>NC_138913.1:13376939-13678006 GCF_965231255.1 Vanellus vanellus
GCGTCCCTGAGAGCAACAAACCATGATCTGACATCTTAACAGCTCTCCACACGGTCAGGGGGGAGTCTTACATAAAAGATCTTCAGCTGTGCATATCTGCAAGGTGCAGCTTCCCCTTTCTGCACATAGATTCCTTTTCCAGCAGGTTTTGGTGAAAAATACTTCTCTTTTTTAATAAGTGAACGGGATCTAAAGCACAAGCCATTTTGGAAAATATCCGGGCGTATGAAAACAGAGAGTAGAAACTACCCTGCCTTCTGAAATCCTTGCCAAAGATTTGAAAAATGGGGGTCTACTTCTGTTACTCTTCTTCCATTATGCTTCGGGTTCATCTTGCACGCCTGAGCTAGCACGTTGCTACATGGGATTTACAAAGCTCAGATGTATGTACAGCTACGTCAGCTTTATGTGCCAAATGGCAGCACCGGTAGGAAGGGGAGAGGAAAACGTAACCAGCCCTTCACAAGGCTGCCAAAAGAAGGGACTCCTGGTCTGCTTCATAGGGAGGAGGTCCCGGCATGGGCAAGTGGACCTGTGGTGCTGCTTTTACCCCATATGGGGTATGTATGGGGAGATGAGCTACCTTATGCCCCTCTGTGACACCGTGTATTTGGGGAGGCACGGTGAGGCTGCTGGAGCTGCATTCAACCCTGGGGTTTTCTGTTTGCATTCCCCCAAAATGTTTTCCTGGTGCTTGAGTCACCTCTTGTGTTCTGTAATATCTGGGCTGTGGGAGCCAGCTGGGAAATGGCTTTTTCTTCCTCCTGCCCAGAGCATCATTTTGTCCACTCTGGTGCCTGCCAGTCCTTCAGGTCAATGCTTCCCTTAGCTCCTAGATCCATAATCCAGCAGGTCTCTGCGCTGGCCCCAAGCATGCCAAAGCTGCTGAGAGTGACCTAAAGCAGGAGGAGGGAAACGAGAAATCTGGTTCAAATAGCTGGGGCCAAGCTATTTGAACACAGTCCTGGGTCCACCTCTCGCAGCCCCTGCTCCTACTCTGAATTCTTCTGCTGCCTTATGCCTGTTCTTTGCTCAGCTTCAGTTGCTTCACTGTGCCTCGGGTTTATGTCCCTGAGAAACACGTTGATGTTAGTCCTTGAGACTTGCATGGATTGACTTCAGAGTGCTTACTTGACTGGATGGCTGTGCTCCTGGGGTGCTGGGACCTTTTCCTAGCTGGATTTCTTTTCTGCACCTTACCATCTCCTAGGCTAGCCAACGCAGCTTGTGGAAAAGATGTTCTCTTCCCTGCAGCAGTGTATTATTGACGGAGGGCATCGCTAGGGGCTCCTGGTACTCTGATTTAAGTACCTTAATGTAATATCATCACTGTTAATTCAAGCTGAGTTAAGGTTACAGCAAATAAGTGTAACATCCAAAAGACACTGAATAATTAAAAAGGTTTATAAAGTTGCAGCTTACAGAAATGGAGTTACAGATGCATAAAACTACCTTATACTTAGATGCGTTTCAGAGGTTCCCCTCACCCTGTATTGGCTGTGGCAGATGCTTCCCACTTTCTTCCCCAGGGATCTTTCGCATTTGTTTCTCCTGGTTCTGTTTGTGAGAGGTCTGGCATTGGGAATGCACTTTCTTTTATACTGCAGTCTTGTCTTTTGGGGGATAGTCAGTCTGCAAGCTCTCTCCGTGCTTCCAGCCCTAGGATCATCTCTGCCTGGTGATTTCAAGTCTTTTCCTTGTTGCAGAAGTAAGCTTGACCAGTAGCTTTGAAAATGTTATCACTCAGACGTGCCTAAATGCAACTGTCACTTACACAATAGTAACCAGCGTCAACTTGTTGCTTTCCAGGGGTTTGTCAGAGTGATTAGCAATCTTTTTTTGCTTGTAGTAAGGTAAAACACTTTTTCCTCCTGTTGAAGGAATTCTTAAATCTTTCTGCAAAACCGTTTATACACTGAAGTTTTTATTTCGTAGAGACCCATGGAGTAACTGCCACACATTATACAAACCCTGAAATGCCATTAAATCACACAGCTCATTAATGGCTTCTGCTTAAGACTCCCTGTATGGTAACCAGGCAGCCTGGGATAAACCGTCTGTCCCCGAACCACATCTTTGGGGCAAGTGCGACTGTCCCTACAAGAGAAGCAATGTGAAAGAGCGTGGCTGAAATAAATTCCTAGTGTGATACTGTAGAGCTGTTCTGTCTGATGGTACTTGATGCTTATCTGTAATCTGTTATTGGCAACAAAGGAAAAAAAAATAACGTGATAAAATAAGTGGATTAATAAGATGTCAGAGCAGTAGAATGGAGGGTCGTGGACTTATGAACATCCTGGACTTGTTCTCATTTGGGCAAAATTGGTTTAATACACCCAATTGTGAGACCATCCTGTGGAAGAACAAAATCTGGCACAGCAGCTTTATCTACGGCTGGAGGCTCATCCTGCAAAGTGCCTTCCTTCGGAAGGAGCGGCGCTTTCTGCACAGCCAGCTAAGGAAGCTTTCCAGTGTTGTAACAAAAAGGCTGACACCAGCCCTTGCGAAAGGCCTGCTTGTAAAGACTGGGGCAGACTAAGTTGAAGAGTGGTTTTATATTAAGTTCAGTGTTGACGAGGGAACAGAATCCTCTATCTAGTTTGCCGTCCATTCCTTACAAGGACACTGAAAGACTTGAAGAAGGTGAAGAGCTAAAGGTGGGAGAAGAAGCCCTTTAAAGTGAGTTCAGACAGTTCAGTTTCTCAGAGGTGGTGTGATGTAGCGTATAAGGCAAAGTACTAAGGAAGAAACTTTTATAGTGGTGAAAGGCAGAACAATGGTGGAAGCAGTAGCCAAACACACTCACAGTAGAAATGAGACAAACAGCTTAACAGTATGACTGGTTACTACTGGAACAACAGGCGGGTAAGCGATAAGTCTTCATCTCTTGGTGTCTTCCAACTAGGCCTGGACACTGTCACAGAAGTCCTGGTTTAGTCAAACCTGTAAAGTGCAAAAAAATCGTAAGTGGATCACTTGCCAAGGATTCTGCACAGAAACAATGCTGTGATAGCGCCAAGGACCTCCCAAACTGTGGATTTGGGGTAGAAGGAGTGGTGCCTCATTTGGTTTTCTTTTTGTCACGCTCCCAAAAGAGAGCAGAGAGCCCAGGCATGGTGGGAAGATGGGGAAACAGGCACATCGTATGCTGGCAAGATCTCTGCGTCCCATATCTGGCACTAGCTAACATGTTCATCCTGTTACACCAATGCCATGGCAGGTCCAGATGTCAGTAACTCCAGCTGATACCACTGAAGAACGATGATTTATGGCCACTGGAGATTTGTCTGCCTTTGTTCAAGAAGTGCAAGAAAAACACTTAGAGGTGGTGCTTGGGGTGGTCAGCCATCTAGGTCAGAAGAGGTAAAAGCTGGTGTTTTCAAAAGTTGGCCTTCTTTCTAACCATCTTGTGGTTTGTCTTCTCCGTGAGAGACTATGGGCCTTTTTGTTTGGTTTTGTTTTTCCAAGATGCTGAACATACCCCGACTCAAGCTGCAGGCATGGAGTGTCTTCAAGAAAAGGCGGTTTGAATTAACCACCCTGAAATATAGAACACCCCATCCCTGAGGACAGTTTGCAGTGTGTGACTGCGAGTGACTGGTAGTTAAAAGGAGGGTTGTACCCAAAGTGAACTAATTCATACATCAGGCCCTGAAAAGATCAGCTCTATACTCAGCTGTGGTCCTAGGGATGCCAGGCAAACAGTTGAGTTTAAAGTTCATGGAAGCAGGAGAACTAAATTGCAAATACAGGTCTTTGGTATCCAGGCGGTATTTTCTCACCAGCAGATCTCAAAGCGCTTTCCAGTGCCTGGTAAGAACAAGGATATGTGGGGTCAGATGAACCCTGGAGTGAGTGCCTGGTTTTCAGTCACGCATTCCAGATCTCAGCTCAAATATTTCTGTGTTGGGTTTCTTTCAGAAAAGTACAGAAAGACCCCGGAGCCAGAAATACTGTATAAAACATGCAGGATAATTAGCAGCCTCCTGGAAACATGTGCAACTTTAATAAAATTTAAACTCCAGTTCCTTCCCACAGGTGGAGTCCAGCAGTACTGTAGGCAATATGCACAATTAAGCTATTTTTATGCCTCTTCGTCTAAAAATGTGAGTGTTAAAACATATGTAGGTAAAGCAAACGGAAAGCTTAAACCTGTTGGCATGCCACGCTCATTTGAACTCGCTGCATTAGCTTTGCAAAAAGCCTGGATCGCTGCTGAACAGTGTACTCAAGCAAAGATTTTGCAAAGAAATGTCTTCACCTACAAACCTGGCTTCTTAAAAAGCCCTGTGACTTTGCAGCTCCAGAAGATATTGACTTTCCCTGCCAACCACAAAGGGGAATAAATGACTCTGGGAGGGCTCAAGTAATTATACAAAGTGCCTGGATCAACTTTTCCGTGGGGATCCTGTAGCTACTGGTCTGATGGCTTAATAATGTGCTTCTGAAATGGCTGCTTTCCACTGCTGTTTCTCTCTGGGGCCAGATTTCCAGCAAGACTCCTTAGCTGCCCTTGCAGAACTGGCAGGAGGATGCTCGCTGGACTCGCACTGTACGTGAAGGAGCCAACATTAACTTTTCCATAGGAAAACTTACAGGTAGGGCAGAGTTGGGCTATGCTGCCCCAGCAGCAAACCTGGAAAAAGAGGATGACTCAAAGTCCTAGATTGCTTCCTTGCTCCCTACCCTTCACTGCCACTCCCTGTCCCTCTGTCCTCCTCCCTCATCTCTTCGGAAGGTGGTGTGGTGGTGTGTGTGGATAGGGACCACTTTGCACAGTAGGGTAGCATGGTGCCCACAACAAAATGTGTTTCTTTGATTAGGAGACCACCAGCACTTGTTCAGATTGACCGCATTAGCTGGATCAATCAGGTACATGAGCCACGTGTTACTAGTAAACTGTCTCGTTCCTTTGTACCTGGATCTGGTCCATAGTTAGAGCATGATGAAGAACGGCCCTTCCTTCTGTTGTTCCTAGTAGGTCCATTAAATCAGCAGCTATGGAAAGATGTAGGCCATACTAGTTTTACTTTGGGCGAGCTGCTTGGCAAAACGCGAGGGTCGGATTACTTTGGGTGTTCAGACGTTCTTGCTGGGGAAATGGCAGTTTCTGGTCTTCAGAAAGGAAAGTTGGAAGTCACTTGTATTAGGATGGAGATGAGCAATTCAGCAGTTCTGTTAATGAGAAACAACCACTGGTGCAGGTGATCTCAGACCTTTTAAAATACTGTGCGAAGCACCAGAGCATGGTCTTTTCCACTGTTATGGAAAGAAAATCCCCATAACAGAATGGAACGGTTACGGAACTAAATGATCCTGGAAAAATGTTATTTTTTCCTCTGTATTCCATAACCACTGTGATTTCTGCCTGAGAGTCCATACACCGAGAGGATGCTATCGACTGGAGAATGGATGCGTTATATAATATCTATTATACATTCAGTGTGTTTATATAAATGCACATTTCTTATGTAACTGTGTCACTAGGAAAACAGTGAGGTTGGACAAGTTGGTTTCTCCTTCCGTTACTGCTCTGCTTTGCTTGTTGATTCTTGAGCTCTGTCACAAGACTGTGGAATTTGTGTTACTGCTGTGTGTGCCCAAGTGAATCTCTTCTTCTTTTCAAAAGCTCCATTCACATTTGGGGTTTGCTGTTTTTTCTCAACTGTTGTTTCTTTTTTTAAATGTAATATTTGGCTGAAAGCCTTTGGTGCTGCTTTCACAAACACGGGAGTAATCTGGTTAGTATATATTAGGGACTGAGAGTTGACTAGCACAGTAGTCAGTGGCTATGCTTTTCAACTTTAAATAATATCCAGGGCAGCCTCCTCAAGTGATGTAAAAAAACTGGTAAAGAAATGCCAACTGTCAGCTTGATTTTTGGTCTTCTCTGCTCTGACATAAACCTTCCCGACAGCTCAGACCAATGTCCTTCATATTCCAAATTAATCCAAAATTTCTTGTGGTGATGAAAGGGAAAGAAATTACTTTAGAGTGCAGGTTTCCTGCTCTGAACATCCTTGACTAGCCCTGCTGACACCAGAGACTTACCACCTACTCAGACATGACCATCTGCTCCTGATGGCAACTCTGAGCCCAAGACGTTATTATTTGCATTCCAATGGTTTTGCCATCCAAGATCTCTGTTTCCAAGTCTCCATGTTGTCTGTCCAAAATAAGAAAACTTTTTTTTTCCACAAGGAGCCTTTAATTTTTCTAGTTTGAGAGCAGAACAGTGCCAAGAGGTTAGATCAACTAGGTAGGCAATTGTGTTGCAAGGAATCTTCTGCCCAACAGTCCCACCACAGTGTCTTGAACAAAAGGCAAGCCCAAAGCTTCTGCTTTGCTTTTCACACATTGTTCCAGGAAGGATCTAGTCTGTAGTGGGAATATCAGCTTATAAGGTTAGAAGGAATAACGTATCATCCTTTTTCTCCCAACTCTATGTCAAGCTGAGTTCTAGCAGGAGCACCTTGGAGGTGGGCTGGAGGTGCAGAGGGGCTGATGTAAATCATCTTCCCTGTCTTTCTGTGGATGAGATCATCTCATGGTGGAGGAAGGAAGGTGATGGATGGGTTCTCAGGGCGGAACATCACTCTTCAGCTAGAAAGCAGATGGATTTTCACTTTTCTTACATCTCGCTTGACTACTTTGGGAAGTTCTCTTATCTGTGCCATGCCTTGTCTGGATCCTGCTTACATAGCTGTTTCCATTTTCCCTTTCTGTATCCCTGCCTTCTCTGTCACTCTTATCTCAGCAGGTGGCTTAAACTTGCTTCTCCAGACCAGGAAGTGAGGCAAACATCCAGGTCATCTGAATGAAAAGAATAAGGATGTCATTGCATCTAAAAATAGTCCCAGTACCTGCTAGGTGATATATTTGGCCCTGGACTTACTCAGCAGTCTGCGTTTATTTCCAATTAGAGTCTGACTCTAGATAGAAGAATGGGTGTCGTTCCAGGGGATAACTCAGTTCAAGCCTCTGTAGAAATTCTGGCCCCAAAAAAACCCATAAAATTCCTGGTCTTGGTGTAGAGGGGAAACAGTATAGAAACACAGTTCCTGCCTTATGTTGGCTCACTAAATTCTGCTTTCTGTTATTCTTGACAATGGCCAGTGCTGGTTGCCTGTGGTCCCTGCCCAGTGTTCTTCCAGTCTTTAAAAGATGTATTTCACTCGGGAGAGTTTCCTCAGGAAACAAGAAACCACCTTTTCCCCTCCCTTTGGAAGGACCTCAGAGCACCCACAAAGTTTTGAGCCCTCATATTCCAGGCACAAATAAGTCTCCCATTCCCTTAATGGCTCCAACGTGTTCTTGTGACATCAGAGACTTTAATACATTTGGCATCTCCTTAAGAAACACATCAGGGATTTGGGAGAATCGTATTCTCACTGATCGTTTGGGTAGCAGCAGCATCCAAGTGCTGTGAGTTTGTTTTTTTTTTTTTTTTTCCAAGCTTTATACTGGATGACATTATCTATGAAAAGCAGCTATTTTTATGCTGAACTGTTGCCATGACCTGTATTTCACAACTTGCACGTATACACTGAAAAATTATCTTGCACTCAAAAGGTGTTTCAGTGAAAGCTCCGTGAAATTCTGTGCAAAATCTCATTACCTTCTTGCTTGTTTTGGGGTTTGGATCGGTTTGGGGAGTTGTTTATGACTCGGTAGTTCTTGTGCCACCTTTGGTGTTTGTAATAGAGATGTGACTTCTGTCAGAGCACATCAGCCCTCCCAATACCTTACTAAACTCGCTCCGCAGATAATGTGAAGCACAGAGGTGGAAAATAATGACATGAAACTCTTGGAAAAAGTCACTGGTGAATCCAAGGACAGAAGCCAAGCACCCTCAGCTTCCAGTGCTCTGCCCCTGCCACTAGAAAACACAACTTTCTCTGGTGATGTGTATGAGAGATACACGAGAAGCTTTGCATTCTCTTTGCTTGAGCAATTTAGTTGGTAAGGAGGAGCTGTTAAACTGATACTCAGCTGAAATATTTAACCTTTGGTAGCTATTAGAAGGAACTTAGAGATGCCCTTATCTGTGACTTGAAATAACCAGGGGAAACTGGGTTGTGCGCTTTTCCTTGTGGCTTAGAGAGATGAGGGGTTTTTTATTCTTGAGGAGTGAAGGGGAGGGGTTTCGCCTTTTATTGCTATAAACTTTAGAAGTACCCAGATTCCTAGGTAGTAGCCCTGTCTTTTCCCTTGGTTTCTCTAGGAAATCTCTCTTGGAGAGCACAGAAGGCATAAAATGCCAACTTTAAACAGGTTGTAGTTAGAAGGCTGGTGGTGTTCAATCTGTTACCACAACCCCCCCTCAGCTTTGCTGGATGCTAGTTTATTGACAGTTTCCAACTAAAATTTGATTTCCACGTTAATCAACAAGATTCCATTTTCTTGATGGTTTTTATATCACAATTCTTGCACTGTTTAGACAGTCCTTCAGGAAAAGCATGGTAGGCGAGAATTCATTTCTAATATAAAAACACCAAGAAAGAGGAGGGTGAGGGGAACTATAAATAACCACCGAAATGTCACAGAGTCAGTCATTTTTTCCTCCACAAGTCAGCTTTAGCAGTTAAGGTCAAGATAACATTTCCATGTCAATGGTCAGTTACATCAAAATTCTAAAACGGGAAGATTGAATGGAATTTTGGATATTTTTTTTTTCTTGTATTCTGCCCAGATTTGACCAATTTATAGTCCCTTCGGTCTGCCAGCTATGAGTTCCAGTGTCATTTTGGTTAAGCTCTTTGCCAGAGTGGCAAGCTTGGATTGGAGCATCGGGTTTATTAAAGGCTATGAAATTAAATTCTCTACCAAAAGAAAAGAAGAAAGCCCACTTCTTGCCGATAGTCGCTTCTTTGTATTTCCTTTGATGCGGTTCGGTTTGACTTGAATTTTAGCCTAACAATTTGCTACACAATTTTGTTTTGTTTGCACAAAGTTCTAATCAGTTTAAACTGCAAGCGGTTTGAAATGCCTCTCTAACAGCTTCCTCGGCGTTGCTAATTAAGCTTGAAATCTGTGTTGTCCACAATTGTATCTAAACAAGGAGCAGAGTGTATCTGCTCACTGTTTCCCACATCTCCCAGCTGCGTATAATTCTGCTGCCTGTGCAGAAAGTAATCACAACCGGACAGATCCTTCGGTCCTTATTTAGGCAAAACTCCTGGGGTGGCATACAAGGTCAGGCACATCATGTGTTGAGGGAATAGATGGATTTGATGGTGAGAACACGTAAGGCAAAGCGGTACAACATCTGTAGTGCGAAGACTGCTAGCGCTAGGGCATAGGGAACAGCTTTGCTTTATCCCCCAGAGCACTTTGTACCGCAGAGCCCCGAGTTATGATTACGGTTTGTCGGTGCTCTCACCTGACATGTGGGTGTTAATAATAGGTAAAAGCACAGGCTATCAAAACCTCTGATGTATTCCCCCTGTCCCTTAGGAGCAAAGCTAATAGAATATCATAGTTTTTAAAACTACCGAGGTTCACTCCAGTGGAAAAAAGGAGTCCTCAGAAATCCTCGAGCCCATCTTTCTGCAATCGGCAAAGCCGGCGGATGATTTATCTCTAGGTAGTGACCCCAGTGGTATGAAGCAGTACTAATCTTCCAAGGCACGTCTGCCGTTGTGCGATGGAGTCCGGGGATTTCAGTGGTAGCTCTGTGCCAGTTTGCTTGAGCTGCAGAAGCCTTGAACAAACTGTTTACCTCTGACATTCTGGGAGGGATTCTGAGGGATTTCCTTCAAATTAGAGATCTTTGAAAATCAATAGCTTGTGCCAGGTGGTGTATTATGCAACAGTTTGGAGTGAGGGCCCAAGGTCTGGTCATGAGCTCAGGATCTCCTCAGATTGAAGAAATCTGAGATGGAAACTGTCTTATCAGATCATCCTTCCCTGCCAAGACAGGCTCGTCTCCTGTGCTCCACTGGTGCTTCTGTGTCTACGGATGCTCATCTCTCCAGTACTCCAAAAGCTTGCCCCAGCTTCACGGTCGGATGTTTTCTGGACCAGATGCAGTCCTGGTGTAGTGTGACCAACCTCATGTGGTTATAGTGGGGTTCATACCCGGTGTGCGGTGTGATCAGCAGTGCTAACAGCTGCCTGCGCCAACATGCATGAGGCACTGTTTTGATTTTGTGGGGAATGCGCAGCTCCTCTTTTTTGGTGTCAGTAGACAAGATGTGAGAAGGTTTGGAAATGCACCTCCACCAGCAAGAAAATTACTTGAAGGAACAGGAGCTGATTACCAATATATATAGCAATGACCTTTTACATAGTAGTTGCTAAGGATGCTTTCAATTGCTTGGCTTACTGTAGTATTATGTGCGACTATAATTATTGTTGTTGAAAAAATTTCATAGGCGCGGACTTTTTTATTCTCCATGCTTCTTTAAAGTCACCTGTGAGTTACGAGCATTTCTACAGAACTAAAATCTTTTCTCTCGCAAATTGCTGTAGTTACACTGGAGTACTCTGAGTAACAACTCAGACGCTGTTCCCCAGTACTGTGCCTCCCAAAGTCAGACCTTGTTGACTTTTGAAGTGTGTTCAGTTGTTATAGATTAAAAAAAAAAAAAAAAGAAAGAAAGAAAAGAAACAGCAAAGCTGGACTTGTTGCTGTTAAAAATACCTTGTTTCCATAAAGTAACCATTTGGGCACACAAACTGCTTTACAAGTATTTATCAAACCTTAACAGCATCCAGTTTCTTACTGGAATATGCAATTTTCACAGCCATTTTATTTACAGGCAAACTGAGGCACAGATCACGGGAGTGCTTTGCCTCTGATAGTTACTTGGTTGAAAAGCCAGAAGTAAAATCCAGGCATTTTATCTTTCAGCCCACTAGTTTAGAGAACGAATCCCACACTTGTTACATTCATAAGCGTTGCTGTTTTAAAGTGACAAAGATCTCAGTGTTGTCAGAGTAAGGAATGTACAGAAGATGAGTAGCTTTGAGTGCCAGAAAGTAGTTAAGTAATTTCCAACATCAGGCTTCTTGTGGATTTTTAGCTGGAAGGAATCGGTGTGATTGTGGTTGGACATTGAGCCTAATGCAGAGCAGATCGTTTAACCCTGGCGTTGCTTCATCACTCTCAACTTGGTGGTGCTAGAGATGGAGGTGGGTCTAATCTAAACTGGCACTGAGCAACAGGGAAGTCACCCCTTCCCTGCCTGTGCTGTTCCAAACATTCATTATGTTCACCATTAAAAATATATACCTTTCTCCAGGTAGTATGGCCCGCTCGTGTGCCCGCCAGAGCCGGCACCCTTCTCTAGGTTTCCTCTCCAGCCTTCGGTATGCTCAGACAATGGCAAAGCGATCCCTTAGCCTTCACTTGGTAAGACAGCTATCTTAAGAAGGAGCAAACGGAGCTCCTTCCTCCTCTCACTGTAGAGCATATTTCGACATCTGCATATCATTTGTGAAGCGTTTCTCAAGCCCTGTTCCATTTTCATCGTGGCCTTTATGTTATTGCACGTTTGTGGACTCAATTGTATGTCATTGTCATCTTTGCTACTAACATAAGCGATAAAATATATCTAGTCTTCCTCTAATAATTACAGGGCAAGGGGAAGGGACTCCTTCACCCTGTATGCTGAGAGGAGACTGCCAGATTCACCTCCAGCTGCTCCGAGTCCAAAAATACAAAGCTGAATTAGGTTTTCCTGACAAGAAAAGCAGATTCCAGCAAGAGGGGAAGCATGCCAGCCCGTGGTATTGCTACTGTGCTGGGAAAGCCACTAAAAACTGAGCCGAATGGAAGAACTATTTGAAAGCCACTGAATACAGCAACCTCCAGCGCCTGAGTCTCCGCTATGCAGTTGGTAGCTCTGTGCCCGGCTCAGACCCACGTCAGGCTGGTAACCTTGCAGGGATGCCAATGTAACTTATTCCAGTATCTTCCCTCCCTTCTCCCAGCAAAACAAGCTCTACCAGCTAAAGAGCACCCTCACTGCTTACCACCGTGTCTGAATTAGGAGGTTTTGCCAGGATATTTCGGGCTGTCGGGGTCATATCTCTTGCCCCAACAGCCTGACGCCGTTATGGCAATGTGGGCTGAACGTCAGGGAATTGGCTGGGGTCCTGCCTCGGGGCTCCCCCTTGCTGGCCCTGCCCCTCTGAGAGAGGCAGGGAGGGGACTGTCACCCACTGCTCATCGCGTGTCCAGCTGGTCAAGCTAAGTGAAAAAGATTAATTCACACATGTCCAAATTCGCTCCTCAGATATGGAGGAAGGAATTTAATGCTGGCCATTAGTGAATTGAATGATGTGTTTGCCAAGATTTAGCCATCTGTGGAGATAGCAGTTGGGGATGGCTGGAGATTTTTGGGGGTCTTGGGTTTTCCTTTTCCAGACATGATGCCCCAAAAAAAGGTTTTGAAAGTGTTGAAATTACATCTTGACGCTTAACCCCTCCACCAATGTCTGCTTTATATTTAATTTATAATCCAACTATATATTTGCAGACCCAAAATCTAAATGAAACCATTTGAAATTATTTGAAGTGCAGTGTTTCAATTGACCTGATCTAATTTGGGGTTTATAAATTCACCAGACTTCTTTGAGATTAAAGTTTTCTGTCTTCACTTAAGTATGGAAACATTTTCAAGCCTCAAAAATTATCCCACAATGGGGAAAATGTCTCCCGCTCTGCTCTCCTCACAGTCTGAGGAAATGAAGGACAGAGTCACAAGACTTAAAGCAATTCACTTACCGCACTTTACTAAGTTACAGTTCAGCTACAGTAGTTGACCATGTGCCTGTTTTTAGCACAACAGTCACTTTTGGTTCCCGCAGCTAATACCGTCTTCTCTGTGCAGTCACTCCAAAAAATGTGTTTCTTCTGCAGCGCTCACAGAAAGTGAGTTTGCGTCCCTGTGCGTGAGTTGCCAAGGCAATTTATTCCAGCAGCTTCCCTCCCCTCTCCCAGCAAACTAAGCTATACCGTGCTCGTGTCCCCATGCGTGAGCTCCCCTCAGTCTGCTGTTCAGAGTGCAGGAGAGATGATTTATGTTCGTTAGAGCTCTGGATGAATTGCCAATACAGAAGAAGCAATGACTAATCTCTGTGTGGCTTTTCTTCTGTGTTCATTGCTGGGTCCTTGTGGGAGGGTCCTTGCGCTGCCCTATATTGTGAGTTGCTGCCGTCACCCAAAATTTAGCTACAGCATTAGGGAAGCAGGGTGAGCTGCAGCCCACAGGCTGTCAACTGCAGCTCTGCTCCCCAAAGCCATTTGCCAGCTTTCTATCTGGGATGTGAAGTTTTCGGGAGGGGATTCAAACACTTCCCACTTCGTCCTCAATGGCTGTTGCGCCCCAGAAGTCTTTCCCAGCCGTTTGGATTTTGACTTTGTGTCCCGTGTTTAAACCTAACATCTGCAGAGCAACTCTCTTTGGCTTTTGGTGGTTTCTGAAGGGACAGGTATTGCTATAGGGAGGCCCCCAAACAACTCCCCCCACCACTTGCCGTCAGATACTCGTTCCCAAGCAGCGTGTTCCCACTTTGCTGCTGTTTGTGCTGTGCACGTTTAAGTCTCTTAGTTTTTACTTGCAAGCTGATGCTTGATGCCCTGATCACTTTAGTTCTTTGCTTGTGCTTTTAGTGTATCTTTGCTTGGGGTTATTTTTCTTACTGGTATATTAGGGTGCGTTATTCTCCTCAGGTGAGATTCTTTTTGTTTGCCATGGATAAGCTGTTCTGCCCTCAAGACACGTGAGCCCAGACTCAGCCTCTAGCATTGCGCCAATGTTCTGTTTAGAAATGGATGGTTCCTTCCCCATCCTTTTCAAACCCAAAAAACTAGTTGAACTTGGATACACAAGTGTCTCTAAAACAGAAGGGCACTCCCTGCCTTTTAGACTAAAACCATGGGAAAAGGATGGCAAACTTGCCCCTCAGCCCATGCTGGAGTTGTGGTCCATATTGTTATGACAGGAATTTGACCACAGCACCTAGGTCTGATGTTCCCTAGCTCATTCTTGTCTGTCTTCTCCGTGCCTTGATTTGGCCCTCGGTGTGGCTCATCAGATGCACTCAGCTTTACCTGTTGATTACAGAGAGGGCTGGCAACAACAGCTTGAAAGAAAAGAAAACCAGGGCTGTTAGGTTTGGTTTTTTCTTCATCTTGTTTAACTTTCTGGAGGTCTGAAAGCTCCATGAGGTGCTAGGAGAGTCGGCTAAACTGTGAAAGAGAGCAAAATCAGGAAGCCAAACTTACAGTCCTACAGGGATGCTGTTCCCATAGTGTGCAGAAATACCTTTGTGCAGGTTGTTAGCTGCTGGAGCAGCACTTAGGCATGTGGGATAACCTGATTAGAGAATCAAAGAAAACCCTGTTAGCTCCGCAGGCCAAATCCTGCCTTACGGCGACCTGATGTCAAATGGGTGTGAATCAAGGAATCTTTCCCTTTGGCGTCTTCTGGTAACACCTTGAAGAGAAGGGTCTGAGCCAGGGTTCTAGCAAGGAAAGAGGCTTAAGCAAATATACTCCCAGACAGGGAGTGAGCCGGAGTCTGAAACTAATGACTTTGTTTTTCCTCACTGGTACAGACTTGGAAGGATGAAAAGAATAAATTTCTCCGGTCTGATTTTCGGGTTGTATAGAAGGCTTAATCAGGAGTTGGTTAATTTAAAACGCTTGTGAAACAGTGTGACTGAGCTGAGATTTGGGAGCAGAAGACGTATGTTTTCTGAAGGCATCATCCAGAAGCGTGATTACCTGCTGTCCTGGTCGCTACAGAGCTCCCACCAAAGTCAGCGTTAACGCGGGATGTCAGACAGGACAATTGTAATGATCCCTTGCGGTCTTAAACTCTGTGTGTCTGAACCATGTGAGCAGGAGTTGTATCAGATCGGTAGCGAGAGCATTTCCAGACCATGCTGTTCGGTGTTAAATCCCTTTGCGGGGTGGATTGCGGCGGCAGGTTCCTGCTCTGTTCACGGTACCAGGTCGGCTGTGCTCAGTGTCGCTGTCTGGAGCGCCGTTACGTAGGCTGCGGCAGCACACCGGGCGAAGCGCTTAGCAGATCAGCCCCTGACGTGTAGGTAAGCCATGAAACTCCGGCCACATTGTGGGTGCTCACTGTTTGTCAGAATTCAGAAAGCGATCAGGAAAGTTGACGGGAGTTACATCCGCTTGAGGCAAAGTACAGAGAAGCTGAGCTCTGGTTCAGGGAGTCCCTAAGCCAGAAATCGCTGGAGGCTGGGAGCATATCCTAAGGAATTGCTGTGTTTTGCTTGCCCCGTTCTCATACCTTGGCCTCCATTGTTGGCAACTGTTGGCAATGAAGCGAGCAGTGACTGGGTGAGGCAAATGCTCCATACCTGCGCATATACAGAAGTCGTCATTAGTTGCCTTACGAGTGGGACAATCTTCCGTGGGTATCTGCAGGTATGCTGCCTTGCTTCCTTGGCAATACAGAGAGCAGCACGGATACAGACTGAGATGATGTGATCTGCTTATGCAAAGCAAAATGGTAAGCTTGCCAGGTTATTCCTCCAAGGAGAAGATTACTGACCTTGCTTTTTCTGGCATACCAGCTACTGGTATAATGATGATGATGGTGACAGCAACCAGACAGAAAGGCCAGCAATAATTCTTTCCTGCCCATTATTACAAGGCATAAAGTAAAATCCAGTCTGAAACTAACTGTAGTCTGGCTGTGCTGTCTTTACAAATGTGTTACGCAGTTCTCATATGGGTTGAAATCCAGGACTTTTCATATTGACCTTTCCAAAACCAATCCTTTTGATCTTCTGATATGAACCTGTGTATCTCTGTGTTTGTATCTTACCAGTGATTTGCAGCCGAGAGATAATGTGCAATAGCAAATATGTGAGCGTAGAAGTAACCTCTCTGAGCTCCTGGGTGATTTATCTCCTGACAGTACATTTTGGCTGCACATGCAAGGTCTGGATCTTGCCCCTGAGAATATTGGCTCAAAGAAGCAATAACAATGTGGTCAGTCAAAGCACTACTTTCCCTGGGAATTTTGTTGCACGAGGAAGCAGAAGAACTTTAGCCTGCCTGTGTTTGTCAACATGATCTGCCTTCCAGCAGCTTTTTATATTTCTGTCCCATTAGATTTTTCCTTCCCTTTTTCCCTCTCCTTATTTCTGTCTATCTTAATCATAATCAATATTGTAATCATAGACTTTCTACCTCATCCAAGATGCAAACATTGGTTGCTAACGTTATTTGATAACTCCAGATGTATCAAGCAAGAGTAGTGAGGGAAGTTTGCTTTTCCAAAGTCCAGTGAAATGACCCAAATCATTGCCACAGACTTATTGTTTCCATCTGTCTGTGTGGGTTGCATCCTCCATTCATGGCACGTGTCTTTTAAGGGGCTTGGTTTGGAAGGGTGAGTTGCACAGTTGGTGTCAGGAGGGTGGTTGGGCCTCACAGACAACCATCTGAAGCAAAATGGTGTTGGTGTTTCTATAACTGACTGCAGGGGTGAGTGAGGGTTGCGATGACATGAATCAATGGACACCACTTGAAAGGAGGGGTTGGGTTTTTTTGCTCTAGCGCTTCAGGAGCAGGTTAGGATGTAAAACCTGTGCAGCAAGGAGCATGGCCTTAGAGCTGGCGTTTCACGGTCATTATCTCAAACATCATGGGCAAGAGATAAATGAACAGTTTAAGTCATCCTGAACTCCTGTCCTTGTGATGCTCTCATTGCAGACACTGCGTTGTTCTCTCCCCAGACTCAACAGTAGCGTCCGTGGTGGGAGAGGAAGATCAAGATTTTCTTACGAGGCAGATACAGCTCCCATAAAGGATCTTTATTGGCAGAGCAGTTTGAGGGTCTCTGTGTAGCCCCAGGAGTTTGAGCTTCAGCTTTGCAGTGCACATTCTGAAGGTTGTTTTTAATCAACTCAGCTGCAAGAGGTCATTTAGACAGGGCAGTCCAGCGGCAAAAGCACAGGAGTGCAGGCTGCGTAACTCCTTTGCGTGCTTTTGGCTACAGAAGCTGCAATGTCTCAGATACCCCCACCTGATGGGCTATCTCTGATCATTTATCGGAGCTGCTGAGAGAAGGCCCTGGTTTATGTTCTCACACCGTACTAACGGCTTGACCCAGGCAGGCCCTGTGTTGTTATCATACTCTTTGTTGACTGTACTGCTGTTACTAGAAGAAATGAAAAATGTACCTAAAGCTTCCAAGTAGACCAGCAGCAGCCTGCAACCCAGCTGACTTTTGTAAATGTCCTGCTGAGACGGTTCTCACATCTGCTGTGTATGTTTTGTTTGCAGAACACGCTGGAACAATGCAGCGTCTGTGCAAAGCCCATCATGGAAAGGATCCTCCGAGCCACTGGGAAGGCCTACCATCCCCACTGCTTCACCTGCGTGATGTGCCATCGCAGCCTGGATGGGATCCCCTTCACGGTGGATGCCAGTGGCAACATCCACTGCATTGAGGATTTCCATAAGTATGGCCTAAGCTGCTGTCAGTGGCTTTGCTTATTGTTTTTCTCTTTTGTCCCTAAAAATCCTCTGGTTTTAGTCTGTGTCCGAAAAGATCTGAACCTTCTTCTACTTCCTCCCAAGGCTCTTAAATTGTAGGCAGAGCTTTGCTCCAAGCAGGCGCACCGTGGCATACGAGATTAATTGGTTAGGGGCTGATGCTGCTTGATCTCTGTTTTGCTTAGATCAGAATTTGTGGATAACCTCTGTGTTCGTCTGTTTGAAATGTTCTGCATTCCCCCTGCCTTCCCCCGCACTCAGCCCGTGCACGTTTCTCCTCGCTGCCTGTACCACATCGGCGTCTCCCCCTTTCTTCCACCGAGCAATTAAGAGAGGTCCTGTACTGTTGCACTCTGCAGGTGTTCGCTTACTGGCTAGAGGGATCTAGGTGGCCACAGGATGCTCACAGCTCCTCTTGTTTCTAGTTGCTAATTAGCTTTTTAAAGCTGCTAAAAATACAGCCCTGGTAATAATTTATAGTGAGACTGCTATTTAAAGTACGCTGAAAGGTATAGTTGCAGGTAGTTTCTGTCACTGCCGTGCTACCACCCCCATCATCACAACTAATCTAGGGTAGACAGGTAGATATAATCAGAGCACAAATGTTTCCCCTTTATGGAAAAGACAGACACATTACACCCCTCAATTAAAAGAGGAAATCAATACTGACAAATGCGAGTTTACATCTCAACCATTTATCTCTTAATTTCTAAGGGGGTAGACTTAATTAGAGCCTCATGACATCAGTGTGTGGGCCTGAAAGCTCAAAGAAGCAGGCTGACTTGACAGAAAGGGAAGCAGCCACGATCAACTGGCACGTTAAAATCCAACATGAGAATGTTCCCTGTAGCTCAGATAGGCTGTGTTAATTGGCAGCTGCTGTGTTACTTTGCTTTTCTGTGCCAGCAGTTGTGTGTAAGGCAAAATTTGCTCCTGAGCACAGGACCAACAGAAGGTTTACACACCACTCTGGCTCCTGAAGGGTTTCCCTCACACCCACGTAGGGTCTGGAGACTGCTCTTTCCCCAAGCTCTGCGAACCAAGGGCTCTCATGCCTCCAGGAAAAAGGTTGGGAGCAAGAGCTGACGTCCCATGTTGAAGTCTTTTGGCAGCGACTGGGTCTGGACTTTCAGGTCTCTGAGAGTGGGTAGTGGGAGGCTGTCGATCCACGGAAAGGATGCAAAATTGCTGAGTGAAAGATTGAGGGGAAGATGATGGGAATAACATGAGACCTAATGTGACACTCAGAATGTCTTTGGCCAACCACATGTTTAAAAGTGGGCTGGCCATAGTGCTGCTAATTCATAGAATCGTAGAACGGTTTGGCTTGGAAGGGACCATTAAAGGTCATCTAGTCCACGCCCCCTGCAACTGATTGGGGATGACACGTTCTCCTGGTCTGGAGGTCAAGTGCTTCACATCTTGTTCATCCTCTTGATAAAAAAACTGTAGCTGATGCTCATACTGTCACTTAGCTACGCCCTGAGCTGGCAGCGGCACATCCACATCCCCTGAAATCTGCAGGAGTCATCTCTGGGTCCCGAGAGTTAATATTTGGCTCGTAATGAATTACCCACAGTGGCCTGGACAGAGAAATGTTGAAGTATTTTTAAGCACCACATTTGAGCTAAATGGCACAAGGAAGCGCCTGCATGAAGCAGCATATAATTAACTGCGATTACAGCTCCGGTCATATCATGATCCATTTAAGTTATTTTTCAGAGCGCTCGCTATAGCCACTGTTTAATTCATTTTTTCGTTAGATCGCAGCTACACAGACATCTTTCATCTACTGCCAGTGAAATTAATATTTTTCTTTACTCCTAGTAAGATAGATTTTTTTTTTTTCCTCTTTCTCCTAAACTAGTTAATTCTGAGGTGGTTCATGTGACAGGTTGGGTGGCAAAGTCAATCTTTCCTAGGCATTTTAGAAGAGAAGGGCCTTTGATCTCCTCGTGTTCTGATGTTTGCCATAAGTGTTGCCCTCTGTCACGCCATAGCCCTTGACCCTGGCTCTCGTTACATGGCAGCACATTCTGCAGGTATGTTTCTTTTTTTTGTGAGCAGAATTTGCAGCCAGGGATTTGGTACCCGTAGGTTTTAAACCAAACCAGCAAATAATGATTCACCACAGGCTAAATGTTCTCAAGCATCCCTGCCTGCCTAGGAGCAGAGATGGCCGCGTCTCATGGGCAACCAGGGGGAGCAAAAGCAGAGCTAATACAGAACACATGTGAATTAGCCAGAAGGGCATATGGTGGGCAATATAAGGGGAAAAAGAAAGGTCTGTGCTCCTCTTGGTCCCTGAGCTGACCTTGATTCAAGCCAGTCCCTTCACACAGTGAGTGACTGTCACTATACAACTCTGACTCAGGCTGACAGTGCCAGAGCGATCGTTGGTGTCTCTGCACCCAGATCAGTTCCCTTTTAAGCCTGGGCAACCCGCTAATGGGTAACTGAGAGTTGGTTTTAGCTAGAAAATGCAGCTAGTCAGAATTGCCCTGATGCTTGTTGTTTGAGAGCGAGCGCAGCCAGGAGTGTGCTTCTGCGTCCGTAAGCAGGTAAGGTGGCTCAGAAGTTTGAAATGGATGGGATAAACCTCAACAAATTAATGTAGTGTAAGGCAAATCGTTTTAGTGTCTCTGTTAAGCCTTTTTACATATTTGTTTCAATCTCCGAATTTTAATATTTTGATTTTTTTTTCAAGAGGTGCTCCTAAAAGCAGATCCTGGTCATCTTTCTAAGCTTAGGATTTTCATGAGCTTTCTTAGAGTTAGGCTGGGGGTCGAGCCTGGGGGTCGCAGCAGTGTATAGCTGTCACGATCGTGGGTCATTCAACAGGCACTTTAGTTGTTAATTAGGGCAAGCAGAATATGCTTTGCTGCCTGCCAGATATTCTTGAAGTCCTCTTCTAATAGTCTGCAAAATGCTCTTTAATACCCGCAAGCCTGAAATTGCGTTGTAAGACCAAAGTGCTCCTTCCTGTCTTCTTTCCAGGGGAGGGCAGCTGTGCAGAGCTGCAGACTGTGACATGCGTACGTATGTGTGTGGGTTTGCACACGTGAACAAGTTTCTAGCTCGCTGGTGCAGTTAACAAAAACTTTCACTCTGAGTTTGAGGATGACTGGGACCGTGTCTTCTTTCTTCAGGAAATTTGCACCGAGATGTTCGGTGTGTAAGGAGCCCATCATGCCAGCCCCAGGGCAAGAGGAGACTGTACGCATTGTCGCCTTGGATCGTGACTTCCATGTCCAGTGCTACCGGTGTGAGGTTAGTATTCTAATCACGTGAAGGACAGAAAGCAAAGGTTGGCTTAATTTAATCACCGCTTCATGTTGTACACACGACAGGCATACCCTATAGTAACACTGGCTCTACAATCAAATTACTTCATTGACTTCAGCATGCAAGGAATTTTTTCCTCATTTATATCGGCACAAATGAGAATAAAATCAGGTCCCTTGTTTATAACAGGTTCATTATGAGAGCAAGGGAATGTGACTCAGGTAATTAGGGCTTAATATTTGAGAACATCATAAATTATAGCTTGGACACAAACGTTGCTCGTGTTTATGTTCTTAAAATGAAAGCTAATGCATGTTAGAATTTGAGCAAGATTGTACAGGAAACTCAACATATGGCTCTGGGTTGAAGAATTTTAATGGACACATAAACATGATCATTCTTGTTTTGTGCAATTCCTTTTGTGCTACTTTCCTGTTCAGTTTCATTATGCACTTCATATAATTTTGATGGTATGAATCTGAAGACAGAGAAGAAAAATCACCTTAAAGCAATTAACATGTGGAAACAGCTGTGTTAGGGAACCTTCAAGAATTCTTCAATGCAAGTGTTACTTGTTGGATAATACATCAGCCAGATGGCAGGGTAAGAAAATGAGACCAAATGTATTTCTTATCACAGTTGCACGTTTTAATAACTTACATAGGAAAGAAGGATGGACCAAGGCTTAAAGGTCTAGGCTGAGACTTGAGGTATCTGGTACACTTCTCAATCTGACCTTGGCTTCCAGGGTACATATCAGCCCATTACTTAGGCCTCGTGTTTTTTTTTTTTTTTTTAAAAGATGCTGAGACATTCCTACACTAAATTTTGTAGAGCCTAATGCATCATACAGCATGTCCCCGTGCTGGCTGCTGAGATACCTAGGCTCATGCGCATGAATGTGACAAGTAGATGCAACGGAGAGCACAGACACTCATGTGGCCTTGATCTCCGTGTGCCTCAACTATCTCAAAAGGAACAATGATATTCCTCTTTCCACCACTGGCATGCCAGGTGCATTTACAAACACAGATTTATGATGCAGAGGTGCGGCCTCTAAGCAAGCCATAACTCCCTCACCGCAGCTCCATCAGCAGTCTTTGGCCAAGTGATTGCCTGATCACCCACTGGGGGATAATCCCCAGCTTTCCTAGCAGCTACACTTAGCCTTACATACTTAGAGGCTGAGGTCTCTGGAGCAGGTTTTGAGCCTTTTAGTGGGGTTTCCGTGTGCCTGTCTCAGTGACATCCTCCTTTCAGCCACAACCCTTTTGGGCCAATTGCAATACAAACACAGGTGACGATTCTGGTAAGGGGAGACAGGCAGGGCGTTTGCTTAGCTGTCACCCCTGGAATGGATGCTATAGCTTTGTGGCATTAACTCTTCCGAAGGAGATTACCTGTAGTCAGCTATTGGTACCAAACTTCCCTCCCAGTGATGCTTCTTTTTTATCCTTTTTGCGTTAATATATAAGTGCTTAAATTTGATGTTTTCCCCAATGCTAAAGACCTTTCCTTCCTCAAAAATGTGAAGGGAATAATCCCCTCTTATTTTCAATTGGATTAAATTCAGCAGAGAGCTTTGGAACCCATCTTCTCTGCAGCATTGTCTCTTATCTGGAAATGGCTTAATCGTGAAAGACATCACGTACCTCAGCTTCGTGCTTTGTGCTGACTCAGGCTGGATCCTGTTACAAGGTGGAGAATGAGGAGAGAGTTTCTTTGCCTAATAGATTCTTCACTTAATCTTGTTCTTCTCTCTGTTTGCTTATTTCCTAGGACTGTGGTGGCCTCCTGTCTGAAGGGGACAATCAGGGCTGTTACCCTCTGGACGGGCACATCCTTTGCAAGACCTGCAACTCGGCTCGGATCCAGGCTCTGACTGCCAAGGCCAGCACTGATCTCTGAGTATCAACTGTGACCCTCCCCAGGATGCCCGTTGGGGGATATTGCACAAGCTTTGCATGATTTCTTTCCAGCCTAGGGTCTGAATCTCTGTTTTCAAAAAAAAAAAAAAAAAAAAAGAAGTAAAACTGGAAGGCCTTGGAACAAGAGGGCGGTTTGACAGGCCATGTTCAGACTGCCTACGACAGACAGCTAATTTAGACACGACTTTTCAGGAGGGCAGTGAGTGAGTCAGATCACCTGCTGTCTCTGCAGCTGATGGAGATAAGTGGTCACAACACCAAAGTTATCTGCCTGTGGAAGGAGGTCTGAACATGGTCCTAACTGTATTTCTGTGTTTGATTCCTGACTTAAGAAGTTGTTGTGGTTTAAGCCCAGCCAGCTGCTAGGACCACACAGCCGCTCACACAGTTCTCCCCCTTCCCCCCCCAAGAATGGTAGGGAGAAGAGGGAGAAAAGGAGGGAAAAGGAAAAAAAAAAAAAAACTTGTGGGGTTGAGTTAAAAACAGTTTAATAGAACAATAACAAAAAAGGAAAATAACAATAATAATGGTAAAAGAATATACAAGATAAAGTAATACAACACAAGTCACTCTCACCACCTGGTGAATTGGGTACCCAGCTCCTCCTGAGCCGTGATCGTGGATTCCGGCCCGCTGGCCAACCTCCATTTATGTAACAAGCATGACATCTATGGTATGGAATATTCCATGGGCCATTCCATTGTTCTGTCTATGCTCCTTCTCAGCTTCTATGGGAAGCTGAACAAAGTCGTTGAATAGTGTAGATTTCACCTAGCAACAAATAAAACAGTATGCATTATTGACATTCCCTTCATAGCGAATCTGAAAACACAGCAACCACGAGAAAGAAAATTAACTCTATCCCAGATGAAATCAGGACAGAAGTACATGAAGGTAGAAGGTGAAAGATGGCTGAGCTAGTTCTTTCTCCCAAGTTATTTTGAGAACCTGACCAGCTTTCATCAAAGTCATTAGGAGCTTCCCTTTGACTTTAATAGGATCTGGATCACCAGCAGAAGTAGCTCCGCTGCCTTAAGAAGGTGTGAGAGCAGACCCAGCGCTCCTCTCATCACAACACAAACAATGCCACTTCAGCTGTACTGCACCTAAGAGTGTAGGTGTGACCTTGTATCCTGGGGACACAGATTTGTTTATATCTTTTTTTCTTAGGCCCTTACTTGTTTCCATTCCCTTCCAGTTCAATAGGGTTTTTTCTTTTTCTTATGAAACTATATTTTGCTATTGCATAAATTTATTCAGTAGTGATGCTTCCGATTTACAATGTACGAGCAATCACACAAAGATGTGAGCTTGCAGACACTATACACTACACCCACACAATGTGCTTTTGATTTACCAGAGGTATAAGCAATCATGTCCATTGAGAAGGTCTTTAAGTATGTGGGGCTGGAAACACATTTTTAAAATCCCAGTGGTTAAAAAAAAAAGAAAAAAAAAGAAAAAAAAAAAAAGACTACATAGAACTGCAGTGCAAAGCGATGCTCAAAATAATCTTATGCCACTCACACACTCCATTCTAGTGGGACGGCTGGCGGTGTTTGTTTCTCGGTAGACATTTAAGCAATAGAGTCTTGTTCCACCTCTTGTGTATTGCAAAGGGAAGCTTTTCCTTCAACTGTAACAGGGATTGAATCAGGCCTTGGGATATACATTTCTCTGATGTTAACACACCTGATCTGGAGTTCTCATTAAAAAAAGTAAGGATCTTATTTCAACAACAGCAAAAAGGATCCTCCTAAATACATGCTGTTGTTCAGCTTTTATCTTAAGAAAGTCTAAAGAAAGTATTAAACCCTACTCTATGCCATACTAAAAAGTAAGCAATTTTTTTTTACCTCTTTCATTTTCATCACAGCCACTTATAACTTCTCTCTGGTGAAATGTCATTGCAGAATAGTGCTGGGCCAGCAGCAGCATTTTCATCTTCGGTCCAGAATTAATACATATGCCAAGGTAAATAAAAGCTGGGCACAGATAATCTTTTTTTTTTTCCTCATGTTGGTGGGGTTTTTTTTAGTTTAGTTAATTAAAAAAAAAAATTAGAAATCCACAGCACTCTGAGCAGCTATAATATTCCTGTTCATGAAACCCATAATAACTAAGGTGCAAATTACATAGTGAGGGAGTAATTTTCATATCACTGAATTGACATTAATATCTTATTTGCAGATGTAATCAAAGAAAATACCTTTCTTTGCACTTAACAAATTAAGAAGCAGAACTGAAACAGTTGCAGGCTGATTGACCATATAAGTGACAAACTGGCACTTCTCAAGAGTAAGTTATGAGAATTTTTTTCATGCACCTACTGAAAAACAATAAGAAAGTGGTGCTTTCATCTTTATTCTCTATAACAGAAGCCTGATGTAATTATACCCACTAATGCTGAAAAGAAAAGGTTAGATGAGCTAGGCCGATAGGAAACAAAGAAGAAAAATCGAGATATTCACTGCAGCTCCTGCAAATGGGGCATTTCTTTTCAGGTTAGCACTAACCTTTATGGAAGAGCTCTGTGAAATTTAATGGCTTTAGCTGTATACAGTAAATTCAGATACAGAAATACCAGTCTGAAACCTCTGTTTCTTACATGGTTTATATGTTGGCAAAGTCCACCAGTGTCAGGGAAGTCTCCCAAAATTCACAGCTCAGAATGAATCCTTCTTTGTAGAAGGGTGGCATCATTAAGCGAAAGAAATCATTCTCCACCATAGAGGCTGTGCTGAAGCAGTTGGCTTTTTTATACTAGATTTCTTCTACCGTGGCCTTCAAGAATTTTGCTGCCTCAGACATAAACAGATTTTTTTTGCACGGTGACTTCTGCCAGGTTCCATCTGGGCTCCTGCTCCCTGAACTGTGGCACGTAAGATACTTCTGAGCTCGCTTCTTTACATGCAGTCTGCACCACCACCAGTCAAAAAACCCTCACAACTATTGAGCAAATGCAGTTTGAACTAATGCTATAAAACCACGGGAGATCAGACCTGGGATTGGTGACACCATTGTATTTCTGTGGAGGATTTTACACCTCTGCAAGCAGAGGGGAGGACACGATGCTTTTGGGTACAGAATAAGCCATTAGTCAGGCAGCAAACGTAGCTCTGATCTTCCTTATTCTTGTTAGTGTTAAATCGAGTGGCTGATAAGACTCTCCTGAATAACATTAGGGTAATTGATAGAAACAAGCTATTTTGCCTTCCTGCGGAATGTGGCCTAGGCTAAGGAGGACAGAAGTCCACAGCCTTTGGGCTTTTTATGGCCCTGTCGTAGGCTGGACTTGGAACAAGTCATATGGCTTCTCGTCTTCTGCTTTCTGCATGAGAGGGCTTCTTTCCAACTTCCCAGGGACGTTATGGGAATCGGACTAATCACAGATTGGCCCAAACTACTGATTTTTGGAGTTCTGTCTTCTCTTTCCAGAAAAGTTTGCTGGTATGTAGGTTTGGGATTCCAGCCTATTTCAAAGCTAAGGGCCAGCCAGATGTAGATCTGAATCCTCTGTGTTATTAGGGTGCTGTGGCGAGTTGGGCTGGCATGCAGGGAGGTGAGAGCCAAACTTTTCAAGCATTAAATATTCTATGGGTGGAAGATGTTTGACAAAGATTGAGCAGTGTTGATATTTGAGGTACTGTGGCTAATTTCTAGACCTGACACATCTGGGCAAAAGTACTACCATGCTTTTGTTTTCACCCCTGAAACGCCGAAGCCATCTGTCTGTTGGAAGGAGTGAGCGTCCAAAACACTCTTTATTTGCTGTAATGCGTGTGGTTTTGGCCTCTGATTGGTATAAATATATTCAGAAGATACTGCATAAATGTATGTACATCACAGAGGCTCTCATCGCCTGCATGTGTATGGAAATCTCCCCTCCGATGCTTCAGGATTTAATTAGGAAATGCTGGTGGACTTATCTCAATTGCACTGCAATTAAGAACCACTGGGATATTGCTTCATCACGATATTTATCACATATTTATAATAGATCCTGTTTTATCTGTTCCAAAGAAAGGAGTCTTTTTGCCAAAGAGACCTTGCTTTTCTTAAGGTGCACTTCTTAGCCATGATAAAACTTCACATCATCCGTGGCTGTGGTAATGTCCAAACTGTTCCTTTCAGAAAGAGTTGGAAGATCACACAGACATTTCTGTTCAAGTCTGCAGAGTTTTTGCTCATGCTGCTTTGGCTTTGTCTAGCATTTCTTGGCAAGTTGGGCCTGATCCCATGATTTGTGCAGCCAGACGGGGCCCAGGTGGGTCCAGGATCAGGTTCTAATTCAGCAAAATATTTAAGCCCATGGAGTTTGTTTAAGCACAGGCTTAAAGCCATTGCATGGTGTGATGTAAGCCACGGGTCTACAGTCATTGATATCAGACTGATTCTGTGTCACCCAGTCATACAGATTTGATCTGGGTAGGATGTGGGCACAGTCAAATTTCTGTCAAATTACCCAGAACTCATGAAACGGCTCCTGTGTTGCCCTTACGCCTACTGCAGGAGGGCACCTGGTGGATGATCCGATGCAGCATTTGGACGACTGGAGGATGAGTTATTACAAGATCAGTGCTTTGCGTCTGGTGGCTGTGGCACTTTCCATATGTCACAAGTAGCCCTACAGCCGGATTTACTGTATCTTTGAACCATGGCTTTAAAACTGTCTACTTCAACTTTCTCCAGAAGATTGGGTTGCCTTGGTTACAGCCCAATCCTTAAGCATATCCCCAAGGCTAACACTAGTATTTTGTGAATGTGATGGTTTTATTGTCACTTATTTTAATCATTGCCTGAACGTTGCTTTTAAAAAGACAACACCATTGCCTTAGCCTATCAGATAATGCACCTTTAATTTTGTTTTTTTTTAATATTTTAATTTTTAGATTTTTATCACAGCTGCGAAACAGTTGGGTAATGACTTAATCATAGAGGCGTGGGAGTACCAAAGTGTTTATCAGAGTGAATTCTACATAATAGTGTTCATCCTGACGGCAGGAGCGAGACTTTTCATGAGATACAGGCCTTAAGTTGACTTTCCGCCTATCAGCAAAATGTGCCTGACAAGCATAAGAAAAAAGCGTCTTTTAGAGAAATGGTGGTTGTTGAAGAGAATATGCAACAAGTCACACTGAAATCTCTTTGGACCTGTTACGGCTGCTGCCTGGCCATGGTCAGCCAATCCTAGCTTAGGTTTGATAAATGCTGGTTCCTTTTGGTTTTGAGAAAGTCCATCAGATGAGGGATAACAGGACCCAGAAGAAGGTCCTCGAGGGAAATCCTGTGTCTTTGCCCTCCTTCAGCATTAGAGATAAATGCTAGACAGCCTGTGCTTCAGCTGAATGGCTCAGAAAGGATTTGAGTTTATAACTGTTTTCTATTGATATCTGGTTCCTGCAGCTGGTTCATCATGTTGATTTGCTATTTGTTCACCAAGTTGGGTTGACTATACTTTATGTAGACTTCAATACTGACTTCAATAAGTCGGGGCTATCAGAGAGATGTGCTGAAGAATCTCACCGTGGTGAAATTCCCACGAGAAAACACTAGTGATGGTAATTGCGGGTTTGTTGCCATAGGACAGCAGGAACTCAGTACTATCTAGAGGTTAGTAAAGTACAAGCTAATAGAGAGCTGTGAGAACACTATTTCCAGTTAGAGCTGGTCACAATTTTTACACTAAATTATGTGATGTCAGAAGGGCCACTTTTTAAATGAGAATTTCTCTCTTTTTGCAATGTTATCCACAACAGGTTTTTGTTTTGCTCTTATGATTAAAACCATACTGAATTTTTATCTAAATAAATTTCAGGATCGTTGACAAATATTTTCATTTCTCAAAAACCCATGTCTTCTTTCTCGCTTTTTTGTAGTTCTTGGGTTTCTTCTGCTGGTAAATTAGTTTCTGTGATGATTTTGAAAACTTCTTTGGATAAAAATTCTATTTAAAAACAAGCACATGTGTTCTTGGGAAACAGTTCAATATTGGACCTGGTGAAATAAAAAAAAGCTTAGAAACTTTTCACAAGGTATTTTTCCCCTATTTTTAACTAGTTTTGCTAATTTTGAACTCACTGTTTCCTTTGTTAGAACAATCAAAATAATGTGAGTCTTCTTAAAATAGCAGTGTTACTTCTGTTCGGTTCATTTGTCTTTCCCGTCTTAAAGCCATGGAGTGGCTGGCTATGGGGAGTGCCAGGGTCTTTTTCTGTGGCAATTGCAATTTTTTTCTTTGTTTCTTTTCCCCTCCCTGAAATTACTGAAGAATATGAGCCCGTTATGGCAACTGCCATGACAGTCAAGAGATACTGATTGAATTTCATGTCTACATACCCTTCTGGGCTTGGGAATGGCATTTCTCCTTAAACATTTCTAGAAATACTGCCTGGCTTCCTCAGCATTTCAAGTTTGAGTTTGCAACAGTCAACTGCCTGAATGGCATTTGGAGCGTGGGAGAGAGTAGACTTTAAACTCGTGAAATTGTAACATTCACCCAGCATCTCAAAATCTAAGAGAAAAACCATAATGTCAATAGGTTTCCTGGTGGACGTTGAGGAACAGCTGTCATTTCAGGCTGGAAATTCTCTGCTGCGGTCTGAAAAAACTAAGCTCAAACACTTGCAGACCGCTCTGGCATATGCCCTCACACACACGTGAGGTGGTGGTGGGGCTACAACTAAGTAGAAATACAGACTGCAATATTGAGCGCTACTACTTACACCCCACTGGACTTTATCCCTGGCTACGTGTTCCTGGTCTCTTTGGCTTCATGTTACACGCGGAAGCAATGGCGTTGACCACTGGTATCGAGAGCATTCAGTTCAAACGACATTTTTTTTTTTTTTTTTTAAATTTTACTGTTTGTCCACATTTCCCATCATACTTAGATCTTTTAGAAAATGAGGAAGGAAACAGAAGCCCCAGGTGGTGGCATTACCTTTACGTTTCCAGGGGTTAGAGTGCCTCCCCGGGAACATGACACTTGGGGTGTCTCTACTTTTTTTGCCTCTGCTTCTCTTTGTCCTCAAGCAGCTCTCTTACCCGCTTTTTCCTTTTGCTCAACGCGCACTCATCTTTGCAGCGAAGATGGTATGTTACTTACTTCACAGAGGTATTGAGTCCTAGCTAGTAGTTGGAAAAACTTTTCCAGATCTTTAATCAAGTAGTTTTGTGCATCCATAGTCTCAGTGGCCTGCCACATGGATATCAAAGAAAATGATTATAATTATTGCTTTTAAAATTATTATGAAATTGTGCCTTACTTTTTCAGTCGTATTTAACTGTGTAATTTAGAACCACATGATTGCAGGGATTTATCATGAAGAAATTTGTTTGAAGGATAGTTTGTTTGTTTTTAAATATTTTTTTTTCTCCAAAACCGAATTTATTAGTTTTTCCTCTTTTATTTTTTCCTCCAGTTTTATTCCTTTAATATGTTTGTGTAAAAGGGCAGCCAGAATTTGCATTCGTGAGAGACGGGAGATTTTATTTGGTCTTGTATGTGGAGCTTTCATTTTCTTTTATGTTCCTTCAGGAAAATTCCTCTCTGCCCGATTACTCATACTTAGATGTCTTTAAATGCCGGCTGACCAGGAAGGGGGTTTTGTTGCTGTTTAATTTAGTGTGTGGTTTGCTTTGTGGTTGATTTTTTTTTTTAATTAACCAGCTATCGGGTACTAGGGAGGCATTGCACATTAATGCAGAATGTTAATGCTCATTTTCATAGAAAAGACAAAATTAGAGTTTTTCCCTGTCTCCAGTGCAGTTTTGTTACTGTTTTGTGTACGACACTAATATTAAGCCAGACTGTAAAGGCAAAATACTCAGAGTGACCTACTTCCATTCACCAGCAAGAATCCTTTGTCAGCTGACTCCTGTTTGTTTGCTCATTTTTAAATGTCGGATTACAGAACGAGCATCTCCTAAAGATGAAAGAAAACAGTGTTTTCATGTGCAGGAAATTTGGGGTTGCAGTAACAGAAAATTTTCTTTGTGAATTTGGATGTCATGGTGTTTTAAGCTCCTGCCTGGAGCCTAAATCAATTTGGCCTCTCATCCAGTTCATCTCGCTGGTGCTCCTAAAAGGCTGCAGCCCTGCAAAAGCTCATGCAGCATTTTTGGCTGCTTTCCCTTGCTCCCATTTGGTACATATTTGCACAATTTAACTGAGCTTTTCTTTTCTGCTGAAGGTCAGATGCAAGCGATACGAAACACTAAACTTTATAAACAAGCAAAGCCATTTCAACCACAGCATTTTGGACTAGAATGGATTTTTAGGTGGCGCACTGTCTGCTGGCCTTTGGAGAGGGGATCCTGAGACTACATTGGACTGGAACAGGATGCAAAGCCACAAGCCTTGGTTTTTTTAATAAACTACTTACTGTAATCCAGCTACACAGTTTCAGCCTCACACTTCAGAAGAAGCTTCCAGCAGCAATGCACGTACAGGCACTTTCTCTCTTGCAGAAAGTGAAACTTTCCCAACCAGAGTAAATTTAACCTATTGCATAAGATGCTGGAAGTTCTGGTGGGTTTGTTGGTTTTTTTTTTCTTTCCTTGGGATTCTCGCTGTAACCTCTATGTGCAGAGGATGAATAGCTTTTCTTTTCCCCCTTTTTTTTTTTTGGACAAGATTAGATGTTGCATATTGATGAGCTAGCATTTCAAAGGTCTGTGGGGCTTTGGAACGTATTAAGAATCTCTGAAGTTTAATATTCGCCATGTTTTAAATATTCAGAAGGAAAAATCTGCATAAAATGGCTTTTGATAAATATGTTCTAGGGATTCTTTCTTTCTATCTTATGCAAGTGTTGTGGGGATTGTGGCTGTGCCAGTTTTGTTCCAAAGTCTTTTGTTTCAGTGTTTCAGGACCATTTTGATCCCGTTTGTATGCCCAGTGCTTGTCCTGAAGTCTTTTATGGTTTCTACTGGAACTGTAGCGTGGGCAGGTGGATGTGACCAAGGCAAAGGCGCATCTGAGCATCGTAACTCCTGAGTGTCTGCTTGAGTGCTCCCCTCCTTATGACAGCTGGGCACGTCCAGCCTCTTTCTGCACCTGCTTTTCGTGGCGCAGGTTGGGATTGCCCCAGTGGTCTGGCATGGCTGAGATCTTTCTGCAAAGTTGCTCCACACCGGTGGAACTTTTTGAATGGAGAGGGCAAGATCCTGGCTGCAGGAGCAAAGCAAAGGGCCATTCAGTGCTTCTTAGATCTCATCCAGCAGTTTGCCCTTCTTTGGGTGCCCCTGTTTGGTAAGGGTCTCAGCAGTAGAAGTGCTTTTAGGAGAAATCCTGCCTTGGGGATGCCCTGTTTCCCGTGCTGTTGAAAATCCAATTGAAGCTTTAGATGAGGAGGATCAGTTATGGCCTGCAAACACGCGGCTATTTTACTGTATTATTAACTCTCTCGTTTGCCTTACCCTTGACGTCCCGTGGTACGTACCGTGGTGTGCAGGACAGCTTCTTTGGACCTGCTCACACACGGCCTTGACTCGTCATGCCAGTCCCTGTTGAATCAGCGCCTGGTACTTGTTCTCAGGACCGTTCTGGCTTGGGCCAAGGGCATCTCGTGCTCCGATGCAAAAGGTGGTGCTTTCAGGTTTTGGCTTACAAATAATGCAGCCCTTTCAAACTCACCTTTCTCCTCTCACGTATTCCTGACAGAAGTAGGATTTTAAATATTTCATAGCATTCTTCTTTCTTCCTCTTTTTTGCCAGATGCCTTGAAAACATTGTCAGATTACGATCTGGGTGGGGGTGTTCAGGATAGATTTCCTTTCCTTCTTGATTGCATGGTGTAGGTTTGCAATGAGGGTTTTTTCCTTTTTTTCTTTTTCTTTTTTTTTTTTTTCAGTCTTACGGAACAGATGCCTTTAGTTTATGCAGAGAAAGATTGTCTATGATTAGAGCTAATCCAGGATGGCAGGATTGGACCCCCACAGTGAAAGCTAGAAAAGTGATTGCAAAAGTATTCTATTTCTCCTTTATTAATTACACAGGAAGTTTCCACCGAAGGCTCATGTAGCACAACTGGCCTATGTAATAAGGAGCAGGGCCTGTAATTACAGTCTGTCTTCTGATCCTATCTGTGCTCTGACTTTCTAGGCTCTGCAGTTCTATTTACATCTGTGTCTTTGTCACCTTTTAAATTTTTGATTGGTCACTAAGGGAAGTAGAGCACAAGCCGTGAGCCCTGCGGAGGTGCAGCAAGTCTAAACGAGGGAGTCCTCCTCCTTCTCGGGTATTCGCCTGATTTGGGACACGGAACAGAGCGTGAGGAACAGGGGGGATTTTACCAGCAGCGCAGTGGAAGGAGCGGGCTGCAAGCCAACTGGGTATCTTTCGAAATCTTGAAGTCTTTGTAGGACTGGAAATTTGAACCTTTTACAGGTCTTAACTAGTGTACTATCCCGTGAGGGAGTTTATATCTCAGCATTTCTTTGGCCAAAGCAGTTAGTACAGGATTTGGTCTTTCATTTTCTGTAAGATTTGGGGATTTATGGTTGCAAAGAGATCCTTCCACATATGACATGAGGGGGGAGGTGGATTTTGGCATCCTGCGGAGAAGCTGGGCTAGAAACCCTGGTATCGATGTGTAAAGCAAGAGTAACTTGAGTGGAAAGGGGAAGGCAGTGATTTACGCGTGGTTCAGCACCAAGTTCACCAGCTCTGAGCACCAGCGAGCGCAGCCTCGAGCGGATCAGCTCACTGGGGCGTCAGTCCTGAGACCTGGCAATAAGTAAATGGGCTCCTTGTGAAAGCGTTTGGTGCTGGTCACTCTGGCAGTAATCTCTTGTCCCTCTGGAATGTGCACTAAAGTTAGGGTAAAACTTACAGAATGGTGCCCCCCAGTCTTTTTCTTCAAGGCATGCTCCCAGGGCTACGTTTGATCAAGAGGAACGAAAGCCGCTGTGCGAATACTGTATGCAAAAAAAAATATTAACAATCCACTACAGATACTTTTAATGTCCATTAAACTGTTATGCAAATTGTCCCTTTTCTGCAGCTTGCACTGTTATTTAATTATTTTTGGTTTGACTTCTGTTAAAAAAAAAAACCTCAATTATTTTTTATTTTTTTTCTAACTCTACTTCTAAGAAAGTTGATGCTTTAAAGGAAAAAAAACCTTGGTTTCAAGCATAGGTTTTTCAGGCTTCGAAATTAATAATTTCTACACCTGACCCAGTTCCTGCAGCTGCCAAAAAAGAAAAGAGAAAGCTATTTAAATTTCTCATAGAACCATTTATCTCTTAAAATATGCCAAGGCAATTTGAGGTGGGGGTGGAGACTCAGCTATTTATCTCAGCAGCTTGATTTTTCCCTTTATGTTTCTAACTGTCAGGGGAAAAAAAAACAGTAGGAAGCTATTCTTGGGCTATTATTGATGTATTGTGTTGCCATTATGCAGGATGTCTGCTTTGCTATATACGGAAGGACATTAATAATAGCCATCTCCCCTGCCCCCACCCTCGGTTCCTCTTTGGGAAGATATGGTTTAAACTGGAGCGTTTGCCGTGTTCAAATTGCTGCTCCCTCCTCCCCTTCCCCCAATTCATTCCCAAACTAGTTTTGGGAACAGGGCTGAGGGAATGAGACAGGTTATATTTGCCATATTTCTGCCTACTTGTGCGGTTGCTCCAGGCAAGTCATTTCCATGCCACGTACCTGTCTACCCTCTTCCTTCCCGTGTATTACCACTCCTTTCATTTTAAGTTCATCAGTGCAAAAAAAAACCCTTTCTCACTGTCTTTTTCTCACAGGGGCAGGCTGGCAGAACGGGCTCAGCGACAGACCTCTGATTTGTTATTACCCAGCATTTCGTACCCAGAAACGTTGGTTTCTTCATTATTTCCCATAAGTAGGAAAATGCGTGCCTGTTCCCATCCATCCTACCCCAGGTTTAAAACATTGTTATGAAACTTTAAAGGGTCTGTCCGCTTGTTTAAAGACTCGGATGCTTGTTTTATTTTTGGAAGCAGAGTGTACGGCGAACAGGAATAGTTTGATGTTGAAAAAATAGCCCCACTTCAGCCTTCTCCTGAAGTGCGGGAAGTCCTGTCTCTGCGGGTCTGTGCCAGCAGCGTGATAGCCCAGGGAGCAAAGCGGACTTGAATAGGAAAAACAACTGGCCTGCCCCATTTCGTCTGTGAGAAGAAAGAGGTGAAAATAACAAACGTGGCAAAAACTAAAGGGCATAATTGCTCTGATTTTTTTAATGGCTGTTCCTACAACTCGTGCTAATTTTGTTCCACAGAAGCTTTGTTTATTCAGCATTTCTGATGGTCAGGACCACGTGCTTTTTCGTGGTGTCATTATTTTTACTTGTCATTTGTTCTGTCCTAGCCTTGCTCTGGTCCCTATATGGTACAGAGCCATTTTGGTTTGGGCACTAAACTAAAACAAAGTTAGGAGCTTTGTCTAGGGAAGCTCACCTAGAGTTTAGGACCAGTGAATGCAATTAGAATATTTCCCATTTACAATATAGGGTGGCTTTCCAAATATGAGTTCTAGATGGGAGGAATGCCTTCATCTGGGAGAGTGCTCAGATTTCAAAACAGAAGGGAGACGGCCGTTCAGTGTAGTTTCTTGTTGCTTTTATTGTCTTCCTTGGTGGTGGCCAAGGAGAAAAATGCCACCTCCTGAAGTGTTCCCTAAACTAGAGCTAGAGCCCAGCACCTCCTCTGCAAACGTTTGCTCCAGCTCACCACACTGCTGCAGCACGGGAGCGAGGAAGGCCTGCTAACGAAGCGAGGTCCACCTCATCCTCTCCATAGTCAGAGCTGCTCCCCGTGGTGAGTCTGCGTCCAGCCTAGGGCTTGATCCTGCCTTCCTAGTGCAAGTATTTTGCCAGAAACAGGTGTTTTCTCTCTGCCGTTAGCTATGGGATTGTGTGCAATGATTAGGATTTGCAGGGAGGGAGGAGAAGATCCTGTTCCAATTAGGCTGCCTTTGTGCTAATGCTTCATTCAGGGCTGTATGAGATAAGAGCAGTTTGCACTGAAATGCACAGCCAGAGGTTGTGGTTTGCGTTTCAGCTATGTTGAGATGGTACCCATTGAAAATACAGACCTGGGGCACTTTTTTACATCTGCCAGTGCTTTACTGACAGCTCTGTATGGGTTGGAAACCCATTTCAGTTTGGCAAATGGATGTTTTCTGTGTTGTCCCCTGAGCCTGTTCTAGTTCTTTGCTTTATCCACCTAAAAAGTAGTATTTCTAATGTGCCTGATGCCTAAGTAGATAAGCGCCTGACAAGCATCTAAGCGAAACAACCAGCAAGGTGAGGAGTAGGCTATTAACAGAGCTCCCTGTACAAAAAGTGTATTCCATTTTCGTCACTGTGTGCCTTTTCAGAGACCTGCGGTGCTCCTTTATGGGCAGCAGAGAAATAGCCCTAATGCCGAGCAGGGATGGGAACTATGAGAATGATGGAGAACAGAAGCAAGAGGTTAATTTTGAGCATCTGTTCTCCATGGGGATAAGCAAAGCAATGGCTTTATCCCATCAGCACTGCTTGCCATCTTGCTTAACACACCTCATTGTCTGGTAGGCAGCTGTTTGGTAGTGGGGGTGCTTGGGTATATCTCCTTAAACCTCTCTGTCTTATCAGAACTCCAGAGTCATTCACATCTGGAGATTTTATTCGTTTAATATTGTCTCTTATAAGATCTCCATTGTTCTTTGTTTTTATATATAATGTTGGAAGAGAAAATTTGAAGGTGAACCAAAGGCTGAGTGTTCAATTGGTGCTACTGTATTAAAAAGGCTGATGTGCTCTTACTTTCTATCCTCAAAATCATGTTATAGGAAACTTCTCGCCGCTGTGGTCAGAAAGAAAACGCAAGGTTTATTGGAAATGCAGCAAAGGGAAAGGTTTGATGGTTTGTTGCCTAGTATGGTACCACTGTGACCTCTTCTCCTGTCCATCTGGAGAGTGAGGACTGAGTATTGGTAGAGGTATGGGTAGAGCAAAGTTATGCTTGGACTTTCTCATGATCTTGCTAGACAGGATCTGCCTTGGTGAGCCTTCAACTTCCTTAAGGGTCCTGTAGTTTCCCATGCCACGGCTTGTGTTTTGGATCATCCAGAGACACTGGAGGGCAGCCCCCAGTACCTTCCCTTCAGTTAGTCAAATGAGAGACCACGAGTACTAATTCTGCAGTTTTGGTAACGGCACTTTCCAGCTCAGAACAAACAGCAGAGGTTTGTTGTGTTTCAGAGCCTCATCTCTCACGCTGGCTTTACCTGTGGGCTGATACAAGGGGGTCTGAACCACACACGGATCATTCCAGAAGGATGCCTCTTGGCTAAATGCCTCATGGCGAACCCCCTGAGGGCTGGGAGCTTGGCTCAGCTCTTTCACACTGCAAGGAGGACGTGCCCCCAGGAGCGTATTTGTCCTGCGTAGCTGCTAATGCTTTGGCCTATCCCTGGCAACTGTAGACCTGTCTGCTCTAGGGTTCACCGGTGATGATGTTTATTGGATGTGCAGTAATTCGTAGTGGATGACTAGGCCGGGTTTGAGGGGGTATTTCAGCTTTAGGGTAGCTGTTGGTTTAGCCCTTGAGATAGAGAAGGTTTTGCATTGTTGCCTTTGTCGCAGTTGGGAGGGGAGTGTGGCTGACCGCACTTCTTGTCCTGCTGCCAGCAGACAGAGGCTCTCAGTAGTATGGGAAGCATCTTCCTTTTAAATGTGAATCACTAGCCTAGGTATCTGGGCAAGAAAGGGGCACAAGGGGGCATTCCCTGTATGAGGGATGCCTTCTGCTGCACGCTGCATGCCCTCGGATCCTAATGAAGTAACATTACTTGAGCTTTTAGGACTGGTCTCCTATCTGTCAGAGCTTGGGGGTACCAGCGTTTTACCCCTTGCCGAGCACAAGCACTACCCAAGTCTGTGAGAGGCCCAATCCTGCTGCCATTGGAGTTCTCCTGAATCCTGCGAGTTGCTGAGTGCACCCCCTGTGAGCTGCTGAGTAGCCTCCCCTGTCACTGAACCCATCAGGCCACTTGTCTCCTTCCTTGACCTCTTCCACAGGGCTTTGAGGGGACACTCAGGAAATGCAATCAGCACCTTACAGGATTGGTCCGCTAGGTAATATATGAAGTTTTTTCTCTGGTAACTTGTGTGCATGAATTGAAAACCATTTATTCCAGTTTGTTCTGAGGACAGATGCAGCATATACACATTTTCTATATTTATAAATATATATAGATATATATATTTTGTTCTCAGCTAGTTACCTCTTCTAAACTGCAATTTTCAGAGCAACCGGCATATATTTTTTATTCAACACGTAAAATGACTTTTTACAGTATGAGAATGAAAGCTGTTTTAAGCATGTGTTTTCTGTATTTTTATTACGCATTATCCAATTATATTGAGATGTATTTTCCTCTTTGCTCTGCTCTTTCAGTTGTTATCCTTTTTATCAGTTATGCTTTTCTAATGTTTTGTAAGGGAAAATAAATATGCAAAATCGCCAGATGCCTTTTTTCTTTGCAGAAGAAGTATCACAAATGCTTTTTTATTACATTTTACCAATCCAATAAACTCCTTATAAATTTCATTTTTGTTTGCTAGCGTGTGAAATTATTTTTTCAAGTCGAATGGTATTTACTTTCTCCCAACCTCCACCTGCAATTATGCTTCATATCCTCCATCTCTCTCTCGGGTTCAAAATTTCACTCTGTGGCTCCTCAACATACTTAATTCAAGAGCCTCTTTCACTGTTGGGTGAAGCAAAGATGCTAGAAACATGTCGTAAGAGAGGCTACCCCCTGCTTGTACTGGCCATTCTTGAATTTTGCACTGTTCTTAAAAACGTGTGCCTTTGCAGTAAAGAGCACTCCATTCCTAAACCACGAGGTCATCTGCAGAGGTGGGTTATGTGAGGAGGTTGCCCACAAGTGTTCTCAAATTTGAGTAGTGATTGGGTGACAGCAGATCCAGGCACCTCGTGTTGCAGCTGAATGGAGGAACGTTATTCAAACTATTATGGGGAGAGTAGAAAGCAGCATGGTTTGCAAAGCCTTCTCTTCTAGGAAGTTGTTTCTAGGCTGTCATTACAGTAAATAATCAGGATTGTTCCCGGTCCGTTCCAATCTGCTTCAAAAATATCACTGATCATCGCACAGCCTGACCTTCACCTCTCCAGTCAGAGAACCTGGCACAGCACCAAAACCTCACCAAACGCTTTCCCTCACCGACGTGCTTCAAGTGACGGGGAATCCAGTGTATCCCGGTAAGCTTTTCCAATGACCGTTTCTTACCTGCTAAATATCTGCACCCTGCTTTATAGCCTGTGGTTTTTTACTCTCTCTGTCCTTGGACTGTTTTATAAAAGCCCTTTGCTCTCAGAAATCTTCCCCTGTGCAGAGCTGCACAGGCTGTCTTCAAGGTGGGATTCGTCTCGATGGACTTTAGCAGCCTGGAAGACAGCTTTGTTGTCCAAGGTGGCCCTCTTGTCAGCGGAGAAGGTCTGTCATCTTTTCTTTAGGTAAGCATCTGACACAGGTTTGTTTTGTTTCTTTAAGGGTTAAATGAGATTAATACTGTCCTCTACTCATCATTAGAAAAAGTAGTTTTCTTAAAACAGTTTTTCACAAGAGTTGTAGAAAGATCCCAAGGCACACGGTACAGCTAAACCCACTCCCCGTTTGTCACTCCCAACAAAATTTTATCTAACATTCCCTCGAAGACATCTACAGATGAAGATCCCACAACCTCCCTTGGCAGTCCGTTTCATAGCAGCGTTGTCTTCACCCCTGGACAGTCCTTCCTACTGTCCAGACTAAATATTCTTGGCTGCAAATGAAATCTCATACTTCCTTTCCCACCTCCAGTGAACATGAAGGACTTCTTTAGTAGGTTATGTATTGTCAGGGGATGCTTTGTTAGCCATGGAAGGAGGCACAAGCAGCAGCTTTGCTCCCAGCTCCTCCTCCCCTTCCCCAGGGGACTTTAGGAAGGGCCTGTGTTCTCCCTCAGGAAAGGACAAACTCTGCAGCCTGTTCCTACAGGACATGGGAGTCTGACAGGCTTTGTCTTGGCAGCAAAGGGAGTGTGATGGCGTAGGCTTTCAAGTCCATTCAAACTGCTATATAGTTTTCCAATCTCGATATTATTACTTCCTTTATAGCACACGGTATTTTTTCCTAAACTTGTTACGATGGAAAAGTTCCAGGGATATGTTGTCCACACACAAATCAAAATGCATTAACAGGCCAGGGGCCAGAGGCAAGGGCCAAGGGTGGGGGAGCTATTAATTCGATAGTTTGGCGCTGCTTTTCTTGCAATCAAAGGCGACGAGAATCCTTTGGAGACGACGAAAGCTTTGGGAGTGAAGTGTGTCTAAAAGCCAGGTGCCAAGGCTTAGCTGCACCGGGGGCTTAGGGCAGGAGGGAGGCGGTGTAGACTATTTGGCAGCCCCACAGGTTGCACTCTTGGTGACGTTCTCGGTCAAATGAAGAAGCAGTCGTGCAGCTGCATTCTCCTGATGCAATGGCTGTCTCCAGCTGTCGCTACTGTAGATTTAACCACCTGGCTTTGAACAAAGGTGGGTCTTGTATGTTTATCTTGAGGATATCTACACTGAGTTGCTGTATAACTTCCTCTATGGTCACAAATGGAGTTTTATTACAGAGTGAAGATGACTTTTGCTTTCTAGTCGATTTTGAGAAGATTTTGTGGGCTTTGTAAGCTTCCTCGGGGGTTTTCAATGCTAGGAAGAAACTTGGAAAGCTGTGGAATCTGTCCACAGTGCTGGTCATAGCAGGCAGTATTGGTGTTCTGGGCAGGGTTCATCTCTTCCATCTCTTAATAGTTTGGGAGAGAAGAGTCCAATGCAAACGAGCTGCAGGGCTCCCTCTGTCATAGATGGATGCCTCCAAAGGGCCGTTCCTCCACACCTTCTTCATGGCAGGGTGAGCTGTTTTCTGGAGACACCTTTCTCACTCCGTTAACCATCAAGGGGCTCTGAAAGACCGGCATAGACCAAACCTCTTGCTTTTGGACAACTGAAATTGGAGAAGATAAATGGACACAGCGAGTGGGCTCTTTCGCTGCTCTATTCCCCACAAAATGGCAAGTGGCTGCATAGCGTAGCACCATCTCTGCTGCAAAAAGAAGCAGGGAGAGGGGGGGAAGAGGAGTTTGGATGGAACTCTCAGGAGAATTGCTGCTGTCAGTGTCACCTGTCACAACCTGCCAGGGTTGTGCAAGACAACGTGCCATTCCTCTGGTGACGCAGAGGAGCTCCCTTCCCCAGGGAGCTTTCGGGAGGAAGGCTGGGAGCTCTCTCTGCCTCTGCTCTGCCAGACAAGATCCGGGCACTCCTGGTAATGGTGAGTCAAAAAATGGTGAGTCTCTTTTGCTGCTGAGAGTTTTTGGGGACGATGCTTTATTGATACTGAATCCACTTCAAATACACAAGGTCAGTCCTGGAGCAGAGCAGAGATGTAGCAACTGCTTTCACAGTGCTAACTGCACCTCCAGCCCAGTGTCACTGGGCGATGCGCATGACACCGTTTTCCACAAGGTAAGGAAAAATAAATAAGCCCAAATCATTGCATAGCAGAATGGGCTGTTTTTATCTTGCAATATTGTTGATGTTGGACTGAATCTGCTGTCTTAAAGTATAAATATAAAGACGCTGCTAAATCATCACTATTTCAGCAACTAATTAAGGGGTAATGCTCATGGTGCAGCAGTATATGAGGCAATAAACGGCTTTGGCGGCTGATTAAACGCTGGCACCGAGGCATTTAATTACAGCAAAAGCCAATTACCATGCTCATATTCCGACACCATGGACATTACTCCTGTTATATGACAGAAGAAGGAAAGGCAATAAACCATGCTGTAGAGACATATAGTACAGGACTCTCTAGCTCTGCCAAAACCTGCTCCCTTCTCTCTCCACTGGGTCTGAGGTGGGGGGTCAGTCTCCATTGGGAAGGCTCAAACCAAAGTCACAGAGTAAAGATTCTTCCTGATTTAGAGGACTCGTTTGAGATCTAGAAACAGAGCCAAATATTGCAGATCCTCCCTGCACCGAGGTGCATTTGACCATTTGTGGAAAATAATATTCCCACACTCAAGTAACAGGTGCATTGAAAGCCTCACCTTAGTATATTTAGCATCAATGGGCAAGTCGGTGGCACTGATGGGAGAGGTTATGTGTAGCCTTTTTTTTTCCTTCAGTTATTGCAGAAAGCATAATCGGTTGCAAAACACCACATGCCGTTCTTCAGCTAATTGATTTAAAAGTTGGAGTCTGATTTTCACAGGCTTTCAGCTCTTGCACCATCCATTTGACTTAACCAGCTCAGCACCTCTTCAAATTAAGCCCTCGCTCTCTTTAACCAGAAGTGAATTCTTCCTTTTGAAGGAGTTTCCTAGAGAAATTCTCTCTTAGAAAATCCTTGGCACGAAACCTTAGCCAGCCTTGGCATGCAAACCTGCCTCACGCTGGCATTAACAAGCCTCTTATTTAAATGTTGATGAGCTCTTTGCTGCCAGTTAGCAATGGGAAATGCAGTCTGTGTGTTAAACGAGAGCTGGGAATGACTTCCAAATACCAAAATGTTTGTTAAACTCTCGGCCCACCTCTTCCCTCCTTGGGGGTGGGAAGCTTCCCAACAAATTGGCCCCATTTTGCATGGAAACTGCCAGGCAGGATCAGACCAAGGATCCCTCTCGTTCTGTGCCCCACGTGGGACTGACGCCAGAAGCACGGCTTCCCAGGACGCCCCGCCGTACCGCTGGTGTGGCGGTCTGCCCCAGGGAACCTTCCCCCGACCCCCGTTAATTAGAGATGGTCTCACGCTTTGAAGACAGGCTCCCCCCGCCATACCGTGCATTTGGGTTGACTTGTTTGCTTTTACTTGTTACCTTTGCTCTTAGATGGCAGTTTGGTGGCTGTTGCCTGTACTGACAGCTGGTGAATCGCACCCACCAAACCATTTTGGAGTCGCTTGGTTCTTCATGGTGTTTTATAGAAATGCATTGCACAAACTGATTGCGATATATGTATCGATATATCTCTTTAGCTAGACAGGGACCCCCTAAAATTCAGCCTGAGGCTGTGGGAGCAGCTTCTATTTGCTTGCCATCCCACAGAGACCAAACACTTTGTTGCTTCTGAACCAGGAATATCTCATAATATGGTAGGGGCTCTTCAGTCCCTCTGGGACTCTTCCTTTTTGCAGTGTGTCTGAGGTGAGTCAAAAGCCGAGATTTAAACGCTAAATGCCAGGCAAGGGAGTCTCCCTGTATCCTCGTGTCACCTTTGCTGCCTTCTGAAATCAACATGTTTCCCAGCTGAGGAACGTGCAAATTCTTTCGGCTATCACTCACTTTTGGATGAATCCCAACTGCGCATATATACAATAGTTGGTTTCCTTAGTGTCTGAATGAACCAGAAGGGCTTTGTCTGTTATAGATGGGAGCTTTCAATCCCATTTATGGTACATTATATCAGTCTTAAATAGCATCTGTGAGGTCCTTAAACTGAACCACCATCAGATTTACGGCCACCGCAGAAGAGTTAGCAGGCTGGCTCCAGAGAGCTATGAGCAGTAACCATATTCTCTTGAAATATTTGCTTTCTCTGCAAAGTTGACCTGAGGAAGAACGCGTTGTTCATTTGAAGATCTCTGTTTGTTCATTTATTCAGAGAACGTCTTCGTTGACAGCCACTGTAAAGAAACAAGCTTCAGAGCTGAGAGCCAAAGACATGCTTCTTGTCATTGCAGAGCTGGTGACAGCTGCTCAGACAGGGAGCTTCCCGTGGTACATCCATACATATCTGCAAGGTAAAACGTGGGGGATTTGAGTTGTTCAAGCATCATGGGATGCGCAAGGCAGCCCAACTAAGCACAGCCTTCCACTCAAACCTCTGCCCAGAAGATGACCGGGACCTTGACTGAAACTCAGCAGACAGAACAGCAAATGCAAGCGCTGACATGTTCTCAGTTTTTAATATCTCTGCTGCCTTGAAGAGCACTTGAAACACCTTGGCAAGGCTGCAACAGCAGAGCCAAAATAGGGCGCACTGAAAATCTTTCCTGGGAACCTACTCTTGGGTCACTTCAAGTCTGTTGGTCACCTGTGCTCTAATGCAGGCCAAACTCAGGGGAGTTATCCCACCTACCATCGTCGCTGGAAACAGCTGGGGGAATGGCTGTTTGTTCCCAGTTGTCCTGGGGAAGTGCAGGAAGCCAAGTGAGATTGAGGAGGTTTTGCTTGATGCTGTGCAGGCACGGCCAGTGACGGCCCATGCCTCAGATGCTCCCAGTCGAAGTAGGCAGGACACATGAAGAGGGGCAGCGCTGCCAACTCAAGCTGCCAGAGCCCTGTGTTTATGTGAAATTCTTGGCTTTCATTTAAAATAATAATAATCATAATAAAAAAAATCTGACCCGCTCAGTTGGAAATATGATCCCTAAAGAGTCTTAAACCACAAGGCCATTCAAAAAGGCCCATAATTCATATGTGTATGCTTATAGCTCTTGATTTTTAAGCCAAAATCATGGTGTTTGGAGGCGCAACTCAAGACTTATGAATTCCTAGAGGCTGACAGTACCAAGTGGGGAAAGGGCAAAATTAGCACATGGGAAGAAAGAGAGTTGCCAAAGGTATGACGGCAGGTCAGCAGCAGAGCCAGGCCTCCTGCCTCCTCGGCCCATGGATGGGCCACATCGCCTGGCCTCCTTCCCCAAAGGAAATTAAGAGTCCTTAAAGAAATCCTGGCTATTTTAGTCTTGTGTTTCCATCTTCCTTTTGATGCTCTTATTTTCAGCAACACACAGATCTCGCAGCATCCTGCTGCTCCCCATAGGACGTTATTCCATCTCTGGGGCTCACGGCCACGGTACTGTGTGCTGATGACAGCTGTGGGAGTTTGCAAGTAGCTTAACATTTGCATGCCATGAATATGCAGCTCTGAGCATAGCCCAGTTCTCCACGCAGCCAGCCCGTGCATGTTTGCCAGGGACAGCAGCATGCTGCATGTGTCTAGATCTCAGGAGACACCAGATCCTGGTGCCTTGGGTGACACTTGTGTATGCCTGGCTGTTTATAATCACAACCACCTGGATAACCATCCTTCTGTTCAGCACCTTGGGAAAACTGGGCTTGCTTTTAATCACAGCAAAAATCAGGGCCTTCCTGGTTGAGTAGCAATCGTCCCTACCTGAGCCAGTTCCAGGACCTGACTTCTGCCCGTGAGCAGAGCACGGAAGCCCCTCGGCACGCAGCACAGCGCTGGCCAAGGGCAGAGCCTGCCAGCGGCTCCTCTCCCTGTCACACCGACTTCTAATTTCTGTTTACACCAGCACAATGTCAAACATCACAGCAGCAGCTCTGGCGGAAGGTGAGTCTGTTAGAACGGAGGTGTCGCTTCCTCTGCTGAGGCCTCTCTAATAACGCCAAGATGCTTTTCTAACTAATTAATTACAGGGCTTTGACTGAGCTTCTTTAATGATTCCCATCTTCCTGCTGCTGCTCTGCAATCAGCACTACTTGCAGTGCTGTTCAGAGCACCGCTGATGCCATCAGAGCAGACGGATGAGCGATATGGGGTGGCGGGGATGTCTTTTTTTAAGCCAGTACTGTGAGTTGCTTGACTTTGTGCTCTCTGATGTACTTTCCTGGAGAAGAGGACAGGGACACGGTAGGCAGGTGGCTCTAGCAGGCCTTCAGCCCTGCCCAGGATTGCTGTCTCAAGGGAAAAGCTTATGCAGAGTATAAATAGTTCTCACCTTCACATTATAAAGCCATAAGGTCCTCAGGGTCCAGCTTGCGTGCGCATCCAGTTGACCTGGTGGATGGGAAAAAATTGAAGCTGCAGTCTGGAAACTTTGCTCCTGGACCTTGAATATGGAGACTTTCCCTAGATGGAAGGGTCTGATCGGAGGCAGTGCTCCAGCCCACCTATTACTTATGCTCTGATAGCACATAGTCATAGTCCATGGCCTCCCATGCTTGGACAAATCAAAAACTTGGAACCAAATACTTGTAGACTTAGTAGACGAAGACTAATGTGCAGCTCCACTAGGCTAGACCAGACTATGTTATACTATAGCACGGCTGTGCAGAGGGGTGATCTCCAGCTGTGAAGCCACACTAACTGTTGTTGCTCCTTACTGCCTGCTTCATTAATCCACTCTTCATATTGCAGTAGGAACCAGCTGCCCCAGTCTCGCCCAGTGCCTTACGGCAACGGCACCGACAATTCCTCACCTCGAAAAAAGTAAAAGCAGAGTAGAAAATGAAAGGCGACAAGAGAAGGCAGCTGGGGGAGCAGCAAGTCAGCACAACGGGAGCAGCCTCAGGAAACCAGCTCTTGAACGGCTGTAGGTCACTGCAAAGCGAGACGGTGGGAGGAATTCGAAGGCAGACACTGGTGTCCTGTATAGCCCATTCCAGGAATAAGCACGAAGAAATATTACGGTAATTTTCAGAGATAGATATGTGGGATGGAACAGGTACATTAAAAGAAATTTTGCTTTGTTTTTCCATAAAGGTGTGTTTTTTCTTTTCAGTACTTTTAAACGTCTGTGTAGGTACTCCCATTTCAGTCCCTGTGGCATGAGCCAAACAGAGGAGATGAGACGAAGTTTTCTGAGCTCTATAATTCACAGCTGGTTCCCTGAGCAGCAGAAGCAACTGAGCGTCCTTTCCTACGGATCTGTGCCGTGTGTGGATTCTTTGCTAAGAAGGACCGAATTCACTCTCCAGTCCTTTGCGTACAGAAGGCCTTACTGAGGTATTTTTCTCTGACAAAACTTGCTGGAATCTGGTATCTTTAAGACCTCTCCACCCCCTTCCTTCCCCTCCAGTTTGAGGCAGTGAAATTGGTGAGGGGAGTCCTGAAGTTATTAGAGGGTGGGAAAGATGGAAGGTAGAGAAAAGCTGGCAAACAGATGAAAGCAGATAATGCCATTACGTATAGTAAAAAAAAACTCTTGGAGGGGCTGTATATATGAAAGGAGATAAATTAGGGTTAGAGGCCCATTTTCGATGATTCCTTCCCAGGGCATCCAAATAAATGACACACTAGTCTCCAGCACACCAACTCACCAGCTGAACCTGCTGCACTTGGTACAGCTCTTCCAAAGACATTCCTGCAGCCAAACATCCAAAGAGTCACCCCATCGCTACAGCCTCTATCCAAAGAACACCTAGAATTAAGCAGAAGTTCAAACACCAAGTGCTGTGACCTCCCTCACAGTGTAATTGAAAAATATTAGCGGCGCCTTTGTACTGGCTTGAAGCTTTTGTGCTGAATTTGCATCTAATAAGAAGGGGCCTTTTAAGGAGCAAATAAATAAATAAATGGAGGAAACCTTCTCTTTGAGCTAATTTTAGGCACATCCATGCTGACAGCTGCTCTTCCCTGATATATCTCAGCCACATCCTGGAGGGGCCAGGGGGACTAAGCGCTGTTCATGCCACTGCAGCTGAGAAAAGGCCTTTGTTTGTTTTGTTTTTTAAGGGATTGATGGTAGCTGGCTCTCCAGAACCTCCCTTCATCCTGGTTTCCATTACAATACAGGTGGGAACTGGGGAAAGGGGTCATGGCACTTGTATGTGTGTCCAAGCCATACAGGAGCTGCAATTGCCAGGCACGGGGTGTCAGGCTGAGGTTTGCGCTCGGTGGCCTCTCCCCGTGTTGCTAACTGGGGAAGAAACCCTGGAGCGCTGAGATGGGAGCCCTGGAGACATCCCAAACATCCAGCAAAGAAGCCTGGCACATGGGATCACCTTGGGGGAGTGAGGCCCTGATGGACTGCAGATGTGCGAGAGAGAGCTCCAGGGGAGCGAGGCAGGACTCGCTCGCGTGAGCCTCATGTTCAGCTGTCAGAGACTTGACAGATCTGGCCCTACTTCTGGTGAGGTAGGAAAGACTTCTTCCTCTGGGCATGAAGGAAGCCAAGAACTCCTCCTTGCATTGCTTTAGTCCCTGGGCTAACCCTTTCGTTACCTCCTCACTCGATCTCACAAGGCACCATAAAGGTGTATAAAACTGAGATGAGCTTGGTAGGAAAAGCCCCAGCCCATGTCTGCCTGGAGAGTGAGAAACAACGTGGCATCGATGGTGCTCTTTGATCTTCACCTGTAGCTTTTTTTTTTCCTCCCCTGCTTAAATTAGAAACTCAGGACTTGTCTAGCTTGGATGATTGTTTCATTTCCTCGTTGAAAAGGTGATTACCCCTTTAGTTCTCATAATTACCTAATCAGCAAAAATCAAATCAATCAATGTTAATTTCAACCCTAATAAATATTCTCTGGTATTCTATACATTCATGTATATCTCAAAACTCATCCTAATTTAAAGGAAAATATGATTTCACAAGTGAGACCAACCTGCTCAGCATCAGGTTCAGCAGTGTGCCACACATTCTGTGAACGCAGACTGGGGACAGCGTGTGATGCACGGAAGCTGAACAACCACACCTGGAAACTGGGATGGGAAAGGCCAATGCATAACAAGAAGTCACCTGGTCCATACCATGCCACAAGACGGGACCAGCTGGATCCAAACAAGTCCAGACAGATGTTTGCCTCTGTCCTGTTCTTGAAAGCATTTGAGGATACAGGCTCCACGGTCTCCCTGGGCAATCTTTTCAGTGCTTAACTGTGCTTATTAGTTGACACATCCAGAGATAGTGACAAAGTTAAACCTTTCTTGATGCACTTCAAGCTTATTGTTTCCTGCCCTGCCCACACTGGACTAAGAAACTGGATTCAACCTGGGCTGCTTCTTTCTCTGGCAGGTGGATCTGGGGGTGATGTTAAACAGCGAGAAACTGAGCCTGGACTGGCTGTAGCTGTTGAACAAAACCTGCCTGATGGTTTCTGTGAGTTGGTAAATTCAGGAGCCAGCTGACACGGGAGTGAAGCCTTCGCTAGTCTCCTAAAACCACAAAAAGTCTCAGCTTTGGGGATGAGCTTCCCCACTCGGAAAAAGTCACATGGAGGACCCATCTGGTGCTTGCCTGGCTCAACCTGCTCCATAAATAGGCTGGAACATTTCTTTGTCTTTATACATGTTGCTCTTGATGGTTCTTCACTGCCATTGTTTCTACGCCAGCATGGATCTGTGGGGAAAGGGAAGGGTGGACAAAAGTAGCATGAACTTAGCAGTCACCTGCCTTCTATTATTTACCCTGATAAGGGCTCAATTGTTTCTTCTGGCATTGGTAATATCAGCAATACTTCAATTGTAATGGCCCCAAATTAAGTCTTCTCAGCATTGTACCAGATGCTGAGATTCCTCTGGCAATTTTTGCCCTATTTGCACACCATCGTCATCTGACTGAAAGTTGTTCCGCTTGCAAACAGCTCTGCTGGGCAGCAAAATGGCAGGCACTTTGGGCCAGGACTGCGATTTCGCGCTGGGATCGTGTAGCATCCAGCACAGTGTGCTGAGACATGGGTTCATCTCCATAGCGGGGCATCTGCTGTGGAAGGCCGTGAGCCAGACAAAGAGGATAAGGCTGACTTTGCTGGAAAACTGAGACTCCTTGTAAGCCTCCAGCCAGCTCCTCTTGTCGGGATACTCCTGGGGAGGAGCTGCTCCTTCCTTTCCGCAACCTGTGCCCTCCTCCCAGCTGTCCTACATCACAGATCTGTGTCTGGACCTTCTCATCCTATGCAGGAGGCTGACGTGTGGCTTAGAAGTCGGGAGGGTTGCATGTTTGTGGTTAGCCTAGGCTTATGTTTTAGAGGATGCTGTGGCCCCTGATGACTCTCTCTGTGGGGCTGGCCTTGAGGACAGATACTTAGCAGTGAAGTAACGCGGTGCCAGATTTTCAGATGCTGGCATTTACTGCGGTTTTTGAGGAAGTTCCTCTCCGCAGAAACACACACTTTTTTTTTCAGGACATTCCTGAGCAAATCCTGGTACAGGTAAACCCGACTCATCTCTCTCTTGGGCTGCAGGTGGTGAAAAATCCTCTTTAAGCCCTGACTGGCAAATGCAGTGAGCAATCGTGGCCTCCCAGCACCCAGCCCCCGCGTGGCAGATGGAGCTGAGCAAAAGGCAGTTTTGTGCTGTTTCTTGTCTTTCAAGGAAATAATTCCTGAAGAGGAGGGAGGGCTCTGCTCTGCAGAGATAAGCAGTCCCTTTGAGCCAGCCCTCTCGTGTTTCTTCTCCTCCCCGTTCAGCAGACAGCATCCTGAGGGATGGCGCAGAGGGGGCTGTCGAGCCCGTGGGAGCAGGGTGAGAGCCCCGAGGTGCTGCCGGGGAGCCTGGCTCCCCCCCAGCCGCCCTCGAACGGGGGAGCAGCCCCTCTGCCCGGCACAGGCCCCAGCTGCACTGCAACACTGGGGACCAACCCCTTCTCCGGGCCCTGAGCGCAGACCCTGCCCGACCGCTGTGCCACGCCACGGGGAGAGAGCAGGGCTTGGAGCGATGCTGGGCATGGCCACGGCATGGGGCTGACCGTGGGGTATCTCTCAGGTCCTGTGGGAAGGCTTTGACACCTTGTGCGTGGCAACCCATTCCCCTGCACTCTCCCCACGCCTCCTGCTTTGCTCGGTGGAGTCCCGCCTTCATCCACTGCTCCTGACACCGTCCATGCACACCTTGGTCGGAGGTGGCTCACAAGGCTCGTCTCTTTGCGAGAGGGCTGTGCCCGCAGGCTCAGCCATGAGTGGAGTAGGAGAGGAGACCACCCACCCTTGATGCCCTACAACAGCAGGCTGTGCCCTGGAGAGGCCAGGCTGGAGCGGGAGAGGCAAGGTGGGAGCAGGATGGGAGAGGGAACGGGTTGGGATTGGGACCATGGGATCATTGCAGCATGGCTATGACTAAGAAGAGCAGCAGAGGAGGAATGGGACCAAGCGAGCTGCTACAGCGATGCAGGGCTTGGGCAGAGGAGCCCAAGACTGGGATGTCTATGGGGGATATGCTGGAACCAGCTGGAGTTGACACAGCTGTAGGAGGGTGGGAGGGATGGAAAGCCCAGGCCTGGCGAAGGTTGGAGCTGAGAACTGGCATGACCATATGCCAGAGGCTGTGCCCCGAATAGAGAAAGGCTTGAGGTACATCATCAGGGCAGTGGATGCACCCCAGGGCATGACAGAGCCATAGGTCTGGCTGGAAGGTTCTCAGAGCAGCTACGAGCAAGGCCCAGAGCTGAACTAGCAGGAGATACTGCACCTAAGTATGATGGGAAAGCTGTAACAGAGATGCCAACCTGGGAGAGGAGGGGTTGTAAGGGTTCCTCTCAGGTCAGAACCCCAAACCTGGTTCTCAACACTGCCAAGATGTAAGACCTGGACATGCAACATCTAGAAAATTATGTGGGTTTTTTGTCAGAAATGTGGCACAGGATGCCTGGGAGGGAGTGTTTCCAAGGACCAAGGGGGTCTCAGTGTGTGTAACGGCCAAGGGATCTCAGTGGAGCTGCAGGGGAAGACCCCAGCATGGCTCAGGGGAGGACACCAGACTGTTCACTGGGGAAAGGTTTGCGGGCATGTGCGGAGCGTATGATCACATTGGCCTCTAGTAATGGCAGGCACCTGCTGCTAATCAGGTTGGTAGCTCAGCTGCGAGCTGCATGTTCAACCCCTGCCAAGAGCGCCTTCCCTACGGTCCAGCTTTCCTCCCTTTACTGTGCAAGTGACTGGACCCAAAGCTGCCAAGTTTACCAGGCACGGCGCGTCTGAGCAGCATCTTTTGCCCCAGTTGCAAAAAGGTCACTAAAAGACCATGCAGGAACATCTTCCTCTTCTCTCCCCTCACTCCCCATTTCCCTGGCAAAGCCCCTGTTCCTCTTGGGGTACCGGACTCTCATTCAGGAGAGCGGCCCTGGTTCCCTAGCAGTATTTGTCCTGGGCACAAGGGCACCAGAAGCGGGAGCCTGACTGTCAGCAGAGCCGGGAAGCGCAGGCCTGTGCAGTCCCTAGGGGGGAATTATTTGCTGATTGCATCTGTTTCCCAGAAGCATCACTCCAATTTATCCTGGGATTCTCGTTTTTATCCAGCAAACAAGCACCTTGGGAGCTTCATTTCCATCTCAGATGTTAAATTTAGAAGCGGTGCTTCCCCTTCTCCCACTCTCTCCCTGCCCCCTTCCCAACGGCTCCTGTATCTCCCCTCCAGCCCCCACCCTCACCTCCAGCTCTCCCTCTTTGTCGCATTACATAGTAATCTGAGATGCATTGGCCGAGCTCCAGGGAACAGAATGTACTTGGCAGGGAGACGGGTCTTGATGTCTGCAAAATGTCGGGAAATGCAGCCAAGAGCTGCTAACTGGGTCATTAACCTCTAGAAGAAGAGCAAGTTGTGGAGCTGTGCTCTGTCTCCCTTCATCTCGCCAATAAAAACGTCCCAGCGATGAGCAAGGGAAGAAGAGGTTTACAGCTTTAAGTCCTAAGCAGTCAACGCGACCGCCCCTCCCTGACCCCCCCCTTCTCCTTACCCTCTCCCCCAGCGCAGTATTAAAACTTATAAGTGGCCTTTTAAAAACCCGGCGTCCCCGAGGAGCTGTCCCTCGGTGCTTGTAAAGAGGCTACTGGAGCAAACCAGTCGCTGCCAGCGGTGCGCTGCTCCTGCCACGCGTGGTCAGGGGGGCTCAAAGGAAGGGCCTTTTTGCTGGGTTGCGCCCCACCACCACCACCCTTGTCCAAGTTACAACCGGGTGCTGCTATCGCCCCATGGACCTGTGTACCCGTCTTGGCCATCCCTGGCATAGCGGTATACGATGTTTCTGGCCACCCCATCTCCATGAGTTGCCCTCCTGTGTTGGAGGTGCTGAGCTGCCCGCTTCCCTTCCATGGGAAGAGGTGCAGTGCCGTGAAACCGCAGCCCGTGTCACTTGGTGCAATTTGACATAAAGCAAACCTGTTTGCCAGTGGCAGTGAGGGCTCTGCAGGCTGGGAGGGACTGGGACCCCGAAACGGGGGTCCCGGACAGGGGCAGCCAAGAGGCAAGGGGAGTGCTGCATCTCCAAAAATCCCCATCTCCCACGACCCTTGGTGGCTCTTCAGTGAGCAGATCACAGGATAGAGGCTAGTGGGGTAGATGGAAGAGGGCAAGAAAGGTGTTGCATTGCCAGACTCCTTCCTCAGAGGTTCTTTGTTTCCATCCCTCTCCTCCTGAGGAGAACCATCCTTGAGAGCTGTTTGGCTGGGCTGGCCAAGGACCTCACTGCTTGTTTCTGTGCCTGGTGCCTTTTTGTTGAGTTTTTCCACCCAAGCACACATTTCCTTTGCTCTCAAGGCCAGGCTGGATGGGGCTTTGAGCAACCTGGTCTAGGGGGAGGTGTCCCTGCCTATGGCAGAGGGGTTGGAACTCAATGATCTTCAAGGTCCCTTCCAACCTAAACCATTCTACGATTCTATGATTCAATCCGTTCCATGTCTTAAAAGGAGCCATAGCACTTCTGGGATAGGGAGAAATGGGGAAAAGCGATGCCTTCCGAAGGTGGGTCTCCCCAGGTGAGCTAGGTTGGCTCAAGGAAAGGAGCTGCATCCCAGGAGCACGTTGGGTCCTGTAGCAGACCAGGCCAAAGGACAGCATGCGACCTGGCTTTTGGGACATTTGCTGCAATTCTCCATCACAGCCAATCCATGTGACCCCGAGTCCCGGTGGCAATGCCCCCCCTCCCCGGGCAGGGGCCCCCGGAGAAAGCCCGTGGTGATGCCCGCATCCTGTGCCCACCTGCACCGCAGAAACCACAACCTTCCCTCCCCCCCCTTCGGGGAGGGCTCAGATGGGGCAGCTCAGCCCCCTGCACCCCCTCCCGGCCCCGGGACACCACCCCACCACCCCACCACCCCCCCCCGCCGCAGCCATGCCCGCCCCGCCGGGCGCTACCCCCGCCCGCCCCTTCCCCGCCGGCCCCACGGCAATCCTTCTCCCCGAGTGCCCTCTGCTGACGAGCCCGGGACGGCGCAGGCCGGGGATGGGGTGGGGGGGCTCGGGGCGGACGGCGGAGGGGAGCGGACACCCCCCCCGCTGCCGTCGGGCAGAGCAGGCGGGAGGCGCCGTGGGCCGGGCAGGGGGGGGGGGGGACGGACGACGAGACACACCGCGGGTGGCCGCGGCCATCGACCTGCGTGCGACCCACGGGCCTGGGGAGCCAAAAACGCGATGGGAAGTGATGGGAAGGCTCCATGCGCAGGCTGGAGTCGTGGGCGCGGGGAGGTGGTGGCAGCGTTTTGGGGGAGTACAGCTCTCCTGAGGACACGGTGGAGTCACGTCCGGGTCTGTCTGTCTCTAGGGAAGTAGCCGTCACTAAGGAAGCCCACCTCTAGGAAATCTTCCGTACGGAGTTCGGTTTGGTTTGGTTTAACTTATAAAAGTTCTTGTAAGGTCAGGGAATATTAATGTCTTCCTCAGCAATTGCGCAGATTAACACCTTCTCCGTTTCCCAGCAAGGATAAGTTTGTCACCTGCCAAAAAACTTTTAAATTAATGCAGCCTCCCCTTCTCCAAGGCTAGTTCCCCTCAATGTCAAAGGCGGTGGCAGTAAAGCTGTGCTATAAATCAAGCCACATTCATTCCCTCCTCCCCTTTCTCCCACCCCACGCCGTAGCACAGACTACCCCAGTTCCTCCTGAGTTCCCCAAACACTTCCTGAGATTTGCCGGGCGCGCTGAAGACTGCAGAGAAAATGCCAAAAATCAAGAAGCCTCTGGTAGCCTGAGCGTTGCCTGTGCTCCCTCCGGGATGTCCAGCACTTCTGCTGGCATCTCCTGTAGGAACATGGGGCAGGGAAAGGCGGCTGCTTTTATGGTATAGTGATCTCGGGTCTCTACCAATCACCTGGGTGAGCCTTTTTAGAAGAAATATTATCTCTAAGGGAGGAGCTGAGTGAAGGCCCCTTTGAAATCACTGACCCAGGTGAAGAAGCAGCCAGTGACATCCAAGCCCCCATGCCTATGGCAGCAGCCGCGGTGACACTGTCCTTCTTTCAGCAGCATTTTGCTCAGAGGAAATGAAAGCATCGGAAAAGGAAACGGGGCTGAAAAGGCTGAGATCCCCAGCGAGTGGGCCTTTGTTTTCCCATTGTGCTAGCCCAGCTGAGCCTGCGTTGGAGCAGAGCCCTCCTGCAGCTGGGCCCAAAAGCGGCAGCCAAAGAGAAACCCCGGCAACCGGCTGTGGCAAGAGGAGGAGCGAGGTGCAGAGGCTGGAGCGCTCATCCATGCTGGGGAGGAGAGGTGAAGGGCTGGTGGCACTCACAGCCCACCTCTGCAGCCCCAGTAGGGCAGGGCAGCTGCCCACCCTGGGGCAATGGGAGCGTCTCACCCGCTCTGAGAAGAAATCATGGGGAAGGAGCCTGTGGGAATAGGTCAGAGGAAGCAGAAGTCTTGGAGAGCAGGACAATGGCTTTCAGTTGGCCCTCACCACAGCAGCAGTGGCCAAGGAGCCTAAGAGGGCCACGGCTGCGAGCTGATCTCCCAGGCCACAGCACGGCTGTGTGCCATGACCAACCAATCCATCACCAGCCAGTCCAGAAAGACCATAGGCCCTGCTTGTGCTCCTTGGCATGCAGTGAGAGCCTGTTTCTAAGGCATCCCAAGGGGTGCTGGGACCAGAAGTGGCTTTTGAAAAACACCGCAGCACGTTGGTGATGCATGTGCTGAGTCCCACATGTGGAGCTCGTGGTAAATCTGACAACATCTCTGGCAAAATGGTTTCCCTAGTGGCATGCCCAAAGCAACGGGGCATGAGCAAGTATCCTGCAGAGCACAGCCCTGCCAGTGACCTCGGCTGGCTTGGTGTCAGCACGGGGACAATCACTGCCTTCTCTCTCAGTGAGCAAGGGGTTAAACTCAGCTCTGCTTCCCCTCTTTGCCCTGTTGAGCAAATGGTCTGTGAATAAGCCATGATCCCACCTACATGACAAGCTGAAGGGCTGTGCATGCTTTCCAGCCTCAACTACTGCTCTCCGAAGAGAGCATCTGTGTAGATGGTGGTCTTACCATGACTTGCTCTAAAATGACCAGGGAACTCTTGAAGGGAGGTCACTGATCAGTGGATGAGAAATCAGTGACCAGTCTGGGGGAGCTGGGCAAGAGAGCAAGACCTGGGAACACCCGGGTTTGAAGACATGGTCCTTTCCCTCTCTCTGTGTCACTGATAAACACATAGCAAGTGATACTTTGGAGGGGGCACAGATTCCTCATGGCTTTTCACGCCTTCCTGGGGCAGAACAGGTCTGCGGGAACAGTTAAGCAGCTCCCCTCAACCTGAGGATGGTGGTGTCCTCAGTGGCCAACAGAGCCTTCTCGGGTGTCCAAGCTCCCTCAGCCCAGCTGGCAAACCAGAGGTGGCACAAACTTTCTCCTCTCACTTGGGTGAAGCTGGAGAACGACGCCTTGGAGACTGTGCCTTGCAACAACCCTGTTTAGGCTTTCTTAGCCTGGCTCTGAAGAATATGCCATGACTTAAATAAAGCAGCCAGAGACACAGATTTCACGGTGACTTCTTCGTTTCCAGACCGAGAGTGTGTCTCCCCTGAATTCGTACCTTAAGGAGGCTGTGATGGAAGGACGCTGCCCGCTAACCCCGCTACCTAACGCTGCCACGGCTGCTAGAGGCTTTAAGAGCAACGCGATGTTGCTGGTGTCATTGCACTGTCATGCAAATGTCTGGCTGAGTAAGGGCCCCTGGGGTTTCCGCTGAAGTTTTTCAGTCTCATAACATTTGGTGGCTTTTTTAAGCCCTTCTTCCTGGATTTGTGCTATTGCACGAATGATTTTATTTATTTTTGGAGAAAGGGCTTTTAGGCTGCATAATTACTGAGGAAGAAAGCTTGATCCTTAAAGGCTCCCCAAAGTAAATAAATTAAAAGAACCAGCACTTGAAATATTCTCTTTAAGCTAATGATAGGAGAGACTGATGACTCGGGGCCTCCAAACTCCCGGCGTCAAACAGCATTGCTTCTGCTTCCTGAAATGTCTTTTTCTTAAAGGACCCGCATGTGTTTTCTCCAGTTTATTAAGGGTCTACAATGTTTTATTCATGCACAACCCGGGATTATCAGCAGTGTTTTACATTTCAAACCAACTCTTGCCAAGACTTCCCCAGCTCCAGGAAGCTGCGCTTCCTCAGTGCAGCTTGAGGCTATTCCTAGAGAAGGTGTCACAGCTATTAATATTTGTTACCCTTATTCCTTAACCTCTGGGATGAACTGTTAATGCGTGTCACTGGTGCTGCTTTTGCTGGCTCATTTGCCTTTTTTTTTTTTCTTTTTTTTCTTTTTTTTTTTACGCTCCCAAAACACTATGGCAAGGGATCATCTTTGTATGAGTCAGTGCTGAACCAATTGTTGCAGTGAAGTGTCAGATTTTATCCAAAGAAGGAGCTGCGCTTCGGCACTGGGTAAAGCATTTCTTGGATATACATGAATATTTAGACAGCAATATGCAGATGTGGGTGGCTAAGCCAGGACGTCTAGCGGGTGTCTCTGCCTGTCCGGGGACCACTTGGAGCTTCATGGCGGCTGCTTCCATTTCCCAACTGTTACCCCCCCTCCGAGTGAAAAAATTCCCCTTTTGTTGTTAATCCCGCAGGGACCAGAGCACACAGCCATTCCTGATCGCTAAAGAGAGGGAGTGGTCCTGTGCATTTGTGAATAAGAAAGGCCAACTTGCTGACTCTGACTGAAGACAAAGTGGTTGCAAGAGCAAGTAATTCAGGGATCTGAAGGAAATACCTGGAGAAAACCCCGCGTCTCCTGCTGCATGGTTACTGCACAGCAAAGAGGGTCATATATTAAAATTGTGAGACTGTTTAAGCACTCTGTAATTAACTTCTGTCTATTTAACCAGACAGCTAAAGCAAGTTAATTCAGTGTCAGTTAGGAGACTTATTAAGTGTCTGTATTTTTTTAACAATTTACCGGTCCATCATTAACTACCCCTAGATTATCTTGTCAAATTGATAATTAAATGCCTCAAAAAATTCATTACAGACTCAATATATTAATAGGAATATAATTAAGTAATGTTTGCTTATGTGATCTGCAGTTTATTACCTGCATGCTGATTTATCTCCAAGGCATTTACTAAACCTTAGCTGTAGACTATTTGGAATCAATACAGGCCCCGGAGTCAATAAACATTGTATTAGATCCAAACGAGCTATTTAATTGGGAGAATGTGTTGAAGTTGTCTTCTGGATCTCCAGTGAGTTTGATGAGGGGAGTGTGACCTTACAAACACTGACTGAAGAACTTGCAGTTGCTGTTTTACACCTGGGTCAGAATTCTCCTCCGGAACACAGGTTTTTGGTCTAATTTTGTTGACTGACTGGATCGGGTTCTGTAGTCTGTTACAAACTGCCTAAATTGGTCTTACTGTGCTAGTCAGTTGGTGCAGTGATGAATCAGAGGCTCTATTTTGTGTAAAAAGCCAGAGTTAACTCCTCTTGTCCTGCATAAGGAAGATAGCCTAATGATCTCCTTAAATTTGTAACCCTTGGACTTCACATGTCGTGGATTTTTCAGAGAACTTACAAGTTGCTTCGTTAACTAGTTTGAATAATAGGAGGCTTTAAATTTTTAAATTATAAGGGGAAACTGAATGCTGCTTCTGCTCTGAATAACGGTAAAGATGGAACAAACCGGCATCTGAGATTTGCCGTACTGCTGAAATTCAGAGGGACCCTGTGCACAGCTGTGTTTAAGGACATCAGCTTGCAATTAAGGTGCGTTATCGCTGGTTGCCATCTGTTAGGATTAACCAGCCTGCAGCCAGGCTATTGATCAAGATAAATCTGCGGAGGGGCAATGACCACCCTTCCTCTGCAGCTGTGTGCGCCGAGTGATGTTACGGTGTTGGTGACATGATGGAAGGAGGTGGGCTGAGCGACCCCGGGATGGGCTGTGGCTATAGGTGCCGTAGCTGCGTCCAGCTGCAGAGCCTGTGTTCCTCCCGGGTTCGTAGGCTGGAGCTCCATGTATGGTTGTGTAGCTCGCTTGGTCATTTTAAAGGCTGGGGAATTCTCATTAAGATGGATTTGAGTTTGTGCACGTATATGAAATGCACGGTTTAAAAATAAATAGTGGACCGGCTGAATTATTCCAAATCACAGAGTCATAAAACCCATGAAGTAGACAGTTATATTTAAAAGAAACTTTAAAAGGTTAAAGCTAAAATAATATCATTATAGCAGTTTTCTCAGGGACTTGACCTTCCCTCTGCTGTTCAATGATGTTATGAAATAACTGTATTGTCATGAAGAAGATATTTCGGTGTTCTTTGGCCCAGATTAGGTTAAATTAATTTTTTACATGGCATATCAACATTTTTGTCATAATATTTTCCATTGTGGCATTATCACAAGCTTGGGGGGTGACTATGTTATTGCTTGGCTGTCCTACTTTGAGCTAAGGTACCTTTTCTGGGGAGAGGCAGGAGGGAAGCCGCTAATGATGTACCTGATGGTTCCCTTTCCCCCGTGTCAAACTGATGTTAATCACAAACAACCTATGAAGGAGCGCGTGAATACAAATCCAAGATTGGCATTGGCATGGAAGTATTTTGCAAGCACGTCTGGGATTTAACTTTTTTCTCTGACTTTAGCTTTGTTTTTTCACACTTAAATATATTTGGACTATTTTGTTTTCAGAACGGGTATTCTACTGTTTGAATTATATGAAAAGCTGTCCAGATCCAAGCTGAGCATTCCTGGGGGAGAGTTCCCAGCAAGCACGCTTGTGTGCGTGCAGCCCTTGGTGTTTGCCAGGCTCTTCCATAAAGCGATTCTAGTGCTTCAACAACAACAACAACAAAAGAGGCTGAATTCTGCTCTGAAACGCTTATGCAATTCCAGGGAAGTCTGTTGGCCGTGGGAGTAGAGCTGAGGGCAAAACTCAAGCTGGTACCTACAGGGCATTTTTACATGTGTTCTCTATGTCCATTGTCCTTCCCATCGTCCAGATGTGGAACCTCTCAGGTCCTGACCAGGAATGCAAAACCGTTGTAAAATTTACACATGCTTGTCTACTAAGAGCCTTTGCATGGGGAATTTGGTTAGGAAATGTTTTTCTGCTTCATCTTTCTCTGAGCTTTACTGGAATTAAAGCTGAAGCAAACTTTTCTGAAAACTCTGAAATGCTTCAGTAACTTCTGTTTGTTTTCCTCATGCCTCTGTACTTGGCTCCTGGCAAGGACTGACAGCAGCACTGAGTCACTCAGTAAAGAAGTCTATTTTGACAGCATCCCCCTGGCCTAAGCAGGAAGTTCTCAAAGTCTGAAGACATCGAGAGTTCTGGATCTCGCCATGGTTAAAGCCCAGATGTGCAAACCCTAAGGGCTTCTGGGAGGTCTTTAAGCTTCTGGACCTGCTTTGACTGTGCAGAACCGGCAGTATGGAGAACCTCATCTGTCACTGGAGTTAGCCGAAAAGGTGGCTACAGCAGAAATCCTCAATCATATAGTCATTTTGAGAAAGAATCAAATTCTTTGAAGTTTTATCTATTCTTTAATGTGACAAAAAAAAAAAAAAAGAAAAGAGGGTGTGTGGGGAGAAAAACCTCCATCTCACTCACCAGATCTGCAGCCTCCGTGTGTTCTGATTCATAACTGCTGGCTGCACTGGCAATGCCAAGGGGTTTTAATTCGCTTTCTACCTTCATTAGCACAGTGAGAGGGGGCACAGCAAAGACAGGGACAGAGATAGGATTGCGCAAGCATCAACAAGACGATAAATTGGCCCATTGGTTTTCCTTGCTGGGGATAATACTGTGTAAGGAAGAGCCCAACTTTAGTCTTAGGCCCCAGTAGGAGTTTTGCAAGGTAAAAATTGGGGATGGGAAGTAAGGAGGCTGGGGAAGAGGAGGCCAGTAGCTCTTTGGTGAAAGAGATATCCGTTTACGAACATTTGACGTGCAGACTAAAAGGCAGCCGTATTCCTCTGTACAACATCATGTCAGCATCGCCTTACATAAAGGAGGGACTGAAGCGGATTCCTCCACAAACTTTAGATTTGGCAAATGGGTGTTTCCCAGTGGTGCTGGTGCGCGCGTGTGTCACTTTGCAAGGGAAGCCACAGAGGCGGTCCCGCCGTGTGAATTCAGCTACCCTCTTTCATCTTTCGAGAGGAAGAAGGAAAGAGTAAGCAAAAGATGTGAAAGGGGAAGAGTTAGGTCTCTCTTGATATCTTCTAGCTATATGCCTGCCATGAAAAAGTCAGCGCTTGTTAACACTTCCTACGTGGTGGGATGTGGCACACCACACTCCTCGCCCCGCGCACAGAAGAGGAAATCGCTGATAACTGTGACAGGTTGCTGTTGGGGCTGCCTCCCTCCAGTTATCTAAACTGTTATAAAATATATCAAGGTGGAGAAAGGCCCCCTTTCGTTTCAGTTGCATGCTAAACGCCGCTCTGCTGCCTGTACTCAAGCCTCATCTGCTGCTGCTCTGCACTAGTGAGCTGCCTCTGAGTTCTCCCTCTGAAGCAGTTGTATTTTAGTACTGAGTACAGCACTCCGCAACGTGTGAACGGCCACATGCCCTACGCTTCCACAGCCAAAAACCTCCGACGGAGTTTATTTTAAAGCAGTTCCCTATCTTTGTGTTTGTAGATGACTTTGGGTACCATCTGGGAAAAACTGTTCTTTGTTAAATGCCCCTTTATTCCCTTTGGGATGTGTATTTAAGGCAGGAGATGCTGAAGGATGTACTGAGGACTGTAAAAGCAGCTTGAAGTAAAGATGTAGGAGGAAAAGTACTCAAGCTGTTTTTCTGCTTTTGCAATTGAAAGGAAACTCATGATATAGCAAATTTTAAATGGCACAAGAAATTCTGCTGTCTGCTTCAACATGGCACTATTAGGCCAGCAACAGGGGGAGCAGCTGCTCAGCCATTGTATAATTGACATCGCTGATAACGACCTTGGATTCATAATTAGGGTTCATGAGGATCAGGAGGGGGAAAAAAAAAAAGAAAAGAAAAGAAAAAACCCCACCCTTCAAAAAGGTCACAAACAACCGTATGAGCGAGCACATCGGAACGCAAGGAAGGCTGAAGAAACCTTGCCTGTCCCAGGGCCCCGCAGGGGGTGAGATGTGGGCGCTTGCGCTGGGAGAAGTTCCAGCTCTCTCTTGGTGATGCTGAGCAGTTGACCAGAAGTGCTGACATTTTAGGAGGAGGCCAGAGAAGTTTAGATTAGAACACACTGCTGTAAAAAAATTGTTGGTTTGTTGTTTTTTTTTTTTTTTTCCTGGGAATGAATGAGCGGGTTCATGCCAGTAACACCAAATCTACAGCAAGGCACACGTGGCCCGCTGCCTCCAGGTATAATCAGTGCTTAAAAACAACCTGCTGGCACACACTGCACCTCTATAATAGATACCTTTATTATCATGCGTATTTGAGAGCTTGGACTTCGATTGACACCTGAAAGTGGGCACTGTGGTTTTCTTTCCCCACTCAGTGGGTCATTTGGTTATCATCCTGCTTCCTTTCACGAGGCTCTTCGGAGTCCCCTGTAACCTTTATCCGTTTCTCTTTCTAGCAAAAATATATTTCAGGAAGTTCCATAATTGCACATGTCTATATGGTGAGGTTTGGCACACAAAACCTGACGTGAGGTTGGCTTCTTTTTCTTCCCTTTAACTTACAATGTTTAAATTGGGTTCCTCCGCAGATTCAAAAAACACATTCTGCTGGGTCACGCTGGAGCTTTGAATCACCGCATTTGTCAAACGGGGAAGAAAAATACATTGAGCTTTCTGCTGCAAGTTGCCTTTACAGAACCCCCCACAGTATTCCTGTGTGCAGAGAATTGGCCTTTCAGTTTGCACTGGACTTCTCTTGAGCTGCAAACAGCCACAAACCCGTAGATGGATGCGGCGGGGCTGAGAGCCCGCTGTACTTGCACGCTCTGCATTTCCCTCGGGCTGTGCTCTATTCGGACGGAGGACCCACCGGCTGTTCGGAGAAGGGACTCCGATTTCCTTTAATAAATAATGTCGGTGCGTGTTTGGGAGATGCCAATCGTGTTTCGGTGGCTACTGAAACCTGATGCATACGAAATGTAAAGCTGGATGAGCACAGTTTTGTTCCGGAACAGTTTGTGTTGTGTTCCTGGAGGGGGTTACGCGCCTTTTTTACTGCGGGATAGGAGGTCTCAACCTGTTCCTTTCAGAGCTGCTTTGAAATCCCATTAAATGGCTGCTTTCGTGCGGCTGGTTCTTAATCGGGCGGCCTCTGGTACCTTGTGGAAGATGGATCCTGTCAAGCTAAACTTGGGATTATTTGTGATGAAATTAAAAATAAGGTCAATAAAGATACTTGTGGTTTGAGACTCATGAAAAATATTTGTCTTGGTGCTCATAACACTTAAACTGGAATGATTCAAAATCAATGTGGCAGGGTAAAAGGATTAAACGCTGGCTTGGAAGCACATCCCAAAACGTCATTGTAAACAGGAAATCGGGACTGAGTGGGAGTATTTCTCGTGGGGTCTCCGAGACTGCTTTGGGGCCCCGAATAACCAACTGTTCTAAGAGAGGCCAAGCAGAAAACAGCGAGTGAGTGGTCAGCGTGGCACGTGGCACGAAGCCCGGGCAGGGACGCGCGGTGACCTGGGCCACTCCGTGAGCTGGGCAGGCGAAACGCCGCGCTCTCCGGAGTCACCCAGCGCCCAGGTAGGAAAGGTCTGGCCACAGCCAGCATCCTTCTGCTGCGGCCATTTGCACATAGCTGCCGTTGCGGTCCAAGAGCATGTGCTCCTCCGGGGGAAGGAGGAGAAATAGGGATAAAATACTTGAACCGCAGCTGTCCCTCATGATACGCATATCAATTAGACAAAAAACACTGTCAGGGTGCCAGGGTTGCTGTCTGGCTTTCCAGCCTGTATTAGAAGAAGAGTCACTGGTACAAGGATGGGCCTTACCAGTTTGGGGTGAGATTGCACTGGAGCAGAAGTTGAAATGCAGAAGAGAAGTTGCTCGTGGCATGTGAAGAACGAGGCTGTTGTGGGCAGGATGCCTTGAGGTCCCTGACCTCCTAGTCAGTGGAGAAAGGTCCCTTTGGCCCTGGTGTACGCCTGGATTCAGACAAAACGGGGTTCACTCCAACCAAACTTCCCGTCATTTTCCCTGCAGCCTTTTCCCCGTGCCTTTTGAACTCGGAAAGGAGACTGCTGCTCCTAGAGCGCTGCCTTCCCCTGCTGCTGAGTTTTCCTGTTTACTCTCTCTGCGCAGAGTGGACTGGTGGAGCTGAGGCTGAGACTTGGACAGAGGAGCAGAAGCTAAATGTGGCATCTGAAAGAATAAACAATCAGGATTAAATACTGCACAGGCCGTGGGGCTGAATTAATGCCATTCATTGCAAGAAAGAAACGATAGTGGTACGCATTTCCGGACCTGGATTTAAGTGTAGCTGGAAGGAAAGAGCTAGAGGGCAGCAGGACCTCCTGCTCTAGATAAAGTAGAACAGTGCTTCCAGAGCTCCCTGAATTACTCTTCTATCAAAATAAATAGATAAACCCTGCAATCATCCTTGCTCTCTGCCGACGCAGGGGACTGACCGGTTTAGCGCTGGGATAGGGAATATCACCATTTAAAGCCTGCTCCAACTCTGTCACAGGGGAGTCACCGTAGAGGGACAGCTCCGATTTGTTCATCTGAGATGTGGAGCAAGACTGTATAGGGTTATTTTGGGGGGAGATAAGAGGCACCGTGTCCATACGTTGTTTATAGAACTGTTGATTGGGTGGGCTTGAGTGCGACGGTGATGTCCCGTGCACATCCTCTGCCCACTGGTGGGGCCTTCTCCTGCCTCACCTCCTGGTCCGGCTGCCTGCAGAGGAGCAGATGGAGGTTGCGTGGGCAGCACCACCCCTTGCCTGCAGAGGACAGGGATATTTCAGGCGTGGGGAGGCCAGGCTGGGTTTCTGGGCCCTGTGAAGATTGGCCTTTTTTTTTTTTTTTCCCTGCTTTTTCTTTTTTTTTTTTTTTTCCTTTTCTTTTTAAGGGCTTAGTTCTGTTTAGTTTTGCTTTTAAAGGGTGAAGAGGGGAAAAAACAGCTTCCAGAAAAAAACAACAGCTCAAGCTCCAGGAGCCAGATCTTAGCATGTGAACCCAGCCCAGCGTGGGGGAGGGCTGTGTCAGATCACTGCATGCCCGAGGAGCAAGAATTCGCTGCCTGCCGAAAAGCCGCAGAGCCCAGACCCTATTTGAAAGAGTAACATCTTTGATATAAAAAAAAAAAATAAAAATAAAACAACCAACAACCCCAAACCACCCAGCCAATAAAAAGCCTCAGACATACAGGATCCCATTCATGGTAGGAGGGATTTAGTGGAAGTATTTTCCTTCTTTAAGGTTTGGCACAGCCTTAAAGGAGTCTCTTTAAAAGCTTCCAGAGCCGATTATATTTTGGATTGTGTTTCAAATCACCCTTCCCCCACCATGTTTGGTGGGTCCTCAAACAAGTTCCCAGAATAAATTAGACATAACGGTAGCGGGATTTTTTTATTTTTTTTCTTTTCTTGAGGAGGAGGAAGGAATAAATGACACCAAATTCTGTAATGGAAAGAAAGAAGAGAAAAAAAAAAAAAGTGTGTATCGGAAACTGCTGCTGAGTGACTCATGCTGCCGGACAAACGGAACCTCACTCATCACTCCATCTTCATCCTCCTCCTCTGGTGAGAGAAAAAGTCTTGGAAAAATATCAGCTCCCCCCCGCCCTGCTTCTTCTCCCGTGGCATCCGTACACAGGGAAACAGTCCAAGCCACAGCGATGGCTTCATGCGCTTCTTGGGGCAGGCGTTTTTTTTGTTTTAATAGCCAACTAGGAAAAGCCTCCGAGGTGACCTTGGAAAAATGTATCCACCAAAGGAAAAAGTTGTGGAAGGGGGGGGGGGGGGGGGGCGGCAGTGTTGGAGTCCTCGTGTGCTTTATGTTTAGAGGCTTTTTTTTTCCCCTCATAACGTTTTTCCAAATTTCCACTGAAATAAATTTGCAAGTTATTATTATTTTTTTTACGAGTGGGAAGAGAGGGGAGGATGCGCCGTGCGAAAGCCAGAACGAGCTGGGCACAATTCCGACTTAAATAAATGCTGCGTCATAAAAGTATAAAGGGTAGTGCAGGGGGAAGGGTGGGATGCAAAAAATCGCTCTGTTTCTCCTCTGTTCGGGAGAGTAATTAGCATTTTTATGAAGCATATAAACTGTATACAAATCAAATATGGTTTTATTACCATAAAAAGGGAGGGGGGGGAGTCTTTCTTTTTTTTTTTTAATTTTTTTATTTTTTACTTCTCAAAACAACTTCTGCAAATGTTTGGCGCTGCCTTCCAGAAAGCCACTTAAAATGCAGCTTTTTTAGACTGCCAGCTCCAGCCAGCCCCGCTGTGGGCACGAGGGCTATTAGCCGGTGGCAGCCCCTACCCAGCAAATGCCCTTTCAGCTGTAGGGCAGTGGGGCTGAGCGGGCAGATACGATGGCTGTGCTCCGCCTCGCAAAAAATCTTGCCTAAGCAGATGCCACGTTTTTCCAGGCTGTTGGTTCTTGGTTTTCATCAACAGGTTACTTCTCCCTCCCCCCTGGCTTTTGAGATGACTTGAGTTGGACTGTGCATGGTGTGAAAATGGCCATGAAGAGGTATAATATTCTGTTCTTCCATGCTTTTTGTGATTGTGGTCAATCCCATGCAGCCTCTTTCAGGGCTCTCGCTTTTCCCCCATAGCTTCCCTCTGTAACTCTTCCCTTCTTCCAGCGCCATTCGCTGTCTCCAGCCCAGGTTTGCACATCGCACCACCTTGCAGAGCTGGTGGAGCTCCCAGGATGCTAGATAGGAGTGGTGCCAAGAGTAGAGGGTGGCCTGTGACAGCAGTTTGGGGTGGCCAGAAGCCATCTGAGGATGCGGAACAACAGCACTGGACCACTTTGCCTAAGCGACTCCTCATGGGGGGACACGGACATGATAAGAGATGTTGCTGGTGGCAGCAGCTGCAAGTCCCTGACCTGAGTGGACCCTGTGGAGCTCATCCGTTGTGCTCCTTCTCTCACCCCCAGCCCTCCCCTGGGCTTCACAGCCCGTGGCACGACGCTTCAGCGCCGGCTGCTCACCCCATCCCCGTGCTCTGCGCACGGATGGGACAGCCCCGCTCCTGCACCCGAACGCCTATGGGCAGACCGGAGAGAAGCACCCAGCTTGGCTCCCCAGCTGAGGCCTGTGAGCAATTGCTGGACCATAAATGAGTTTCAGCTGGACTGCATTAGCCATGGGTGGTGCTGCCCGGAGAGATGGCTGCGGGGAGCAGCAGCTCTATTTAAGGCGGTCTCTGCCAGCTGCCTCTGGGCTATCGGTGGTGGGAGCAGCTGTGCCAAGCTGGGGTCTTGGGTGCTCTCCTGTGGGCTGAGGTTCCCTGGGAGGGCTGTGCCTGTGCTGGACAAGTCTTCCTGACTGTAAGTGCGAGAGGTCACCCACCTTCCCTCCCCCACCTCTTCCCTTTCCCTCATTCCACAGGAAAGCAATCATAGTATCAAGTGTTTCCTAATAACTTTTTAGGTTGATGACTAATTTTTCAGCCATGCTGAAGGAAGGGTAATAGTCAGATGTTAAGCCCTGCTATGAAATAGGTGTCCAAGTGAGAAAAGCATCGGGGAAGCTGTGCAGGAGAGGCAGGCTTTTGAAATATCCCGGTTTCAGGAAAGTCTCTGTTCAGAGCTTCTGCCTCTGGGAGGCTGAAACCAATCCATTGCCAGGTAGAAAACCATAAGAAAATGAGCTCTGGTGGAGTTAAGGTTTGTGGCCTTGCCGTGCTGGCTATGGGAGGGAGACCTAAGCAGTTTTCTCTTAAAACCCTCATCCTACCCTGTGGAAAGATATTAGATTTCAATCTAGGTTTTGCAGATGGGCCCCAAATGAACTGGAGGGCTTGTGGAAAAACGCGAGGCAGTCAGATGTGGGTTTGGATCCCAAAATTCCCATTCCAAACAAGGAGCCACGGGAGTGCTGCTTTGGAGGCTTGCAGCCCTGAATCGCTAGGCTCCCCCCGCGGTGTCCCCGTTTGCGGTGCGTTGCAGGCTCCCAGGCGCTTTGTCGGGCATGACAAGCTCGGCGCTTTGGGCTTACGGTCCCCGTTTGGGTCCGTTTGAGGGACCGTAAGCTGCAGGCAGACCTGTGCCCTGCCTTCTCTGCTCTCCAGCTGCAGTCTTCCGTGAAGATTTAGGATGGTGGGGGAGAGCGAGCAAGAACAGGATGAAATCAGCTTTTTGTGTAAATCAGCTGATGTGCTCTATAAAATGCAGGTCTAGGTTTTGAACCTAGAATTTTCCTTAATAACAAACCAGGGTCAATGAATGTAAAGCCCCATGCAGAGCCTTTTACTGTGTTAGTCATAGCTTGAATCCTTTATGTTCCCACTTCTAATGGCAAGTATTATCCGGCATGCCTTGTTAGAGTGTGGTCTTTGGAGGGTGTGGAAGTTAGTAATGATGGTGCCTGAATGCTGTTCCAGAGATCGCTGCTACAATTCACAGCAGATAATAGGAGCCACAGCCAGACAGATAATAGAACTGACTGAGATCCATTTATTGCTAAGAGACTGTCTGAATATTTGTACATAGCCTGAGCCACTCCACCCTCCTTCATCACATTTCCCAGGAAAGAGCGGGGGGTGGGGGAAACAAAACAAAACACAAGCCTAGGGCAGAATGGGGAGGAAGGGAGAGATTTGCAGACTCCGATGGGTTCATAGCTTTTTTTTTTTTTTTTTTTAATGGCCCTTGCCATAACTGAGCCAGAACAGTGTAGATTGCTAATGTATTTGCTGCCTGCCCGTACAAGTGGAGGGGTGGGACAACCCCAGGAGCAAGCGCTGGATTGGGATGGGAGCTGACCCCAGCCTGTCTGAAGCCCAAGCTAAGATTTGATCACAAAGCCATCTTCCCTCGCAGGTAAATGAGTGGCACGATGGAAGGTTTCAGTGATGGGCCTGTGCAGGGAAAGCTAAAGTCAGGGATGACGGAAGTAGCCAGGCTAGGAAAGCTTGACCTAATCGAGAGCAGCATAGTTCTTTGCTGCTTGAAGTTTTCTTCGTCTTCACGTGCTTGTTAAGCTGCTTGGGCCTTGCAGAAGCTGTCTGGAGAGGTAGTTTGGGTGCCAAAATGTATATCTGTCATGCAAGTGACTTGGGGGTTTTGGTGTTTGACTGAGCCTCCGCTCACCTCTCCCTGTCGGGGGAGCGTTGGCAGCTTTTAAGGAGCAGAAAAATTGGGGGATTTTTTCCTTGCTTTCCAGAGAATTTTCCAATGTGGTGTTTGTGCGTGTGCAAAGTGAAATACCTGTTGTTTCTATTCCTGATGGCTGCACCGTGTCTTTCGAGAGGGCCCATGGCTGTGCTAGCTCTTCTCTTATGCCTGGTGCTGGCTCTGTCTGTTCAGTGTCGGCTGTTTCTAGGATGTTCTTGGCGAGGAGCAAGGAACAGGCAATGGCAAAGTCCAGCCCAGCAACAAAGGCAATACTGATGATGCCGTCTCTTCCTACTTCTTTTTCAAGGTGGTGGAGGGTAGGGAAGTTACGCTGTAGTGCCCCTAGCTCTGGGGAAGGACCGTGGTTTCGCAGGTTGAGGTGAAAATCTTTTGTGAAGTTAACTGATGGTCGCTACCAACTCCTTGCAGCAAGCCTGGCCGTGCTAATGGAGGAACTGAGGCCCTGATGGAAGTGGATGACATGCTGTGAGATAGCTCCCTACCTGCCTGCTGAGCAATAACTGGCTGTCCTCTCCAGCTGGCTTGGTTTCCTGGCCCCCTCTGTCACACATGTTTGGATGCTGCTAGTAAGTAAATCCAGCTTTGCCCCCACCTTACCCTTTGCTTTGAAATGCTTTGTTTGTGGTGTTGAGCGCATGTCTGGGAGCCCGTGATCTGAGGCACTCATGGCTACCAGATGTTAAAGCTGCTCAGCTGGCGTGGAGTCCTTGCCAAGCCGGTCTTCTGTGACCATTTATTTTTATGCTCCACGTCTCCCCCCCCCCCCCCATCCCAGAGGTGCTAAGGCCTTTTCCTTACTGAACAGACAGTTCATTAGCAGAGCTTCTTTTTTCCATGGTCCTTGGAGGTAACTGAGTTTGTTCTGTTCGGTAGTGACCTAGGTTGTACTTGTGCTAAGGAAGTAAAAGTTAACTCTGTTTTGATGTGCAAACATGTTCAGGTGCAAGTCTGTTTTCACCCCCAGATCTGCATCATGGGCTGTCAGCTGGTGGCAGCAAGCATGCAGGTGAAGGGGATAAGGGCTTTGATTGCAAACCAGGGCTCCTGGCCTCTCTTCTTGGCTTTGAACTGGTGTGTGACATCGAGCATCTTGTAGTACCTTTCTCTGTCATTGGGATTGTGAGCTGCTTTAAGCAGCGGCCCCCTCTCTTCTTGACAGTGACTAGTTAGGGCTGACAGATGCTGCCTGTGATGGAAAGTGAGGGAATAATGAGAGATTTTACCTGCCCATCGCTGAATGGGGGAGATATGTGTGGACAGTGGCAAACCAAGCAGCTGGGTGTTTGCTCATCTGTGGACACAGCAGGTATACGATGCTGGGGAGAGCTATCTCCCCTGTGCTACTCTAATAAATGGACCAGATGCAAGACCAGAAATTAGAAGTCTCCATCATAGGCCTCTTCTCCCACCCATTCCTTCTTTCACATTGTCTTTGGAGACAAGAGATCTGTAATACAAGTTATTGCACAAATCTGTAGCATAGCTCTGCAAAATTCCCAGTATCTTGAGTAGATTAATGAAGGCGTGTTGTTTCCCAGCTGGTTGGAAGAGATCTTTGTCTTGGAGAGTCTTTCCTCTTGTGAGACTTCCCCTGGGAGGTTATGTGGATAAGGCTTCTGCTAGCAGCAAATACTGGTCTTGAAGCATTTCCTGAAGCTTTTGTGGAAGAAGGAGGGATGGGATTTCTCTTCTACACTGAAATTAGATGCCAGCATTTTATGACCTCTCGGTTGGCCCTTTCAGCTGAAAGATCCCACCAAAGCTCTGGGAAGACAATGTTTGCTTTTTTTTTTTCCCCCCCCCAGATGTTGTAGGAAGGGCCACTTCAGGACAGCAGGGTAGATGCTGAGAAAACTGGACTGTCTCTGATATTAAGAAATAAGTTAATCACAAAAGACACAGGTAAATTCCAGGCTAGATTTGGACTTTACTAAGATGTTCTTCTACCCTAACTGAAATCTATAGTTTAGGTAGTGGACGTTCCCTGACTTCAAGATTAATTTATTACTTTCCTTCACACACAGTTTGGCTCATTTATCAAAACTCTTTTGAGTTCTCACAACTTTTAATTTTAGGTTGAACAGGCATGTATGTTAAGGAAAAGGAATGTCTTGAACTGTGCTCAAAAACAATGACTATATAGTTTAAATATCACTTTGGGGAAAAGAATTGATATCCCAGAAGAATGAGTTCTAGCAACTCCAGCATTGACGCTGTGCATGACAAAGTATTACTAAGATGTTTTTCAAAGGCTGTACTGAGGCTTTCTGGAGATTTGCCCTATCCTTACCATTTTTCAGAATGATGATGGCCAAAATTTTTCCATGCTAGGAGTTGGTCAGTGGTCAGTCTTCACCACAGTGTTTGCATGAAATTGCTGTGACTTGTGTTCCTATATCGCTGAGGCATTTTGGAAATGTTAGTTAGGCACTTAAATCTAGGCTCAGGGGGAGCTTTAAGGGAAGAAAAAAAAAAAAACCCAACAACCTTACTTTCTTTTAAGTTTAGGAGTTGGCAGAGATTGAGGTTGCCTAGCCCTCAAACAGATGGCTTGGACTGTGCTTTCCCAGTGGCCAGGGAGACCTAAGCTCTAACTGCAGCTTTGGCTATAAATAAGTTGCGGACCACAGGCAGATTCTTGTGCCTTGCTTCCTCCCTTGCGGAATGGGTGAATTGGTTCTTAGAAACGCAACTTGTCCACCCTGTCTGCCAGGGACCATGAGGATGTGCGTGTCCTGCCTGCTCCTGTGGCAATCCTTTATCAAATTCTGAGTTCCTCAAAGAAAGAAGGGAGAGGAAAGGTGCTGGGATAAGTGGAGGGCATCTTCACATATGGTTTTTGAGTTCAACCCTGAAGTAGCATGAAACAACCATAAGTCTTGATGCAGATTAGGTTTCCTGACAAAATGAGTGATTTCTTTTTTTATCACTGATAGACATGCTTAATCCTTCTTCATGCATGAGATGCTTTCTTGAACGATGCCTTGCCTCTGCTTACCCTTACAGTCAACGTATGCTGCTACAAGAGCAAAGTGAGAGTGTATCGGCATCACCATCACGAATACAAAACTAGGACAAAATCCTCGTTGAAATCCAAGACCTGAGCATGAACTTGCCTGCAGAGATGATCCAAAATGCCATGTAAAATATGGCTGCCTGAAGACTTGGACATGCCCACCCAGGAACTCCCTTGGGTTTTATGCCCGAGTTCCTAACTACAAAGCTTTTTACTTGCATTGTCTAACAAATGCATGTGTAGTTCAAAACTGAAGTATCTGAAAATCATCTCCTCTAATTTTTTTTGGCCTGGGAGTAGGGATCGCTGTTCCTTTTGTTCTAGATCTGACAAATGTCTCAAATGTGAAGAATAAGCAGAAAGTTATAATAAGGCACATATGATGAATTCCAAACATCATTGTGCTTTGCCTTCCACCAGCAATATAATAGCTATAAACTAGTATTTAGATTATGAGAAATTATTTTGAATTTGTACTTTTGTACATCCACAACGATACATAGTCAGTGCATGAGGAGTCAAAGCATACGGCCGCTCCTCCACGCTGGTGTTACAGGTTTAACGGACAGTTGAGCAACACTTTACATGGTCTTTTCTCTTCTGTCTGTCCATTTAGATCAAGCCCAAGACAGCAGGCTGAAAGCTGCCACTGTTCAGTGGGCTGTGCATGGGAAGCTGGACAGTGTGGTGACTTATGAGTAAAGAGCCAGAAAAATAGTCTATGATCAAAGCCTGCCTGAGGGGTCCCATGGTGAAACCCTCTTATATACCAGTGCTCTGAGGTCATGCAACTTGTCTGTGCAACGGGGTCTAGTGTGACCAGCTGAGCTGCTTGTCCCCAGCCTCTGGTCTGGTTCAGATTTGTTCCTCATTATGCTCTCTAGTTTTCCGCTCTGAGTGGTCTGGGCACTGATGTGCTTTGCTGCTCTAATCCTACTGAACATCTCTTTATAGTGGAAGAGGCAACCATAATTCCCCTGAGCCTCCAGCACAGTCAGAACCTCTAGCACCGTGAAGCTGTACCATCTACCTCTAAAAGATGGATAACTTACTGTATCTGGACTTCAGCCTCTGCTTCAAATCTGGGCTAGATGATTTGGTTTGCTGTAGTACTGGAAATATCTCACGGAGGGCTTGGGATGTGTCTTATTGACTACTGTGTACAGCTATAAGTATTAAGAGGTATTGCCTGCAACCATACAGATTAAAAGGAAAGATCTTGGCATTTTGCCTAAAAAATACAATCTACTGCCCAGATCATCAGGCCAGGAAAACATTTCATGACCCTGGGCAGGAGATCGAGGTCTTACTTTGTCTCTTTGCTGCTGCTGTTAGGGAGGGACAGGTTTAACAGACCACTGCTCTGATCTGTTTGGCATTTCTGACTTACTATGAGAGAGTGAACTTCAGGTTTGGTCCTCAGCTGAAAAACTACAGTGGAGGTCTCTTGTTACAAGCTTTGAGATTGATCGGCTACTAACTATAGAGGAACTATCGGCTACTAACTATAAAGGCCAAGGAAAAGCAGAAGACTGCTAGCTAGGGAATATCCCTGGATACGAAAACAACTTTCCAGAGTGTAGTTTCAGATCCTCGGCTTGTATTAGCGGACCTGGTTCCATGTTTTGGAGAACTGTACGCTTGAGAATAAACTCAAGTGTAAAGGAGAGAAAGAATTTAGTCATGGTAGCTTAAATTCTCTTCTCTTGAACCATGTGAAATGTCAGGAGAACAGGAAGCCCTCCCGGGGGTAATCCCATCCGAGACTCTAACTGCCTCCGAATTAATGAAGCCCCCAAGTAGTCTGATACCACAGGATGCAGATGTTTTAGTTCTGGCAAGTAACATGAAACTGCAGGCCAAGATTATGCTAATTTTTTTTTTCATACATGTTGCTTTTCACTTTTTTTTTTTTAAGAAAAAAAATATTCACCCAGACTATAAGCCTTGTTTAGAAATGTGAATGGGTGTGTTCTCCTGCTGGCTTGGTAATTTGGTAGATGTTAACACAATGTAAATACAGTACAAATACAGTTTGGCATGGTGTTTATAAGGACATATGGGAACTATCACTTTTATGCAACCTAGTACGGGGTTTAGTGCTTCTGAAGGGCTTCTGCTTTGATTGTGTGTGAGCTAGGCTATATGGGAATGAATTACGAAGGGGAGCAAAATGTGCATGTCTCGTAAACATGGCAACATTGAAAGCCCCAGACAGATGGGTAAACGCTGTTCAAAGCCAATACAAAAATGAGCAAATCTAAGGTCAGATAGCAAAATCTGTGGAATGCGGGATGGAGTGTTTCTTCTGCTCGCAGGAAGATTTGAGAATGTTTGCCTGTCATGCCATAGGGAGAGTGATCATTGATACTGCTTGTCAGCCTAGACCTGTTCTGGCCCAGAAGAGAGCTGGGTTGCCAGCTACAGATCCTACAATGAGCCTGTATGTTAGTGATTCTCTTGTGCAGCAGAAATGTTGGACATGTGTTGCCAGCCAGAAAAGAAAAACAAACAAACAACAACCTAGGAATGTGAGTATGAAATACACTGCCTGAATCAATGAATCAAAGCTGCCACAATCTTAATTTACTGCATATGGGAAGTTTAGACTAGCAGGGTCTTCCTGACCTTTGCTAATATAACATGTCGCAGAGCATCTCTCTGTATCCCATGACAAAAGATAAGCGTATGTATGCAAGGCAGAGTGCCAGTGAAGGCTTCCCAGGGCTCCTGTGGGGATGTTTGCCAGGAGAGAATGGCTAGATGACACTGAGGATGCACCAGGCCCCAAACTGCAGGGGAAAAAAAAAGACAAACAAAAGTTATTTACATAATGGTCGCTGCAATCTGACTTGGAGGATATTCCTTCCTGTCCCCAAATCTGGCAGTCGGTCTAACTTTCACGGGTGAGGAAAAACAAACCAAGTGAGCATGTGGGAGGCTTCTCAGTGCTGGGAGGAATCCCAGCACCCCTTCCACCCCCCAGCTCATCTGCTGCAGAGGTTGATCTCTGCTCCTTCTGTCCAAGGTGAAATGCTTTGGGTCATGGGTCAGAAGGAGAAAAATATCCTCTCTTGTGGCTCAGTCTGTGGTTGGCGCAAGTCAGAGAAAAGTCCATTATTCCTGCAAGGGACAAGAGCACCATTAGGAAGGGTGACAACACGGGGTTTTCATTAGGCAAAAGGAAGGTTTCACGCAAAGCCAAGTTACTTTCATTGCTATGGAGGCTTCATGGCACTCTACTTCTCGGGTGTGGGCTCAGTCCCCCCATTGAGACTTGTTTATTCCAGAGCTCAGTAGGTTTCTGGGAAGTGCTGTAATAGCTGGGAGGAGATACCATGGAGAGGGTGGGTTCTCTGGGACACATGCTGTTTAACAATGCCACTGTCTGCAGAAGAACAGAAAATAAACAATGCAAGATCCCTGCCGTAAACCATGCAGTGTGCACAAACACCAGAATATGAATAGCCTCTCAGAAGGCAGCTGGTGCCAAGCAGCTTTGCTGCTATTGTTTGTTGTGGCAGAGGAACTAGAACCAGCTCTTCAAAATAGGCCAATATTGCCCATTCATAATGGGTTAATGGTTTCTGCAACTGAAACTGAAGTATAATGGTTCCTGGCGAAATGGGGGAAACATCTGCAGAAAGCAAGTTTGGAAGTGGTAAAAACTGCCATGAATTAATTTCATTTTACTGAGACATCTCAGGCAGGGAGAGCTAAGGGCCCTGTTTGAATAGCTGTTGCAACTGCATGCAATAAAAGCTGAGGGATTGTCTCTGAGGACCGATCATCTAAGCACCAGGCAAAAGAAGCAGGTGAAAGCAGTCGGATGGGTGGGAGCGAAGTGTAGCTCAAGTGGCTCTGAGGGTGTCACTGAGCAGTGTGAATGGCGCTGTGCAGAAAATCAGACGGGGGCAAGAACATGACATCAGTGCTGTCTGCATTTCCAGGGGTGTTTTACTTTAGATAAGCTCTGATTTGGAGGACCAGTCCTTAAGATTAGATGTTGGTGGTTAGAGTGCATTTGGTGTGGTCTGGCATGTATCTCCCTGTCTAGCTCGCATCCTCCAAGATCACCCTGTGATGTGAACCAAAGTGCAGTAAGTGGGGGCAATTGGGAGATCTGCTTTCCGAAGCACCCTGTTTATCGGAATTCAGATGCTTGTGTAGATATGCTGTAGGCATGCTAATGTATGTCTGAAGATGGAAGTAGCTCCTGGAGCATGCCGGCTGCATATCTGTACAGCCCCAGAGCATGTGTTTGGGCTGAGAGGCTGCCCGGTGCCTCAATCCTGCCAATTCTCTTGCGTGTTTATTCTTTGCCTGTAGGTCAGTTGAGAGAAGATAGTTTTACTTTTCCATCTGCAAGTTGTGGGCAAGCTGTAGGGAACCTGGTTTTTGGAAAGCAGCTCCCTGAGCCTTTGACATGGCCACTGGAACTTATATGTGGATGCTGGGGGAGGGTTCCAGCTCTTCAGTGGTGAGCCTGTGCATACTTGGTGCCTAGGTGGTGGTGACTCTCATTTATCCTGTACTTATGCATCCCAACCATTTGCAAGGTCACCTCAAGCTGAGAGGAGAGAAGCAACTGCTCTGTCTTTCTGAGTGAATGGGAGACAAAGGCTTTCCCCAGAGGAGCCAGGTCACTCTAAAATAAGATAACACCTATGCTAATGGCAGGAGAAAACTGAGAGCAGCTTGTGCTGGGCTGTAGAGATTCAGCAGAGCAGGTGGGTTACGGAAGGGCTCTGGAAAATAGATGCTTAGAAGGGAATAGTGTCCTCTACCCTTGGGGGTAGTTTCCAAGTGTGTTTGTTTTTTTTTTTTTTTTTCTGGAGATGCATTGTAGGAGCTGCTGGGGGGGGCGGGGAGCAGTGAGATTGTGAGCCCTGTTTTCTGTTCACATGTGCATCCTGTAGTGAAGATCAAGCTTATTAGCTCTCACTATTTTTTTTTTTTTTCTCCTAACATATGAGACCTACCCAGGGTCATATATGAAGGAGATATGGATGGTATGTGACAGGAGAGAGGCTGCAATATACAGCTGGTTCTCCAGCGGTTTTGGGTACTTGGAGCATTCCCAGCTGCAGCATCTCCTGCTCCAGACCTTGTGGGCCAGTGCAGCTGAGCACAGCACAAGTTAAGTGGTGTGTCTGGGACATAGAGCTGGATGTGGCCTTGATGTTGTGTTGTACTTAGGTGAGATGTGACAGGCTGGACATTCAGCACCTCCTGCCCCAGCTACTGACATGTTCAGCAAAGAATAGTCACTAAGGGGACACTCAGAGGTGAGTGGAATAAGATGCTTTTCCCTGAAGAGCAGCAGTGTAGACCAGCCCTTCTGCATCAGTGGGCAGTAAGTACAGTGCAGTGACTTCCAGCAGGGCCAGGTTCTCAACTTTGCTGTAAGAAGCCCTCAAAGCTTAGTGCTACATCTTAGAGCTCTTCTGCTCCTTTCTAGCAGCAGGCACTGTAATGATTAAAGTTCTGAGAGCGATGATATAAAAGCCTGCTGCAGGTGATTGGAGCTATTCCTTAGGTCAGACATCTACAACCTGGTGCTTGGTTACACTTCTGCCAGTGAGTCCCAGTGAGCATCATCCCAAGGCACGTGAATGCCATCCAACTGCTGCCAGGCTTCATGCCATTCTTGCCAAACAATGTCTGTACTGGCTCAGTTTCAGGACTTGGTTTGCAGTGAACAGGGCAAGAATCATGAGAACCCTTTTGGACCTGACCTGCAAGCATAGGAATTTATTCTGTTTGTCCCGCAAGCTCTCCAGCAATGAAGAAGGCAAATACCAGCCTAAAATAGCTTGTCTTGACTCTTTGGTCTTACTAGAGTGCAGACTAATACTGCTTGCCTCACTGCAGTTGTGGTCCGAGCTTGCTACAGAGCACAACCATCCATGTATTTCAAGAAAGCCATGGTAAGCCAGAGCAATGTACCTTTGAAATCATGCTAGACAAGCTTTTGAAACCTCAAGGACTAAAGAGGTCTGGATGGATGAGAGAATCCAAAATCCTTGAAGGATCATTTGGCCTTACAGAACAGACCAAATTCTAGTTATTTTAGGAGTAGGTATTTCCAATTTATTCTTTTAGGTACCCCTTCACTGAGTTATTAAGCATGCCTGACAGTCCGCTGCACAGAATACCTTGCAGAATTAAGGAAACTTTATCTCCTCTCAAACACCAGGGAGGTGAGACATATGGAGACTAAAATCCACATCCTCAAAGGAATGTAGACTTGTAATTTGCACTGGAAACTGGTGGAGATAGCAGGATTTCCCTAGGGTTAGGGTTAAGCTGATTGACTATTCTGGTATATAGGCATGTAATTGATTATCTTGGAGGCTCTGGGTCTAAGTGCTTTCCTTAGATCATGACTGTAGGAGAGGATGGAAATGAGCCGGTGTCTCCTGAGCCACAATCTTCCCTCGCCTGAGTCACTGCCACTGCCCATGATGCTTCTTACCCTTGCCTCTAAATCGGCTGATATAAGTTTTGTGGGAGCCAGGTGGCAAAACACTCCGATTTTGGTAAAGTTATTACAGACATCTCCTTTCAGATGCAAAACACAAGATGCTTCTCTTTTCTCTATTTTTTTTTTTTTAATTTCTTCTTCTCCCCTCCCCCCCCCCCCCCCCCCCCCGTTATCGGCTCCTTTTCAGCTGCGCAGTTTGGGGAGCCTGGGCTGGTCTCGCCTCTCCTTGCCTAACCTCTCACAAACAGGCACGAATTTTTTGAAAAGGTCCCCGGATGCTCTGCCAGCACTCCTTAATTTTGCCTTTCCTCCTTGCAAGCCACACCGAAGCGGGGGGGGGGGGGAAGAAATAAAGTAGGTCATGGTGTCATGTAAGGCAGCTGAGCGCTAACATGGAGCCAGGCGAGCGGGGGGGGGGGGGGAACCAAAACTGTCGGATTGGAGAAAATGAATGACCGGTTGTGCAGGATAAACAACAGGGATGAAAGAATGGACTGGGGAGCGCCCGGGAAGGCGCAGGAGCGCGTCCCGCTGCGCGGGTGCGGGCGGGCGAGCGGAGCGCCCCGGGCTCCCGCTGCAGTTGAGTTGGTCAACGCGCCCCCTCCCGGCACAGGTGAGTCGCATTCCTTCCCCTCCTCCTGAAAAGCTTTCCTTGCTCTTGCAAGCAATGGTGGTGGTGGTTTTTTTTGTTTTTTTTTTATGTTTTTCTTCCGCCTCCGCTCTCATTCCTCCCCCCCCCCCCGCAGTTCAGTCCAAATAGCCAATGCAGAAAGCATGAGACACGCATGGAAAATCACTCTCAGCAGTCCAAAAAAACCTTGGTTGCAAATAATTTTATTTTTTTACCCCCTGAATTTTATAGATTTATGAGTCCCCCTGGTTTATTTCATTTGTGCTTTATTTTTTTTTTTTTTTCAGAATTAACATATGAAAAAGGAGGAGGGTTTATGCCCTCCAGCTCTCTTGATTCTCACCCAGCATTACTCACTGGGCCTGGAACAGATCTGCCTGAAAGATGGACTCAAGCCTGGCCTTATCTCTGAGGCAGGATTTCAAGCCACCCTAGTGTTTAAGGAGAGAGATTCAGGTCTGGAGATGTGGCTTAACCCTAATTTGGGGTGCTGTTTACAATTTGGTGTGGATGGTGATCTCTGCTGCTTGCCTAATTTAGAGTTTTAACCTATTTAAAAAAAGAAAGTGTGGAGGCAACTTCAAAATACAAGGATTTCAAAGAAATGCTTGCTGAGAAAGTTTGGGGTGCTAATCTTTTTGCTGTATTCCTGTAGGCACAGTGTTTTTCATTTCCACCAGCCTGCTTATGGCATTGACATGGTCACTCAAGACAAACTCACTTTGAATTTGTCCCGGGTCAACACATGTTGTAGGGCTCCCAGTCCTTCAAAGCACATCATACAGCAAGGATATAACCACTTGCCTCTTCACCTGGTTGAAACTCCCAACCTCAGAACTGGGGTGGGAGCACGCTGGGAGGAAGGGACCCTGTTTTAAGGAAGGCTCAAACTGCCAAAGCCTGGAAATGAGGGTCCTCTTTGAACTTGAAGAGCCTGATTGGTCTCCTCTGAACAGGGCTACAGAGACAAAGTTTTCTCTGGAGGGCTGATATTTAAATCCTGCTCATAGCTTCCACCGTCTGGCTGTAAAAGCTTCTTCAGCAACTTGGAACAAACCTTCCCTTGTGCCCAGGGGGTGGAGGATCTAGCTGTCAAGGTTAGCAAGCTGAAATCCTTTTTTTTTTTTTTTTTTTTTTTTTTTTTTTTTTTTTTTTTTGTCTTCCACACTTTCCAGGTAGCAAACAGGGCTGGTGGAGCAGATATGGGCGGTGTCCTGGTGTTGTCAGCATCTGCTTGAGCTGCACAGAAACTAGTGCTAAAGTCCTGTATCTAAAAGGTCCTGGACACCTCCATCTTTCACTGTTCTTCAGCTAATTTACTTCTGCAAATGCTGGTGAGTGGTGGAAGTAGCAGTCTCCAGTCTACCCAGCGTTTTCTCCTGCTGCTGGCTCTGTGGCAGAAATTTAAAGGTTAGTTTTAAAATAGTTCTGCCTAGAAAGAGCAGGGTTCAGGAAGATGGTGTTAGCTAGTATGAGCAGGCCAGAGATCTGCAGCCAGTTGCTCCTGCAGGCAGCCTGCATCTGGTGGTTGAGCCGAACCATGGCATGCAGAAAGCTCTGCCGTCTGCAGTAAGAGTCTCAGCAGCGCCAAGGGCCGATTACCCCTTCCCTGTTAAAAATAAGTGTCCTGTTTACTGTTTGAACTGGATGACTTAACATTCCAGCTTTAGTCAGTGTTTTTAAAAGGCCTTAGTTCCAACGGTCTGTGACTACTGCGCAGGCATTACAAGCCTTGATGTTGCCTCTTGAAGGCTGCTTGGCAAGTGGGATTACTCTTGCTTCAGCAAAGGGGCCACAAGAGGCGAGGGGATGTGGCTGCCTGTCTCTGTCCCCATGCTGGCATTCCGGGCTTCTGCTGCCATGCTTGATGCCTGTGACAACTTTGTGCCTCCCCTCACAATGGCACTGCTTGTCCTTGGGATACCAGCTCTTTCAGAGAGGCTGAGAGTTGGGGTTGTTGAGCCTGGAGAAGAGAAGGCTCTGGGGAGACCTTACAGCAGCTCTTCAGTATCTGAAGGGCGCCTACAAGAAGGCTGGAGAGGGACTTTTTACAAGGGCATGTAGTGATAGGGTGAGGGGTAATGGCTTCAAACTGGAAGAGGGGAGATTTAGATCAGATATTAGGAAGAGATTCTTCACTCTGAGGGTGGTGAGGCACTGGAACAGGTTGCTCAGAGAAGTTGTGGCTGCCCCATCCCTGGAGGTGTTCAAGGCCAGGTTGGATGGGGCTTGGAGCAACCTGGTCTGGTGGGAGGTGTCCCTGCCTGTGGCAGGGGGCTGGAACTAGGTGATCTTTAAGGTCCCATTTTATGATTTATTAGAGAAAACCAAACCAGCACATGATACTGTTGCCTCTCCTACCCACTAGATGTGAGCTCAGAAAATAGTTTGGAACAGAAGCATAAGATGGATTTGTTGAAATGCACTATCTCAGCTGGAGTTTCCAGAACTTGTGTATTTTGCAAGCAGAAAATCCTAACTTTCATCTTGCAGTATTCAGAAGCACAGCATGCTTACGTGGCTGTTCCAGCCCTTGTGAAACTGGGATATGGGAATGATGATGTTTGGGGTAGTGAGTGGGGTGAAGGGAGCCTTTTGGAAGCAGCAGGAGATGAAACTATATCAAAGCACAGGTAGTGTTCATATTGCTTCCTCAAAGGTCTTTAGGTCTTAAATCAGGCTGCCCCTAATTATTCTGAGGCTATAAATCCAATTAGGGTACTGAAAGGGTTCACCCAGGACCAAGAATTGTGTTTTAATGTTTGCCTTAGTACCTTCAATTGTTAATCAAACATGTTTAAACGACTGGCTGATGCCGCTTCTTATTTCTAATCTTCTGTTCCTGGCGATGAGGAGGTATCCCGATATTCAGGGTTTCAGCATTTCAGAGAGCTCTTGTGCCAAATCGGCTCTCTTTGCTTATTTCCTTCTTCCCTTACTCTTTAAATGTTAGGAGTTGCAACAAAGCCTGCCATCAACTGTTGGATTGGATTCTAAGTACTTACACACATCCAGATTTTGCAATTGGTTCCATTTTTGTTACAATGGGTGGAACTAATTCTCTGGATCCAAGTACAATTAGATGAATCTAGATCGTAATTCTGGGCATTGCAACCAAAAAAATTGAAGTTCATTGCCCTTTATCTTCTAGTGCTATTGAATAACAATAGTCCCATACTAGCATTTCCTGTTCCAAATCTACTGTGAGACACCTGAAAGGCCAATGAAGCCTATAAAGAGTGAGTGTGACAACCTGTGAGGGAACAGCACATCCTGCAGAACCAAAGTGGTAGAGGAAGGAAACTCCAGAAACTTGTGAACAATCTTCTTTATTTTTGCCTTATACTCTGGCTTTTGTATTTTAACCCACATTGGATTGTTTTGGTTACCTGTTAGCTCTACCTGTTGTGAACTGCATGGCAATGGCTTTGTGTGGTTTTTTTCTTTAGACAGCGGCTTAACCATTGCTTTATCCCACAGAAGTGATGCGAGTCCTGTGTAGTATGTGTCAGCGCTGGGAGGGCTCTGGGGCTAATACTTCTCTGCAGGTGTGGAAAGAACAAAAGGCTGCTTAATCTCCACAGTGAGTCTGGGTTTGGTGCTCTCCCTCCTGAGAGGTGGCTCTGTCAACAACCCAAGTGCAAACTAGAGAACAATGCTGCTGTCTCGGCAGTATGGAAGAGAGCTTAACTCTCCGTAGCACCACTCTGTTTCAGCATCAAGCTGAAATTTTGAGTAGCCTAGAACTTTTAGGTTAGTTACTTTCCTGCTAAAATAAAAACCTGAGCTCATGAGTGACACTATGGTGAGACTGTGGAATGACTTGTTTGCTTTTTGGGACTGATTCATAAAATGGGCCCTGAGGAAAAAGCCAGGAACACATGCTATTCATAATAACGCCTCCAGAGAATAGCTCATTTCTTTTTCTCTTGCAATGGTATTGTCAGGCTTCAGTGTACTTAAAAACAGACCTGGCACAGAGAGTACAGATAAGCTAATGAAAGGATGAAGAGACTTTTTTCCTCTTAAACAAAGGATAATGATGACTTCTAATGAAACGTTCTTTTAAATCGGCATTCTTTTTAACATCCCTTACTGTAGGTATGAAGAGCTTTGCCTGCTTGCTCCAGGTCTTGAAGAACAGAAGATATCTGGAGCTGCTGTGTAGCTGAAGGAGAATGAACAAACCTTACATTTATGGAGAACCAGGAGGACTCATGTAGCATCAGGAGAGTCAGCTGTAATTCTTTTACCCTACACAGTCCTTGGGAAACAGCTGGAGCATTGTGTACAGTTTTCTGGGTACATTTCAGGGAAGATGTGGACAATGGTGAGATGCCAAAGGAGAACAGGGAGAACAATTGCAGATCTTGAAAGCATAACCTCAAAACAAGGAGGGGGAAAAAAAAAAATGACTAAACTGGAATTAAAAAAAAAGGCAAGTACAACAGAATTTTTCAAAGTATATAGAAAGACTCATGCAGAGAAGGGGGAAAGACACTGTTCTCCATAGCAATGGAGATAGGATGGGAAGTTATGCACTTAAATTGTAACAAGAAAGAGCCAAGCTGGACACTTAGGAAAGCTTTCTAGTGGTGAAGATATTGATGCAGTAGTTTGAAGTATGTGGTCATGTCATGGGGTTCCTGGTCGCTAGAGGTTTTCAAGATGAGGTTAGCAAAACACGTTAAAAAAAAAATAGCATACCTCATCCTTAGCTACTAGAAACAACGAATATTTGCTTAGGACACTTTCTGATAACTGTCTAATGCATCCTTCAAACTTCGAGTCCTAGGAAACTTATCCACCCTATCTTAGCAAACCTTAAGCCTTAGGATAGAGAAAATGCTTTATTTTAAGCTAAACTACTTCCTCTATTGACTTCAGCAAATCTTGGATTGTGTTTGCAGATACCACAGAGACAGTAAACCAGGCAAAGACGCCTGAGGCGTTGATGCCTGAGACCTCAGCGAGATGGGCATTTTGAAATCATGTAAGAGGAAGCAGAGTTACTTAGTCAAAATCTAATTCTCATGGTGTTTAGTCCACATTAACCCCAGAGGGAAATGTTAGGTGGTTTTCCCAACACTAATGCTTATTAGACCATGAAATATTTTTCCCTCTGGGAGATATTTAGAAGTGAATTGGACAAAGTGCTGGAAAATGTAGGGTCCCGTACACTTTGGAGACAAGTTCCATGCAGTTGTCTGAACTGAGTTCAGTTTCCTATTTTGTTACTGATTTATCGTGTACTTGTGTTGATTTTACTTTGAGATCTACTGTTGGGAAGAGCAAGAAGTGCTGAGATACTGGAGGGTCTGAAGGGGCGTAGGACCAAGTTCTACTCCTGCTTTCTACTTTCAAGCCAGTGTTGCAGATACGCTGTGTGCACACAATTTAGCAACAGTGGTGCTAAAGCAATAGACTTAAGCACGTAAATACCTCTGTTTGGAAGTTAGTAGTTAAAGCCTATAACAGAACTGTGGGCCTGCAATTAGTCTCGGGTGCACTGGCAAAGTGCTTATATCTCGGCTGACTCCCTGCTGGTTTACTTTTAGCAGGCAGTGTAACAGCTGTATAGGGGGCTGTTCCCATCACGCAGCCATAGAAGAGGCAGCAGTGTAATGAGAACGGTGCCTTTTCTTGTATATTGGCCTAAAGTAGGTCTCAAACTCTTCTTTGCTCAGAAGGTAGTAATGCCTGGTCTTTTGCATTACTTGTAACGATATCTCTTCAGGAACTTACCTAGAGCCCTGCCCCAAGAGCGTTTTTTCGAGTGGTACGCTAGGCACGCAGTCTGCTATGATCTGGCTCTGTTTTTAATGTTTTTCAGAGTATAGCTTAAAATTGATTGGTTTGGGTTTGTGCCGCCTTATTCTCATGTAGAATACTATACTCTGAAGTGCGCTGTTTTGATTATTGGCACGGCTAACCAAGTAATACCACTTACTTTGCTGTTAGTATGTCCTTTCCAGGTCGCAACTAAGGAGCGGGACTGCAGGCTTGCCTTGACTTCCAGGTGTGCACCCAAACGTACTCAGACTCTGAAGATGTTTAAACGAGGGTCTAGATACATATATCAAAAAAGATTGTGTTAACACCCCAAATACTTCTGAATCAGTTGCTCAAAATCAAAAGTCAGATTTTAGGCTGATGGTGGGATTTCTTCTGCATGTGGCTGGGGATAAAATGTGAATGGGTCTAAAGGGCCTCTTAAAAGTAGAAAAATTATCTAACCTGTTTTATTCTGGTGTTCCCATTTGGGAAAGGCAAAGCCATGGAACCCACTAGAGAGCCTTTTCTGTTGTTTCCTAGGTTTGCAGATCCAGTACTTCCAGGCATTTAATTTCTTTGCCTGGTTTTGGCTATCTTGTTTTTATCCTAGCTTCTCACAGCTTCATTAGATTCTGGTTTAAGTCTAATCAATCCTTACGGTCCTTCAACTTTTGGCTCTCTTTCTTACAAATCTGTAATGCAGGGATAGAAGAAGCTCCAGGAGGTTTTCTAGCTCAGCATGACACCATACCAATATTAACATCTGAATGCATGACCTTGTTAGCTCAGTATATGCAGGGTAGATATTTTTTTGTAATTGTCCAGTGCATTACTTTATTAATAAATGAGATATGTGCTGTATAAAACAGTGCCACTAAGTCTCTCCCAGCTGGAAGCCTTACTGTGATGTTAACTTACACACCGTAGGATTTGGGGAGAACTTCAGCCAAGGCTTAGGATAAAATTCTGGAAGCAAATGATCCTGTAGCTTGATGCTACTGTTGTCTGACACTCCATAGCTGTTGTATCAACAGCTTATGGGCAAAATTCTGAATTTGTGTAGTAAGTACAAGCATCCTTCTTAGTGTCATGGTTTGTTTATTGTGGGACTTGCTAGGAGCCAAGCTAAGCCTGCTGTTTCCAAAACCATCAGGTAGAAATTAATGAATCAACAGAGTAAATAACCCACTGCTTATTTCCTGAAACAAAGAGCACCTGTAACGTAGAAGGGGTAACTGCCTGGCAGGAGGCTGGTGGTGCTTTTAGACATATAGGAATGTTGGGACTGGGTAGAGCTAGGAACAAGTGGGCACACAGAGCCAAGTGTAAGCGTCGTTTGGGATATGAGACCTTTTTTTCAGGTGTTGGTGCCTCTTCAATGCCTCTTTCAGTTCCTTGATAATAAGCCCATGTTCGTGTGGGTTCTCACCTCAGGGGAGGTTAACACTTCTGCTGAAGAAAGCCAAGTCACACTCCTTCCAGTCTTGGATGTTTGCTGTTGCTTGCAAGGTTGTTTCTATTTGTGTTGTCCTTTGGGTGTGATGCCTGCAAGGTGGGAATTGCCTTAAGCTTGGTTTGTTTGGTGAGAGAAGGGAGGCCTGTTTATCAGGTATGTTCTCTTCTGAACTTCTTCACCTTTTGCCAACTTGGTTCCAGCCCTCAGGCTGAAGAGGCAGGTGTGAACTGAGGTAAGCTATAAAAAAAAAAAAAAAAAAAAAAAAAGCCCCAAAACACATGGAGTAGGCTTGTGAAAGTGGGGAGAAGAGGAGGTTTGTTGCCAAGCCTGAGTGGCGTAGAAGGCAATGAGGGTCTAGACCCATGTTTCTGCAACCCAGGGTATTGCTGAGGGCTGGCATGTGCGCCTTGACACTGCTTCAGCAGGTAGCTGGAGGGCAGGGTCTCGTGTAGGAGCCCACTGGCTATGCCCGGGGTGGGAGAGGCTGCTGTTCCCCTCATCTTTAGGGATTTAGTGTACCTAGAGCAGAACTAATAATGTGGGAACTGCATAACAAGCTGCTGCACACCAGCCCTTCCTCTCTGAGCAGGCTGCCGGACTGGAGCTTTCTTGTTAAATGGGCATTAAGGTCACCCTTGAAATCAATTTCATGCTTGAACTGCAGCCCTTGCATTTGTAAGGTATCGCTGCTTCGCAGTACCTCAAGGAGCACCCATGGGCACGAGCATCTTTAATGTTGATATTGTACAGTGTTGGCATAAAAGAAGCGTTTTCCATTCTTGGGGACTTTAGCGATACCAGGGATGAGTCTGTGTCAACTTTGTGTTTGAGTGGATTTGAGAGGAGAGTTCTCTAAGTGCCAGTTCCCTTTTAGGAAACTGGAAGTTGCTTAAACAACTGATGACTTGGTTTCTCTGGCTGTAGGATGCAGATGAGACGTGCTGGCTTTCTAGATAATGAATGGGATTTTTCAGTTTGGTACATGCTTTTGAAAAATGTAGGGTGTTAAAAACAGTGGTATGAAGGTCAATGGGCAAACTCTTATTCAGCTTTTAACCCTTCATAAGATGGGATAGCCATGCTATCAGTCTGATGGTACAGAAGGCAACGAGGTTTGAGGTCCTCTTGCTTGAGCAGCAAGAAGGATGAGAACAGGATCGTTTCTTCCACAGAAGTTTTTCATACACAATGCTGTAAAAGAAACTCTGGGAGATGAGGAAATACAGACCAGGTGCTCACAAATATTCCAGTGATGCCTTGGGAGTCACTGCAGCATGACACAGACTTAGAAACATTTGGGTGGTGAGAGCTGCATTAGAGTGGGGAAGTGGTTTTTACTTTCTAGCAAGATATGGATTCTCTGCAGCATGGTCTTTGCTCTATTCTTGTGCAATACTGACTCTTTCCCTTTAAAGACTTTGCATTTGATGGCGGTCTTCAACAAAAGTTGAAGCAGAGGCAACTCTGAACAGAATTTTTGGATAAGACTGCAGAGGAATGAGCAGGGTTAGTTGCAGTGAGTCCCTTCCCAACACTGTGGCATGTAGTTGGGATCAGTGGTGAATTCTCACAACAAATAAAGAAATACTTTGCAGGATGCCATACAGAGTTGTTCCCTGAGTGACCTCGCTATACTAGGTCACTGCTACCCACTGATGCCAAACCCTGAGTGGGGTTTAGTGGATGAGAGAGGGAGGTAATGTGGAAGAGGGATGTTTGCCCATTGGACCACTGTTGGTCATGGAATGCTTCTTACGGGTGACTGCCAAGGTTACATGGGAAAGTATTTTATTTATCGTTTAAGCAGATAAATTATTGCTGTGTCTTCCCAAAATGGTGTTTCATTTTTGCACTTTTTTCCTGAATAAAGCTGTCCTTGTTTCCTACCAGGCTGTGCGTTGGCAAGTGGAGGAACAGTGCCTGGCTAATGATGCTGGAAAGTTAGGAAATGCATCTATCCCAGAAGAGCAGGCAGGTATGTGGGGATGGTGGTCGTGATGCTCTGTACATATAAGCGGGAACTTGTGTGGATGCATACACTGTGGCTGCCAGCATCTCCTGACAAAGGGCTTATAAACCCCAGCAGTCACTTTGATGGCAAGGATTCGTTCTGGTTGGTCTGCCGGGAGCACTGGCTGCCTCCAAAGTTCTGCGTGTTTTCCCTTGTAAATATTTTTAGTGGGCTGTTTTCCCAGGACCATTTCACCTACCATCACCTTCCATCCTTCCCGTCTGCATAGTCATTTTTTTGACCAAGAGAGGGGAGGGGATGTTGTTTGTAGCAATCAGTGTTATAAATGTGCCCTGTACACTTATTTTGGAAGAGTAACAGCTCTCCGTGTCACTCTGCAGAGGAGACAGAGGCACTACCTCCCCAGATGCTTTCTTCCTTCATCCCCAGGAAAAGGACAATCTTGTCTTTCACCCAGTTACTCTGCACAGCTGAGGAGAGGGGAAATTGAAGTTAGAGTTGGATTCACCATGAATCATGACTCCTTGCTTCTCCACCCTTGCTCATCCTAGAGCTGCCTGGAGGCTGCTCCAGCTTAACACTGCTGGCAAAATTACACTCCTGCCACTCTTCTTCCTTGCCCTGGCTTGCCCTCTCCGTTAGGCAAGCTGCCAGGGATCCCCTGCTACGTATGCAACTGCAGGGGTGATACAAGCACAGCCTTGTGTTCAACGTGGCATTTAAAAGCTGTTTTCCCATTGCTGATGATCAGAGCAACATCTGTCTCCTTGTTTACAAGGATGCAATTGTAAGATGATCAGAAAAGCTGGGTTTCCGTGGCTGCCACTTATAACTGCTGAAATGTATTCCCGCACCAGCAGGAAGAATCTCATAATATATAGATAGACCTTCTAATCCGTTCTGCATTAGCAAATGATGGAGACAGTCCAAGCAGTAATAATGAAAGCTAGCCTCATAGAAGACTGTCAAGATCCTTTTAGCTAGAGCTTGGTGATTTAAGTCGGGCTGAATGCTGTCCTGCTTAGCTCTCTGGCAATGGGGTTTGACCTGGGTGGGGGCTGCAGATCCCTGTGGGCACTGCCACTAGCCCTGACTGGGCTAGTTGACAGGCATGCTTGGCTGGGCTCTTCCAGTGCTGCTTCCTTTGGTGTGATCCCGACTGTAAAAGGTGGTTATCTTCAGCTTTAGTCCCAAATGTTGTCCCTAGTACTGGGATGAGAGTCACTAGCTTTGAACCCAGTTTGAGCACGTGACTGTTCAGGGACACGCTTCATGTAGTTGAGTCATGCACGAGAACTGCTTGTGGCAAGGAACCAGTTGTGATTGAGCCTCTGGGGACACCTGTGTTTGGTGTATCTCTGGCTGAGTCACTTCTGTGTCCTCCCTGCCTGGGCACCATACACTACTTCTGTAGGTCTCTCTCAAAGTGGCACCTATTATTGCCCACTTGCTATTCCCTACAGGGATCCTTGTCCTGCTGCTGATTTGCCTGGTTTCTGTGCTGCTCTTCCCAGCTCCTTAGCTCTGTGGTCTGTCCCTTGCGTGGAAGGATAAGGGTTATGCTGGTGGGCTTCCTTGAGGACCAGAGGCTGGATAAAAGGGGAAAAAAAAAATCCAGGCCCCTTGTCATTTAAAGCACCTGGACAGAGTTCAATTGTGCAGCATCTGTGGGATGTTTGGGTCCACTTTGCATGGTGGTTTCTGTAGGCTTAGAGCTCTTTACATGGCTTCCTGTTTTTCAGCATTATGATCTGCACCCTTCCTTCTGTCTTCATCTATTGATCTCTTGTGTGAGAGAACAGTAAGAGCTCTTCAAGAGCTCTACTCCACACCTAGCAGATAAAAAGGAGACATTCTGGGCTGATGATGTCCCTGGGACTAGAGCAGCTGACCAATGTCTGGCCAGTTTCACCTGAGGAAGCAGATAAGCATGTCTGGGTAACACTATGATAACTGCAGAACAAATTATCTGGAAAAACAAACAAACAAAAAACAACAAAAAAACCCAACGCAAACAGCCTTTTCCCGCAGAAAGACAACTTGCCACTATAATGATGGGGGGCAGAAGCAGAGATGGATTGTCCAGGTGTTTTGTTACCTTTCGAAGTAAATGTATATATGCTTAGGGTGTTGATTGCGGAGAGCTCTGTTTTCTTGTCAGTGGAGTAACTTACACGTCTGTGTCAGCTCTTCAGGAAGTATCGTATCAGTCAGTGTAGAGTCTCCTGATCTCTTTTAACCCTTTGACCTTACTTAAATTCTCGGAGTTCTCAGCAAACTAAGATTAATTGAATGGCTTTAGACATTCAATGAGAGCTCATGCTGCAGTGACCTTACCGATTGCCACTGAAAAGAGCAGGAAGAATAGTAATTTTGAGCTTCTACAGAAGTGGCTTTTCACTGTGTTGGAGACAGCTCTTGTCCCATGGGTAAGGAACATATTGGTGTGCTGTTATTTTCAGCACTCTTGGAGGTTTGACTTGCAAATAGAGATATTTGGAAAAAACTAGCAAATTAGTTGACAGTAGATGGAGAAACATAGTTATGACCTCTTTAAAGGGGTCCATTTTCAGTGAAAAGGCTGTACTGTAGTTCAAAGTGTCTTCTCAGTGGCCTGCTTTGTTTAGGAGGAGGAAGTATTGGCTAAAGAGAATGTAGGGTGTTTGGACAGGATGATAGACTGGAGCTCAGGAGATACTAGCTGGATTTTTGAGTAGGCTACCAATGACGCGTATGACCACAGGAAAACCATTAAATGTGTCTATGACCTTGTCTCTATCTTATTTACTTGAATCTCAAGCCCTCTGGAACAGAGTCTGGCCCTGCTGAATGTTTGCAGAGCGTAGTGTGGTGAATCTGCTTTCTGGGCCAAACCTTTGGACACTGCTGTTATAAAAGCAGTAGATCATGCTCACCTCTTTCAACTGTGTCATTAGTCTACAGAAAGCCATAACCTCTGCTGAAGCTTCCTTTGCACTGGTTTCACCAGCTGCATGTTTGGAAGGACGGTGTGCCTAGATGTTGGCGGAGGAGCTGACAGGCTGCATCCCATTATCTTTTAAGTATTTGCGCACTTTCTTTTTATGTGCATGGCCAGTGCTGGCTGCCTCTTGCCACTGTCGTAAGCAAAGCAGTCGTTGCTCATCTAAGTAATGTGTTGTGTCCTTACAAAGTCATTGGCACAGATTTCCCTGGCACTGGGTTTTACCTCAGTGCCAGATCCCCTCTGTCACCGTGATGGTGGGTTGCAGTGACACGCAACCGTAATGCTTTCCATGATGCTGAGTCTCCTGATGCTGATCCCTCTGAGGTATGTTCTTATAGGTCTGTACCGCTGGTCCCCAGCAGCTCGCAGTATCACTATCACTTACACTACATTTCTTTAAAACTGTTCCTCCAGTCTACCTTGTTCTGCCCATCTGTCTTTGTTTCTGTCTCCCTTGCCTACTTAGACTGTAAACCCTTGGAGAAAGGGGTTGGCTGTGGTACTCCTACTTGTCACTTGGTGGGGAATAGCCCCTAAACTTTCACTCACAGGACAGGTTTGATTATATTAGGCAGGCCTAATTATAGGGCAGCTAAGATCTCGGGTGCAGCCTCTAAGCACAATAGTAATATACATAATAATTTGGGTAGCTGCATACATTCTGAGACCTCATAATTACTGGAGGTGGAGCAGGTCATACTTTGGCTTTCCCTGAGTATACATTTTGATAGACGCAATGGGGATGTCTGCAGCATGCTTGCCCTATTAAAATTGCTTCTGTTATGAGATTTACCATTTGGAGAAGTGATTACCAGTGCAATCCCATGTAACACCAGTTTACACTCTTCTGATCCTTCTGATATACCATTATGGGTCCAAGAGTGCTAAAACTTGTTTCCACAGCTTTTTGTTTTCTAGGCTCCTTGGTAAAAGAGCAACATAAATACCTGCTACTCTGCTGTTTTACTCTGTGCAGTACAAACCCAGCATTAGCCCACTGGCTACTGTATTTTTCAACACTGATTCTGGAGTGGCATACAGTCTGGCAAAATCCAAATTCGCAGCAGCCCAGCACTAAGTGTGCAACAGCTGCTGGATCCCTGGGGTGGCCTAGGATAGATGGTATTGCTGAGGCAAACACCAGCCAGGACAGAGAATGAGAGCTGGTGTCAGGGAAAACATTTCTGCATCAGTTTGTGGGTGGCCATAAAGGATCAAGAAGTTATGCTGACAGAGCAAATAAAACTTATCTTCTGCAAGCTAGGGAAGTTGCTGCCTCAGACCAGGACATCAAAGTTCAGTTTTGCCATTCCAGGTGAATTAAAGAGGAGACTCGTCCCCTCTGTCTGTTCCTTGGCTAAAGCCGTGACAGCTGTGTTGTGCTCATGCCTACCAGAGGAGTATTAGAATTGCCTTTCCTTCACCTTCTGATCTGTATTTTATGTTCCATTCTGGATGTGCCTGAAGCACATCCAAAGTGCTGGATGTCCAAGCACATGTGTCCACCTCTGGCTGGAATTATGACACACATCAATGTTTACTTGTCGGGGATTAAGCAGCACAGCCTCTCTGGTTACTGCTGAGGATTGAATGTAGGTGCTCAGACTCTGACCCAAGATGCAAGTTGGCCAAAGACACTAAGTTTAAAAGTCCTGCTTTTGGGTAAAATGCTATAATACCTTTAATGATCAGAGGAACCTGGCTTTATTTCTCTTACACTGTTATCATCATAAGGCTTTTTACCATGAGGCAAAGAGAGAGCACTCTTTTATTAAGTAGAGGCTCCTGGCGGGTAGAAAGGAGGCACTTTTCTCAAAACCTTGACATGTGGCACACTCCCATTCTCCTCCACCCAGCTCATGCCAGCAATACAGATGTTCCCTGCTGGCATTTCCCCTTCCCTCATTGTCAGTTGATCTTCCAAAGTCTTGTTTCAGCCTCGTAGTCCCATTTTTCTCCGCAGCTTCACTCAATATTGAAGCGTGCTGTGCTCCAGCCTGCAGGGCTGCATGCGAAGAGGGGCCCCTTCAGCACTGGGAGAGCTCCAGCAGGGCATCCGTCAGGCTCTGCGCGGCGCCTGCCCGCCCGCGTCGCAACTCCAGGCGGTGTTGATGCGAAACATCCGAGGTTATCTGGCAGATGGGAGATGTTTACTAATTAGTTTGCCTTAAACAGATTTAAAATAATTCTGTTCGGATTAGGGTTTATGCTCTGCCTAGCTCCATACGGAGTTTCTGAGTCAGGCTGGAGTGATGGATTTTGATTGGGGATGGTGGTGGCTTTTCTTGACGGGCACACCTCTGCTCAGATGCATCCTCCCCAGCTGCACTCTGAGCAAGCAGGGCTTATGCCCAATCCAAGGCTTCTTATGGCAGGCAAGTTTTGTGCTATGTTGCTCAGTCTTTCTGAACAGGCATTGGGTTTTGCCTTAGATTTGCGCTTCGCTGTATTGAGTGCAGCATGGACCTGCTCTTAAAGGGAGAGGATCTGCTTCTGCCTAGAAGGATTCTTTAACAAAGTGATTTAACAAAAATGAGAATGGGGGAGGATCTGAAGAATAGAGAAGCCCTTATCCCAGAGGCTAAAGGCAAAATCATAGAAAACATGAAGTGATGAATAAGAGCAGGCAACAAAAACTTCCGACACAGTGCATAGGTAGAGCGTGCTTATTTTTGGCCCTTGTCATCTATTTGACAGATAGAGACTCTTGCTCCAATGTGAAACAGAATGCTGCAAGGTTTTAAGTTCTTCATGTGACCAGATGGGGTTTGCCGCAACAATAGGGTTTCTGGTTGGTTTTGGGAAGGGCAGCAGTTTTGCTGGCATTACACAAGGCTATGTGTGATAAAATAAGGAACCTTCTTTCTCCAACTCTTCTGATTTATGAAACTGCTGGAAATCAAAACTCCACTGCCATTTGGGTAATTTTTTTATTCCTCCAAACTGTACTGGATGTTCTTCACATATTAATTTGTGGATTACAGAATGTTCTAGGCAAAACATCAGTGGGACAGTAAAACGTTAATGCAAGAGTTCAGCTAACATAAAATAAAACCACAGTGTTCTTCTATCCTACTTAATAATGACTCGAGTGAAATGGGGACAGTTGTGTGGTCTAGTGGCTAGTAGGGGTGTGGTCCTCTGGATTTCTGGAGCTGCTTCCCAGCTCCTCTTTCCCATGCTGGGTGACCTTAAGCAAGTTTACCCCTTGTAAATTGAAGCCCGATGTCTGGCTAGGAAGCTTATTAGGAAACTTAATTTTTGAGAGAGCATTTTGGGAACTTGAGATGACAGGTGCTAAATAAAGACACTTCTCTCTATTAAGTAGCTCTAAGAAAACACACTGAGATTCCAATTTTGTGACATTGGTACTTAAAGAACTCATCTTTTGACTTTTTATGAATTGAGCACTCTTGATCTGGAGTCATCAAGAGATGAAAAACGTGGATAATCCTGACCATTTTGCTGGAATGGCTGTTTCAGTTGTCAGCACTTTGGTTTATTGGCATCAGAAGAACAATGGCTTAATTTCCATGTCAGCAAATCATTCTGGATTTAAACAGAACTGTGTGGCAGTGGTCTCAAGCACAGCAAAAGGTGCCCTGGAGCCAGGAAGTTAAATTGATTATAAATAAGAGTAAAGCAGGTTGGGCTGAGCTTTGCTTTCCAAGTTGAGTGTAAGGCATAAGTGGGGGAGAGCAAACAGTAGGAAAAAAATGTGTTGCAGAAAACAAAGACTGGACATACAAGAGGAAAGGGTTATGCTACAGAATACCACTGTTAGGACACTTAGGCTAATTCTGCAGAGATGTATCTGTTGAAAGGGGATGGCAACCATCTTCCTGCCTCAAAGAGTACTTAGAAAGTGAGGTTGTAAGATACTGAGACACTGATAGTGGAGATCATGCAGGCAGAAAGAAAGAACAAGCTGTGGACTGGATTTCTGGCTGAAGGATCTTCATGCAAGTTTCATCCTAATTAAGTTGGTTCTCTACTTTAAATATTCTTTAAACAAAGAAAACTTTTTACACATCAGCCTATCTTTCCCCTCCCAATCCCCACACCCAAGGAAGCTCATGTCCAAATGCCTAATCAGAACTTCCCTTAGAAGGTGACAGAGAAGGTCTGATCACTTCTAGACAGTGAGGTATGAGCTAAAGTCTTTGAGAAGAGAGTCTGGCATGTTTGGTATTGCGCACCAGAGGTTTGCCATTGGATTTTGCTGGGACTGAATCAAGCTGTTACTTGGAATGCATCCACCATCAATTCATTTCAAGCTGAGCCCTCATCTATGGCTAAAACAAATCAAGATTTTTCTCCTCCTCCCACATACACAGAAGTGACATCATGTTGTTGGGTAAGTGTTGCTTTCTTGTCCAGCCAGCAATTTGTCCTGGCTTGAAGTTTGGTAGCAGTTTTCTGCACAGTGTGTACTGTACAGGACATCTGGGGAATATGCTTTGCATTTGCAAGTGGTTGCTGCATATTTAGGTAGCAGAGAAGGAAAGACTGCTGATCTCTGTGTTAGGCAGGCAAAGGCAGGCTTGTGGCTAATTTAGTGCTTGAGCCTTCATTGCATTGAGGGCTACACTTTTGCAGATATTTGTGCCTAAATCTTAATGCTGGGAACTGCATACTTCCAAGGAGCCCTTTTCAAACCAGGGTTGCACTCAATCAAGCCCAATTTGGCCTGAGCTGTTTCATACCAGTCCAGTCAGCCTGTACAAACTTCTTGGATGTGAAAAGCTGATGTAGATCAGAAAGCCAAAGTCCCACTGGAATATTGAGCAAAGGAGCTGTGATGTCAACCCACTGTGCCTATTAATGAGGTCCTCATACCTAATATGGCAGTACAGCTCTTCCAGAGGTGAAGGTCTCATTGGCACTCAGGTTTCTTTAAACTATTCTAGCACCCGTGTCATAAATAGGGCCCCACTGTCTTGCCATGCCAGTGAAAATGGAAATTAATTTTTTTTAAAAGGATTTTTGGAGTTCATCCTTTTGAAGGCAATATCCAGATTCTAGGACCACCAGAAGCAGAAAGGTGAGTGAAATAATTCACCTCAGGCCATAATGTTATAAGAGGCTATGACTTCCTACATGACAATCCAGTTTATCACATGCAGGAGCTGCGACAGGTCCAGCTATGTCCTGATCTTTGTTTCACCCAAGCTGGAGAAACAATTGGGAATAGGGTTAGGTTTAGCACCATCCTGGTTTAAAAAAGAGTGGTGAGATGTGGCTCTGATCAATTAATGCGGCCTAATGTGGAACAAGCTGCTGTTCTACAGTGAGCCTGTGACGTGGGTCCTGGAGCACTTTCACCGGGATGAAACAATTAAGAGAGCGTCCCCTTCCCCTCCAAATCTGGCCAAGGTTTTACAAAGCCCACAGGAGTTCCTCCATGCAGCCACAGTTGGAGTAGTTCACATTAATGGACAGGTTTATAATATCTCATGGAACTTCCCAGAGCCTGGGACTCTGCCATAGACAGATGTGTTGCCGTTTTGCAAATACGGAGTTAACTTAACGATATAATAGAATTATTTAGAGAGCTGATGATAGGATTATGACTCTAGAGTGTCTGAATCTCAAATCTATGCTTTCCTATATCTATCTTCCCCGGACATTATTTAGAATAATTTCTCCTTCCAAACAAAAAATAATTTTGGGAAAGGCAGATTCCCAACTCGGCTATGAAATGTCATCTCTGTGATGATGATGATTATGGGATGCAGCAAATGCATACATAATTATTCTCACTGCTCACAGCGAAGCAGATAGGCCCATTTGCTGCTGCCTGAAATATATAACCAATGACTTTTCCTCATGCTGTCTGCTCTGTGCATTTTCATGAGCTCATTCCCTAGGGCTCATTGTGAAATTGTTTTAATTTTTCAAAGTAGGGAGAAAAAATGAAATAGTTCTGTTGGAAATGGCATTGATTTGTCTGTGAAGTCATTACAGCTGTTTCTCTCTTGAATGCACAAGAAGAGGAATTCCTGACTTTTTTTTTTTTTTTAATACAGGGAGGTGGGGAGCAATCTGACAGTAAGAATGGAGTGAATTTTGGAAGCGGTTCTGAAAGTGCTTTCATGTTACACATGTGAGAATGCACAGCAAGGATAATAACAAAGTTAAGAATACTTTCTGACTTTCCGATATGTAGCTTGGTCTGTGCCAATAATAAGTGGATCTTGGTGTAGGATAATTTATTTGATGCAAAGGGTTGTGTTTGACAGCCTGAACTTGTCAGCCTTGAGTCACATAAGGGAAGGCCCAGTGGAATATAGAATGCAAATGTTCAAATAATATAATGAAAAATACCCTTCTGAACTCTCTTCCATTAAATATGAAAATTAAAATGACTTAACAAAACACTTTTCTGTCCCTGTCTTTTAACAACAAACAAAAGCTCTGATGCGGAGTCTGAAATTGCTCATCAAGGGAAGAGGCCAGGCTAGGATTTAGTAAATGGCTTTTTTTGAATAAAGCAATTAGTTCTAAAGGGAACATGTCATCTTCTGTACATTGCTAAGGTAGAACAGTCATTGTGCTTTCTGGCACTCTATCAAACTGCTTCTTGTGCGTAGTTATTGGAGAAAGTGCATTTACACGTACTGTCGACGTCCGATGCCGGGAAGAGGTTTCTTAAATAACAAGACACAGGCTATTATGTGCATTAGCTTTATTATTTTTTTAAAAGTGTCTTAGCCTTTGGGGACTGAAGGTACTTAATAATATGTTGCAATTACAGTGTGCCAATGTGTTGTCGTCATATCTCAGGTGCTTGACAATCAAAAAAGTGCAGGTTAACCCTTAGATGTCCATTGAATTTCTGGCTGGCTGCTTTTATGTCTGGAGCTTGCAATGTGTCCAGAGTGCAGCGAAGGGCAGCACACGTCTGTCACCTAGGTGTGTTGCCGGAGACTGTCCCAGAAGGAATGTCCTCCTTCACCCCCAGGTGAGGTCAGCCCACATAAGAGATAGGAGCTGTATGCTTTTTGTTAGGATGATGCGTGGCTTTCCACACAGAGGTACAGGGTGCTTTGGAGGTGGAGCATGATCAGACAGCTTGCACCTTGGAAAGCGTGTGTTTGGGGGGTTTGCTTGTGGTTGATATGAAGGGAAGGAAGGATACAGCACATTCCCAGTTCCATATTGCATGACTCTTGAACCTTCAACTGAGGTATTATGTTCCTGCAAGTTTTCAAAGAAAGGGGTTGCCAGAGGCGAAAGAAACACTGCGTGAGTAGCTCCGAAGAGGGGAAAAGACTGAAACATTTTCTTGCCTGTTATTAGATGTTAGAGAAGCAACAAGGAAAAACTTGTACCAGGGAATCACTTGCAGAGCAACAGGAATTATCTGTTCCTGGCGCTTCCAGAAAGGTGGGGTGGTACCCAGTAGCCTGCTCAGCCAGCACTAAGTTAAGAGCAAAGTCCCAAGTCACAAAACTCAGCAAGGGGATGTTAAACAGCGAGTGATTTACTAGTGGTGTAGATGGGACCTGAACTAAAACCTCTCAGGGACTGAGCTGTTTGACTCCTGAATTGGGACAATATGAAATTACTTCTGCATTGTGGGTTTTTATCCGTTTCCCCCCTCCAGAATCCTCAGTATTGAAAGAGCTCCCAGAATGGATGTCAAGGAGCTGTCATGTTGAAGCATGGCAGTCGCATCACCCTTAAGTCATGGAAGAGATCCAGTTTGAATCGATCTCTGCTAGCTAACCAGGTACAATTTGTCTGTCTTCATTTTTGCTCTGTTCTTTGTAACTGTGACCCATGAGTATGTCTGGGTGTGAAAGGAAGGAGGCAAAGGGAGAAACAGCTGCTGTCTATAGGTACTGAACAGCAAGAGCTCAAAGCAGACAGCCTTTGTTTGTTGGATGATATAAAAGCTTTGTAGGTACTGTCTAGTGTTGGGGTTTTTTGCGTGGTGTGTGGTTTTTGGTTTTTTTTTTTTCCCCATTGGAGCTTGAGTACAACTCAGAGGGAAAGTTTTGGTCTCCAAGAAATTCAAAGAAGTTTTAAAGACCGGGTGAAAAAGCCAAGCAAATGCTCAGGAGGACTAGTTGAGGCATGGGTCTTGCATGCTGCCTGTAATGGGGTTATGGGGACATTACTTCTACAGTGGCAGCAACTACAGCACTTCTGGGTTTTGCTTGTTTAATTCTGGGAAAAAAAGCGCTATCTCCTGCTGAGGAAGCTTGGCTGGCATACTATAACCTTTAGGGTGATTTTCCTCTGTGCAGTGTGAAATGGGGTGATGTGGCGGTGCAGTAGACAAGCTGCAATACCTTGTCCAGGGCAGAAGCAGAATTGCTGTCATTTGAGTCAAACCTTGCATCTGCAGCCAAGCCAACTGTTGAACGCTGGTGGGCCCAGGACTTCTCCTTTATGCAGCAGGAGTATGTAATTCTCCCCTGCTGTGCAGGCCATTCACCAGAGAGCAGTGCCAGTCTTTACAGCATAGGCACTACAGGTAGAGATGGTAGGATCACCAATGAGGATAATGCTTTTCCATCAGAAGCCACTATTTTCAGGAGCTCGCAAGTTGCAGAGTTTAACTGCTTCAGATGATGCCTACTGTGCAAAAGGTCATTCTTCTCTCTGATCTTGGTATTGTTTTTGTTTTCTTTGTTTGCATTTTGGAAAGTTCCAGCTAAAGTGGTTCAGCTGTTTTGGAGAACAAGACTGGAAATTGTTTGCTAATAACCAAAACAAGCTTAATTGTTCTCTTCAAGTTCCATATTTTAGAGCAGGATCTTGGGCTTTAGAGGACAAAGGATTTACGGGGTACCCGTGGTGTTAAGGAGGTGCCTTGCATGCCATGTCTATGGGAAGCCACGTATCGCCAAATCATACATATCTTCTCTCTCAAAAAATGGAAAAGAGGAAAAAAGCAGTTTCAGTGTGTTCAGTGTCTGCCAACAAATCCTCCTGGTATTTCCTCTGCTGGGATGGGAATATGGGTGAGGCTGAGCAGGTCTGTCTTTGGTGTTGTTTCTCCCAGCTGAAGGGGATTATTGCAGGGCTGGGCTCTAGGAAATGGGAAGTGTCAGTCAGACGTGGCTAGGACCTGGCAGATATTCTCAACCAAAGTATTTGAGTTAGATTTCAGAGACTTGTTCCAAAGTGTGGAAAATCCATATCTTAACATCTTGCTTGGAAAAACTGAATATGGGCTACACACAGTTCTCATTTTCTTAGTAGATGCATTACCAAAAAACCACCCTTATATGACCATGTTAGACACATCTTCCCTAAGTCTAAGGAAAGCCCTTCTGTGGGCTTGTATTCTGACAGAAACAAGAGTTATGCTGCTGGTATTGGTATCAACAGGGAAGTCTCCAGGGTCATTGGCTCCTCTGTCTGGTTTGGCTGCTCAGACCAAACCTGTAGAAACTACAGGAACAATTGAAGGTCTTGAAGTCCTGTGCAGGAGAAAGCTGAAGAAGAATGATAAAAATACAGGTGAGACTGATGAATGGGGCAGGGAAAAGGAAGCGTGGCTCAGTGCAGGAAATCATTATGGAACCCATCACTAGGACAGTCTCCATGATATAGGTCAGGATTAGACTTCTTAGCTCATTTTTTTACTGATAATGCATAAACTAAAGGAGGCCTCTCTACTGCAGACAATGCTAATAGAGCCCTGGTTGTCTCTGCTCATAGTCATAAGAAAACCATCAATCTTGCTCCAATGAACTCTGAGTGCTTCACAACTTTGCTTGGAGCAACAATTCTTTTATGAGCTTCAGGAATTCACTTACCTTCCCTGATTGCCTCTGGAATTCAGGACAGGGGCTTGCTCTTGGAAATGCTGGTATTCCTCAGGGTGATATTTCTGGGTGCCTTGTTGGAGCTCTGACAGCTGTGCTTAAGATTGAGCATTGAGGTGTGACTGAGTGAAAGAGCTGATGAGTTGACCACTAAACTCAGTATTGCAAACCCTTAGGGCTTGTATCATTCTAGTCCTTGGCTTGCAAAATGCTGCAAGACCACAACACAACCATCCATGTTGGAGTGCAAAAAGGAGCAGGTTGCCTCACGAAGAACTCCAAGCAGTGGAAGGAAACTCTAAACCACCAATTTATATATCAAAAAATGTGGAAAATGAAAGCCAAGAACTGCATAAAAGCATGGGGATTTTCTGCCTTCGTGGGGTGAAGCATGGATGCCTGGAAAAACAGAACAAGTTTCATGGGAGTATCCAGCTCCAGCTGGGAACAGGATCACACTTTTATGTCTGTTTTGCAGGTCTAAATTGATTTGCCTAGTTGCATGGACACCCAAGAGGAAGCCAGCTGCATGGCTCACTACCAGTTAACTCCGCAGCTTCCTGCTTGAGTAGGTTTGCTTCCTACATAAAGCTTCTTGCTGACTGTTCAAACAACTTGGGGTACTTGGCCATCTTCTCCCAGTAATTCCTATTGCTATATCTTGGTCTGGGATTGAGAGCTGAGCTCTCACTGAGAGCTTTATCCTGGTCTCTTGAACATCCCTAGACAAGTGGGTAATGTGCTTTGGATGCTTTGTGGGTGGGAAAAGAGGCCTTCTTTGGAGAAGCTTGGTGTTTGGTAGCCTTATGTAGACCATCCTTGCTTCTCATGAAAACCTCCTAGCTCCCTGGACACACAGCCCTCTGCCAACAAGTTGGTAGTGCCCATCCTGCCTGTGGTGTGGGCTGAGCCGTAGAGTGCTTTTCTCTTTCTTGCTGTCTGAAATCCCAAGCTCCTCTGGTGGTGGTTGTTGTTGTTTGTTTGGGTTTTACTAAGAGACCTCCTGGGAAACTGGCTCTTTTTCTCTGTCTTCATTTGGGTGCTTGATTCCTGGGAATGTGTTTAGAGGGAGAGTCTGAAAAATGCCTTTTGCCTGGCAATGAAGTCGTTGCCCAGAAAAGTAAAGCCAATGCCACAGGGGGCTACTGAGCCATAGCTCTTTATTCCTGGAACTGCATGAGGCAGCTCACACCACATGGGAGCTATTGCTACCTCGCTGATATGGGGCTTTAGGAAATTATGCAAATGCTTCAGTGTCTGAGCAACCTGGAGCCCTGGATCTTCTGGCTGGTGGTCACTCATCTGTGAAACTACAGAAGCGTGGTACGGAGCACGCTTCTGTCTGCCTCTGTGGTTTCTGGCAACATGTGGTGGGGGAGAGTGGGGAGAAATGAACCCCCCCTGCGCACCTGGTGGACAGTGCAATCCCTTATGTGATGTGTGGGTGCGAGCAATTCCTTCCTGCCCCTGGTGAAGATTGGCTCATGTCCTGGAGAGCAGGATTTAGATCACTTTTATCTTTATTCTCTGAGCTACAGGGATTATTAATGGCTATAAAATGACCCAGCTGCAGTATTTGACTTGGTGACCTTCAGTAACAGTGAATTTTGCAGGCTGGCTGTACGTGGGGGTGGGGAAAGCTTTTCCTTATTCTTCAGGAACGTGGGAACGTTTCATAGAGATGTCAGACAAGAAAAGGGGCCTTGAGAGATTGCCTGCTTCATTTACCAACACTGATCTAAACAGCTGAGCCATGCGATGCTTTCCAATGAGTAGGGCAGAGGAGGGAGAAGAGATTTTGCCCTATTCACAAGGAGGAGAACATTTATCCTGCAGCACAAGGGCTGTGTTTACATGCAGTACTTCCGCACCCATGGTTTCATTTCATATTTAAAATTGCTTAAGTTATCTGTGCATTGGTGCTGGCCTGGGAGCTTCAGATAGTGAAACCCAAAGGTGAAGTGGCAGATGCCCCATCCCTGGAAACTTTCAAAGTCAGGATGGAGGGGGCGCTGAGCAACCTGTAGTTAGTTGAAGATGTCCCTGCTCATTGCAGAGGGGTTGGACTAGACGACCTTTAAAGGTCCCTTCCAACCCAAACTACTCTCTGATTCTATGAACCCTCTGTACCACCTCATCAAAACATTGCCAAGCAGTTTTATGTTGTCTTGGATCTGTGTCCCAGGGGTTCAGGCCAGGGAGTGAAAAGTCCTTGGCCTGATCATCAAAAGGCCTATTAGGATGAGCTGAGCTGGGTATTTTTGTGGCATAGGTCCTGGACAGAGGCCACCAAGTTGATTTTGTTGATCATGCGCAAGTAAGCGGAGACGAGGTCTTTTTATCTACCAGCTCTGATCAGATCCATGAACCGAGAGAAAAACCTGCCCAAGTCATTTAGTCGTGTCATACCTTCAGTTGCGTGAAGTCTGTTGTAAGAGCTAAGAGGTGCACTTTGCAGCCAGCCCAGGGAGACACGGCACACTCCACCTCATCTCACGCTGACCTATTTGAAGGAGTAAATTCCTCTTCTCTGACTTCATTTACGTGCTGGCTGTCAAGTTATAAGAGCAGCATTTGACTGTGCTGATACTGCCATTTGTATCAGCAGACAATCACCAGCCTCGCAAGAGTTAGTAATTTGACTAACAGCTCATGACATTATTCTTATTATTTATTTCTGGCAGAACAAATGCAGCAGCAAGTTTCTTCCATGGCATCAGCTCCAAATGTCTGTGGCATCCGATCAGCCAAAGCTCTTTTTTAAAAATTCAGCCATACTCCCCCACATCTTGCTAACTTTACAGTCCCCCATGGCATCTGTGTGCAGTGAACTGAGCTGTTGAGACTAAATGCAATTTGCAATCAGGCTTCTGTTAACGTAGAAATGTACCGGCTGCTCTCCTGCAGTATGGATTCTCATTCTGTCTAGCATATGGTAGCATTAAATCCAGTCTGGAGTGCCTCTCGTTACCACGCTGTCAGTCCTTGCAGAGTGGAGAACCCTGAAAAACAAGTGTGAGAGAAATACATTTCAGGAACTGGCTCTCCTCTAGCAGAACTTGTCGGGAGCTATCAAAGGGAGACCCTACCTTGAAAACTAGCCCTGACAGCCATCTACGCAAGTACAGAAAACTGACTTGAACACTGATGCAAAAGCCATGTACTTCCCAAGGCAGGTATCGCACAGGGAGAAGGGGACAAGGAGAACGAGACAAGAGCAAGTTCATTATTAACAAGTTTAAAAGCTAGAAGCAGTCTATTCTTCTGCTACCAGTACGGGAGAGGTTTTGATTCAGGGACATAGCCGCGGGTATGAAGCTGACAGTTATGTAAAGACTTGATATAAATGTAGGCAAAACAAGAAATACATTCATCCACAGAGAAAACAAACAGGAGAGCCTTTTAGCCGTTAAGTATTTCATTCCAGCTTTAGCTCATTGTACAGCCCATAAAAGTAGCCCTGGAATTTCTTCAGTGTTAGCATATCTCCCATTGTCTTGTAAGGTAGTTTTAATTTTAATTTTGCTATTTGAGCGTTATGAATAATTCAGAGTGTTTTCTCACTGTCAGCTCTGATGGATGGCCTCGGCTCTTCTTCCCTGAGGCGCTCAGAGCTCTGGCCTTAGTGAAAGAGATACAAGTTGGATCTGAAGAGAATTGGGTTTGAGACAAGAAATCTGTTGCCGTGGCTTGGTAGGGACTCGGGCGTCCGAGTCATGAGCTTGCAGTGCTGGCTTATTCATAGCTCTCTTTGGTCTGTCCCACCCTGAGGACCAGAAGTGTCTGTTCTACTCTTGCACACTCGTGTTATTTCTTTCTTGCAAAACCACTGATTTGTGTTCGGCGTCCTGAGCCTTTGAGGCGTGAAGAATCACGGAGTTAAGACTGTGAGCTAAGGTCAGAAGTAAAAGTTATTGAGTGCACTTGATCTTAACACCTGCTTTTCCTTAGGCACTTCTCTGACAATTTCTTATGAGTGGAAGTTATTTCAACATAGGTCTGTATCTGGCTGTCATGAAGACCTGGAGACAGTGGTGTCAGTAGCTCAGGAGTGTGATTACATGAACCTCAAGTCTTGGGAGGTAGGAGAGAAAGGTGGCAGTGGATCAAAGGCTACTTTTCCACCCTGGAAGACTCAACCCCGTGTGGCTGAAGCTAGGACTGACTGTAGCATCCCAAGGTTCTTTCTAGCAGTATTATGTTTAAATAAGAATAACGTGTCTGTTGGATATATCTGCTTCTTTCTTTATTACGCTCCTCTATACTTCTTGGTAGATCTAAGACATAGGTAACTGTATTACCTAGCTTGGACTCTGGTTCTGTCACTGGTTCTCATATCTGCAATTTCACTTTGTGAATATTTTGGTGTCCTGCCCCATAATGCTGTGGCAATCTTAGAAGGGGACAGCTATAGGCAGATTTGTGAGAAGAATAGAAACAAGCTGTTGGCTAATGAAGCTTTTTCTCAGAGAATGATTGTAGACAGCAGAAAGACCTGGACCAAAGAGCAGATGAGGTAGACTTTGGACCTTCCTCAGTTCCAGATGGCCAGAACGTTTCATATGTGCTCACTAGGAGAAAACCCTGGACATTACATGGAGGCAGAAAATAGGTGTGCTTATCCCAGCCTCAAGCCAACCTCATCTTTCTCTCTTTACCTCAATTAAAAATGTGAGGATTGACCTAGGAGGGTCTCATTTTTGAGCTTTAGGCTAGTGAGAATGAGGGTAATCTCCATTGTGACAACTGAGTAGACCAAGAGACATCTCATTTCCCCCAGGAGGTGACTAATCTAAATTTAATCCAGGGAGATAAAAATGCAGTTCAAGAAAGTATTTTAGCACAGGTTTAAAATCTGAAAAACGTGATGGAGTTGAAGAATAAGCATGTGTGTTTATGTGCCCATGGGAATATGGGTAGAAAAGGGGGTATTTCCAATAGCTTCCCAAGTCAGATTCTTAAACCTCTTTCATGAGAAAACCTGGATGTCAGTTTTTTCCTGACTGTGAGTGGTTAGTTTGTCCTCAGTAGCAGGAGGACAAGCAGCTCTTGCATGTCATGTTTATCCTAAATGTGACAACAGACAGTTCCGAACTGTGTAACTCTCTCTTCTCCTCCTCCACAAGGCACACTCACTTAGTTGCCTCAGTGATATCCAACTGGGCTCCATCCCAATTATTTGTTTTTCTGGTAATCATCCATATTTCCATGTAAGAAGAAAAAAAAAAAAAGGCATTGGAATAACTGTGGTTTTGCAAAGTAAATAACTGAGCAGAAACTCTGCATCTGGAAAGGGAAGAAGGGAGGATTCTTTTTTTGAGGAGGCATTTTCATTGTTTTTAACCTATATCCTTAGGTTCCATCACCAGAGACCTTAAGCTGTCCTACACTCCTCTCTCCTCCTGTGCTTTGGTGTCCCATGACAAGGACAGACAAGGCCTGTGAGGTTCTGTGCAAGCTTTTGTTGGTACTGCTACCACTGTGTGCTGGGGAAATACCTACAGCTCTCGGCCCTGAAATGCTTGTGGATTCAGTCTGGCAGAGTTCATTTCAGATGACTTAGATCTCTGCCCTAAATGCTATTCCTGCCTTCAAAAACGAGAGGTTTGGTTTGCAGAGGTATAGTGTCCTCACGGTGTCTGCTGGAGACCTCCTCTGCTGGTCAGCTTGGTGATCTTAGCAATTGTGATGACCAAAAGCGTTTGGGCTTTGTGTGCCTTTGCCAGGAGTGACCCCTGGTTATGTGGAAGCACTGTTTGTGGCCATCTCTCCAAGAGGAGGTTGTCAAATAGGGATGCTGAGTACATGGCTTGTGACTCGCATTTTGGTTGACTCGAGTCAGAGTTTCTTGTCAGAGCCACCTTCACAGGAGGTTATGTTTTCTGTGTCTATTTAGGCCTTGCTCATCTCTTGCTACCTGTTTCCCGCTTGGTTTGTATCCTTACCCATTACTGCAGCTTTGACTGTCCTACTTCTAGTTCTGATTTCTGGGAAAGTTTTACAGAAAGAAAACTGCAGTATAAGCAATAGAAATAGATGAAAATTCTTGCAGTTTCTGCAAGCTGTAGTGAACTATCAAGAAGTTGGTCCAGAGGAAGCAGTATTAAGGGCCAAGATTGACAGGTGATGCATCTTGGGCATTTGAAAAGTGCTGGTGAAATAAAGAGGGGAAAGTTGAAGGCATATTTTTAGAGACACGTAGATCATGGGTAATGGTGTTGCCATGGTGTTGCTTACAGAAAAGTGCTGTCAGTTACTTGTAATGAACTAAAAGGAAAAAAGGTAGTAGTCGTGACCCAAAGGCTGTTGGGAATTGGCAGACAGTGCTACTGATAACAAATGTTTGATATTATTCTTTCTCCTCCTCTGACACTGGACAAAGTAATTTGCAATTCCCTAGAAGCAGGCTTGAGGAGAAAGGGGACGCGATTATTCATGCCTGATGGGATTTGCCTGTGTGTTATTCTGGGGACAGATACCAAAGTTTTTGGGAACTTAGCAGCAAGTGAAGCCATTGGTTCTCTGATGGGACTTCAAAGAACTGTAAGGCTATAAAATGTGTATCTTTGACTTTCATCTCTTGGTCAGTTGAGTTCCCCTTGGCCAAACTTGAGATAAAACAAACCAGTTCAGCAAAGATGTTTACTAGTTCATAGCACATGAAATGCTCTAATCGCAGGCAATTTTTGAATGGCCAAAAATAAGAACTTCTCACTTCTGTGTAACATGGTCTGTTTACAGAAAATGAAAGGAAGGATGTCTCCATAGTAACCTGTAAAGCAAGCAAGTCTACATCTTCCGCTCTGATATGGTCTTCAGTAAACAGGTTGTACATCTGGCTTAAAAAAAGAAAACAAGATAAACCACACTTTTGGACTGTGTGACTTCCATTACTACTAAAGGTCTGCTAGGTTCAAGATCTGTCCCTCTATTTCCCCTTATTTGTTATATTTGAAATGGTGTAAGAAAGTCAAACTTGAACAGATGTACATTGCTGTTACATCAAATTGTCTCTACCTGAAGGGTTCTTCTGCAGGTGAAGAGACAGGGAACTGTGAATAGTCTTCAAACACATAAACAGATACTGCAAAGAGAAAACAGGCATGTTGCCTGTGGATAGGGCCAAAAGTCTTGGGCTTACCTTGAAACGGAAAATGTGATCAAGCCTAGACACGAGACAGTATTTTCTGAGGGTAAGAGGAGTTAAACTTTAATGGGTTTCTGAACAAAGTTATACAATTTTAATTGCTGGAGATGGGGGGGAAGGGGAGAACCCAAACAAAACAAACACCCACATTCCCCCCCACAAAAAAAAAAAAAAAAACAAACCAAACCCAACTCTCAAAATAACCCAGAGCAAGAATTGTTTAAGTGGAGGTGGTCATGTCTTAAGACAGTGGGGATGGTGTCGGTGACTTTTTGAGTTCCAGCTCAGTGCTGCTTTCTGTGATCCATAATGTTTCCTAGGAAGCGGGTCTGTTTTTTCTGGGAAGACGATATGAAAGCTGCATGCTGGTTTCTGTCTGGTTATGCTTCTGGCCGTGCCGTGTGACCCTCTCCTGTTGGAAGGGCAGATACTATGTGAGAGGTGAGGTCCAGCACACAAAAATAAAGATGGTTGAAGGAGCATCTTCAATCATCACTGCTGCTTTCCCTGAAAGATCACGTTTCATTTGGGGCTAGAGGTGCAAGCTAAGCAGTAGTGCGCTGCCTTAGAGGATGGCTGTGTGAAACAGTCATCTGAATGGGGACAGAGGCTGGAGTGACCTAGGCACCAGACTGAGGAGGTGGGATGAAAGGTAGGGGCCAAGCTGGTGGCTGGCCAGCAGGGTATCCCAGTCCATTCCTTGTTCTGGTGTCCATGCTGTTTTGTGTGATTGTGTCAGCACACTAATACCAAACCCTGAAATTTCCTTTGCAGCTCTGGAGACATGACTTGTAGGAACTCTAAAATCCAGCTGGTTTTCAGGCTTTAGAGGTCTGAGGAAGGTAGCCCTAGGGATCCAGAGGGAACGGATTTCTGGGACACCCTATTTCAGCTGGGCTGGTCTGATTGCCCGTTGGTATTTCCTAAGCTGGCAGTTGGAAATGGAAATTTCAAAATGTTGGAAAATAATTCCAGTTACTTTTTTTTTAAAAACTTCAGAAAAAGTTTTACTCTGGTGAAGGCTGACAGATGATGTAGGGAACAAACATTTGTGGATCATGATGTTGTCTGAGCGTGATTCCTGATTGCTGAGAGCAGGAGGGAACCTGGGCAGCACACCTCTCATCCTTCCTTGTGCTTTTGATTTGTGATTTCACCCCCACCCTCACCCACCCCCTGTAATGTCCGCATTAATTTCTGCTGCTCCCAATATCTGCTATTGCCAACTGTAATCCTGCATTAATCAATAATAATCGGAGCTTCCTAGCTGCTGCCGTCTGTTTTCTCAATACGGGCTGTTTTAAAAACATCTAAATTTGTGACAGAGCGCTTCCAGGGTGTGGCGCGTGTGAAATTGGAGGGGGGGGCTGCAGAGCCAGCGGGGCAGGGACGGGGAGATGCTCTCGGGAAGCGCCTCCTGCCTTCCTTATCCCATGCCTGGGAGTTTGGAGGGTTTCTCCCCCGGGTACCAGGGTGTCTCCGGGAGATGCTCCCGGGCCCGGCTGGGCGCTATAGGCGGCCATCTGCTGCCACCTCCTGTCCGAGCAGGCGATGGCACGCCGGGAGGGACGGCGGGGGGCCGGCGCTGCCTGGTGCCTGCACGAAGCCAAGGGAGCCAAGATGAGCGGATGGGAAACCACCTCCAGCCTTCAGGTGGGAAATCGCCACCGCCTTGAGGCTTTGACAGCGCTGTCTATGTGTGCAAGGGCGGTGTCAGTTGTCTTGGGTGACACTGCTGGGTGCTGAACGGCCTCGTTGCGTTTTTATTCTGTCTCTGCCATGCAATGGCCTCGTTTCCTTCTGCAGTTTGTTCTTCCTGGGTTTCTTGGCCACTCGGGTCCCCCAGCCAAAGAAAGACCAACACCAACATCTCAGAGGCCCCTGGCCAGCAGCAATTCCAGGAGGCAGCAAGCTGGCTGCTTCTCTCCGTCCCTGCAGTTCCACGGCCGCTCCCAGCTCCGCTGGCCATCCCCGGCGGCTCTGGGCTGCTCGGTTGGGGCTTGAACGCCGGAGGAGGGTGTGCCACGCTTGCTGCGCCAGAGCCGTTTGCTGGCAGACAGGCCCTGGCTGGGGCGGCCGTCCTGCCGCTGGCCAGCCCACAGTGACTTGCTCGTACTGGTGACTAGTAGTTGCTTTTTAATTTGGAACCCTGTGCCTCCTTTCCATTTTTAGGGAAGGGCAAGGGCTACTCTTTGTCCTTGCTTGCTTTTACTTCTTTGGCTTGTCCTCTAATAGCTATTGCAGCTTCCCTGCTGCCTGCGGTGACTACAAATTTGAGCTGAATTAATCCCAGACAGAGGCAAACTTTCCTTCCAAAACGTTCAGTCTGAAATGACATGAAAGCAGGACGCGCTTGCCACCTACCTTCCCCATGTCTGCCTCATCCCCGCTCTCCCGGGCAAAGGTTTGTTCTCTCCCTTCAATCAGGCCCTTGGTGCTCTGCTGGGCACTGACCAGGCGGACGTCGAAGGGCGAGTCTGTCTGCCAGACCTCAGAGAGCACACAAACAGAAAGCAGCAGCGTGGCTGGCACTGACAGGTTTTGCTTGCCGGCCTGGAAGCAGCCCTTGGTTGCAGCAGAGGTGTTGCTGCTCCTTCCCCAGCTGGCCCAGGCTGCTGGCCCCGCTCGGACCCTCAGCCTGCCCTCGTGCAACCCTGTGCTGGCCATGTCTCATCCTGTTCGGTTATCCCTCTCCACGTCTCCTAGGAGCATCAAGATTTCAGCTTTGGTTTCTCCCTGTTTCCTTTCCCAAAGACTCTTATTTCATGGCGTCCTGCCCTTTTGCGCTGAGGCTTATTTTCGTGCTGCCTGGCTGAGGTCGGCATCCCACAGTCCCTGCCCAAGGGGACTTTCTGATACCAGATAACACAGTTGCAGGCCCCAGACCCTCTCTGATAAGAGCTGGGTGTTAGATCCCAAAGCAGCCACTCCTCCTAAATCAAACTTAAGGAAACCAACTGCCTTCCTCTTCATCTCTGGGTCTATGCGTGCAGGTATTCCCCATAAAGAGAGTGGTGCAGCTACCCTGTGGTGGGGACCACAGCAGGAGCCCGCCTCCACCGAGGAGCCTCACGGTTGGTGTCCCTGGCAAGAGCTTTTCTCTGAATTTGGATGCTGCTTCTTCCTTGACCTGAAACTAACAGCGAGGTCCCTCCAGCCCCATACTTGTGACAGGTAAAAGTCCTCTGAGCTGTTTTTCTGTGTGGGTTTTTTTTTTTTTTTTTCCTGTTTTGCTGTGGAGCTCCCTGTGCTGCCATATTTCAAAAGAGGCTGAAGAGCTACAGCAACAAGCACAGAAAGCCCCTGCATCCCCAGACACGGTGCTGTGCCGTGCAACAGGCTTTTTCTTTGGAATTCATAGATAATTGCTAGTCCCGTCAAGGGCCAGTCATTTTAGTAGTGTAAAAATCACTATGGTTTTATTTCAAGCTTGAGAAACCACTTTGTCAGACTGGGTAAATTTTACTAAGCCAGTATGTGGGCTGTGGGCACAGCTGGAGTTAAACAGAAAGAGCCCAGTTCCACAAATACTAGATTTTCTCTTACTTGGTTAGAAACAGGGAAACAAAGTAAACAAGAGAAGGAAGGGCTGGGAAGTGGGGAGAAGGAAAGGGGAGAAAACTTCCTCCTTTCTGACAAAACTGTTTTCACCCCCTTCTTCCAAAGAGAGGTTTTCTGCCATATGGAGTTTCAAATGTTTGTTTGCTTTGCCTACTTGGTTATTTACTGCTCTGAGAGTCTGTGCTGCCTTTGTTGGCATGCTCAGTCTTTCAGGCAGTATGACGGAGTGCAAGGCTGTTTACCTATTTCTACTCTCACTTTAGCACTGAAGTTGGTTACTGATCCAGGTTTTGTCAGGAATTATTATGCTTAGAAACTGTAGCAGGAGCATGGTGGGGGGGGAAGACCTTAAGGGAGAATTTCTTTCTCCTCTTCTAGGCAATAACAGCTTCTGTTATATGCTTTGCTATCACTGGTGTACCTGACTTATGGAGGAAGGGAAAGTTCTTTTATTCCTGAGTTTTTCCAGGTAGAGAAAGAAAGGACTTTGCAGGGGAGAGGATGGAGAAGGAAGGGAAGGCAGGTGTTTGGGCTGTGCAAAGCATCTATGGAAGAACTGAAGTCAGACAGGGATTTTGTCTCCCTTGTCCCTGCTCCATGAACATCCACCATCCTCCCATATCCCCTCCATCAGCTTTTCTTTCCCAGCCTGGCCAAAGCGAAGACAGGCTGTATGCTGTCTCGGGGCTGGTTCCAGTGGTGCGGCACAGCTGCTGGCCCTGGAGGGCCTGGGGTGTCAAAGGATGAGCGTGGTCTTTGCCATTAGCTCTGCGGTAGCCCAACTGGAAACCTGCCTTTGGTTTTTTACTGAAACCTTTTGGTTCCAGTAACTGGGGGAAGGATGGCTGTTGTTTATGGCTTAGAAAGGGAGAGAGAACTGGGGTAGCTGGCTCCCTGAGCGTGACTTTTCCTATCTATAAAGTGTGGATGACAATATTTTTACCTTCTTCAGAAGGACGTTTCCAAGCTAATGGACAGAAAGTGCTCAGAAACTCCCCACCTCGGCGGCTGGGACACATTGGCCATCCGCCCAATAGCTTTTAGATGTGCCTCACCTAGGCAAGCTGACTACTGTTCTTCTCAATGTTCGTTACCCTTATTAAGTTTCATGCTCCTTTTACCACCTTTCTGTAAGGCTGCAATCACCTTTCAAGGGCCACAGGGCCACGAGTTGAATGCATCTTTTCCTTCATCATCTTAAATTCGGTGCTGGGAAGGACCACCTTTGCTGCTGAAGCCTGTTGTAGTGCACCTGTGGATTAAACAGCATTCTCTGGACCAGCTTCAAGTTGGTACATTGACCCAACACTGGCAAGTCTGCTCTGGGCTGCAAGAGACCCCAGGCGTGCTAAGGGATTTGGACTCGAAAGCTGCGTAGTCCTGCTCTGTAGTGTGTGTCTGCTTAACTACTTTTGGGAGTTTCAGCAGCACTTTGATATGTCTTTATTGTTTAATCCTGGCTTCCTGGTCTTCCTTCAGAATGACCTGTCAGCCACCGTTTTCTCTGTTTTTCCAGTACAGGGAGAATTAATGCCACTTCATTTTATTAAAACCAGAAAGGATGCTGTTAACCATTTGCCCCAACATCCTGAACAGTAGTGCCTATGGGGCTCACTGCTTGTTCTCTGGATTGGGTCAACAATATGCCTCTGACACAGGATTTTTCCAGGCAGTAATCTGAGTGCTACTGATGCTTACTGAGCAATACTATCCTGCAAAAAAAAAGAAAAAAAAGTCTTTCTATATACTTCTGTTTTATCATTTAAGCATCCTAAAACCCAGATCTTTCTTAGCTGTCTTTCAAGGAGGAAATGTCTGCTTGCTATGTGCTGGAGTGTCCTTTATATTTGATATTAACTAATGGGGGTGAAATTGCTCTTGGCTCTTCATATTCCTAAGTGTTCCCCTTTGGGGGCTGGATTCCTTCCCAGCAAGTGGCAGCAGCCACCAGCAAAGGTGAGTTTGACATTGCTGCAAACTCTCCCTGCAGCAACCCGTGCAACTGTGCCAGCACTGACTCCTTTTGTTCCGATTATTTATTGAAGGTGAATTCCTTGAGCATACAGAGCACAGCATGTTTTCCTGAGTACAAGCAAGGACCCCAGAGACGTGCTGGAGGAAAAGATCTCAGGGTAAAACCATGTCAGGCACTGCATAGGCTTCAGGCTGCTGCCTCTAGCTACTCTTGGCTACTTGGTTCCAGGCAAGGGGCAGCTTCCCTTTTTCTGAAAGACCCTTTTGGCTACAGTAACCGGGGGAAGGATGGCTGTTGTTATGGCTTAGAAAGGGAGAGAGAACTGGGGTAGCTGACTCCCTGAGCATCACTTTTCCTATCTATGAAGTGTGGGTGACAATATTTTACCTTCTTCAGAAGGACGTTTCCAAGCTAATGGATAGAAAGTGCTCAGAAACTCCCCACCTCGGTGGCTGGGACACATTGGCCATCTGCCCAATAGCTTTTAGATGTGCCTCACCTAAGCAACAGTGGGCGATAAATGGTATAAACACACAGTCTCTAATGTGCTGTGTGGTCGCGTATCTGCAGGGAGTGCTGCTATTTTACGACGTGTTGGGAGCCTTCTCCTCCCTTTGTTCCGGCCTGCGTGGAAGCCACCTGCGACTTTGCTGGCAGAACTGCCTTTGTAGCCGAGCGAGAGGGTTCATGTGTTCCAGCATCGCCATCCGCTCAAACGAAGTTTGGCTAATGGGCCATGGTGCCTGCAGGCTCTCGAAGGCCGCCGTGCTTCTGCAAGCACCAGACTGGGACAGTGCCTGCTACCTCCAGCTTCTTGCATGAATTACAAATGTTGACACTTTTTATGGCATTGCAATTACGCTCTCTGCTGGCTCTGGACGTTCAGAACTAACCCTCTGTCATGACAGCACGGCATTTCTTTGGATATTTATGCTGTGAGGCTGGGAGCAGAATGCAACCCTGAAAGCTTTCAGCGGTGTTAACTCGCCCTCGTTGCTAGTATGAGAAACCTGCCACGCTGTCCCTTCTTTGATATCTTCCCTGGATTTGTGCTGCTGCAAGGCTTCTCTGATCTCTACCGCTAAATGACACAACCTAGAAGAGAAATGTAGAAGTGAACCTTAGCGGAAAAGGGTCTCTATGTTTTAAAACGAGAGTGATCTTTGGGAAAGGAATTACTTAGATCTTTGATGCTGCAAAAGGCCAGGCAGCCGGGGCGTAGAGGAGAAATCCAATTGTTCAAATAGTGGGAGCACCGAGAGAAAAACGTTAGTGTCAATCTCAGGTTAATTGGAAAATATTCAAAGGACTTTGTTTTGCTTAATTTTGAGGTTAGAAGTTCCCTGGGGTTCTGTGAAAAGACGGCAACACTGGCAGCTCCTTTGAAATGAGCAGAAGCAAGCTGCAAAGCAAAGAATTTGTTAGAGGGGATGTGACCTCCTCGTGGATGGATGGAGGGATGGGGCAGCAGGAAAGTGAAGATGAGAACACTGTGCAACTGCTCATGCTTCAAAAGTCTGTGGTGTGGCATAAGCTGATAGGTATGAAGACACCGCTTCGAAGAGAGATTCATCCTCTGTTCATCCTGACATCCAACATCAAAGACCAAGGTCTCCTAGCTCCAAGCGCTCCCCGGATGCGCGCACAGCCTGTGGGAAGCACCACACGCACCAGGTGTGTTGTGACTCCCCTGGTCTATTAGAAATATCAACAGCAGCAGCAGTGGTAAACCTTGCATTGCTCTGCAACAAAAGCCCAGGTTCTTGGATTAACTGTGTGCACCCATTAAGGCAACCCCTTTGTTTTGTTGTCTTTTGTCTGTCTTTTCTGCTTAAACAAAGTGTTTCAGGACAGGGAGTGTCTTAGCTTACATTTAGACTGTATCCTGCAGAATGGGAAGCTGCCTGTGGTACTGGGGCCTCTCAGCAGTGCTGGTTGTAACCCGTGTGTATGGGAGGGTTGGGGGCTCGCCTGGAGCCCGCAGAGCCAGTTCAGCTCAGGGAGTGACACGGGGAACCTGTGGGGCTCTGTGCAGTGAGTGGGCAGTGATACAGCAACTAGGTTGTCTGTCCCTCTTCCCGTGCCTTTTGCTAGGACAATTCCAGCTGAGCACCTCTCTGCACCATCTGTAGTAGGGCAGCATGAGGAGATGGAGACTTTCCATCATACCAGCTAAGAGGAGGTTTGAGAGCGGCCCTTTAGCCAGGGAATTATGATTTAGAGAAACCTATTCAGGGAAGAGGAATTCACTTTCCTAATTTATTTCTGGAGAAAAGGAAGCTCTCCAGACTGTGAGACTGCCCCACTTTACCTCAGTAGCATTTCAAGCCTTCAGAGAGCATGAAAATTGGGAACCGTGTTCAGGGGTGCGTTCTGTTTAACCGCACACCTGGGTTCAAGAGAGGTGGTGAGGGGGTGGGAGGAGGGCACATAATAGCCAAGAGACAAGGCCAAAGCACCTGGGAAGTGAGCACACTACCAGTCTGAGAGCATGGCCTCCAGCAGACCTCTTGGAAGAGGGAATCTGGCTGCCGTTCTGAGGACAGTCCTGCAGGCTTCTTATGAAGAGCAGAAGTATTTCTCAACCCTTTTGGCCTGTGCATCAGTTCTGCTGATTGAAAAATCACTTCTATTGATTGAAGAGCTCTCTCTTCCTTCTAGCAATTTGAGTCACAGAATAAGGAAAGTGGGTTTCAGTCCTTTCTTGTTGGTGGTTTGGTTTTTTGTTGTTTTTTTTTTTCTTCCCTGCTTTGAACCACTATATCAAAGACCAAGACTGGCACTTCTAGTTTGATCAGCTCCATAAGTCATGCCACCAAAATCTGCATGGTCACCCTTCCACCAAAAGCTGGGACCTCTGTTTTACGTCCAGAAAGGTACCCAGTCTTGAGTTGCAGACATTCAGGGAAACGATCTATCAGTTCACTTGTGTTCTGACTCACTGTGATCTGACCACCCAACCCTAAGTTAATGATGCAGGTTCTGTTTTCCTTCGGAATTTGACTGGCTGGCTCAGGCTCCTAGCTCTCACTTTTTGCTCTGCATTTACCTATGGCTTTAAATGCACTGTAATAACAAATAGTTTTCCCTACTGAGGGAACCAGATAGTATCTGTAGGCTGTCATGAAATTGTCCATTGACCTTCTCTTTTTGCTTCTGTGGTGCTTGGAAGGCTCTGGGAATACTCATTATCAATGTTGTGTAATGGTCACAGTGCACTCCAAGAGTCAACAATGCGTTGTAAAAAAGCCAAAGGCCAACACCCTTGTGGACTGGCCCCATTCTATCCAACAATAAAGTAACCACCTGGAGAACTTTAACCTCATACTGACTGCTGTTATCGTTGTTTTCTCCTGTGTCAACATCACTCAGCTCTTTCAGATTGAAGACAGAATAAAATACAGAAGAGAAAATTTGGCGGGGGGGACACGGGACCCTAACACACTACCTATAATTACAGACCGGGCATAACATTTGTAGCTGTAGACTGGGTATGATTTTATGTTAATATAGAGTAGTATCACTCCTTTAGGAAGATATTCTTCTGAACTCATTCCCTAATGGAAATCAACTGCCATTTACAGGCAAGAAAAGCATATTTGGAAACTTTGTTTTGTATTTCAGCTTTGTGACACGTAGGATCTGAGCTTCCAGCTAGCTTCGTGAGACTTACTTCTGGTGATAATCTTAAAGTGGATGGGCCACTTGGAAAGTCTGGGTGACCCAAAACAACACAGAGAAAAGGAGTTCCTACCCTCTGGTGGAAGCATAACCCAGAGAGAATCAAAGTCAATATAAACTGCAGTTTTGGCCAGAGCTTGGAGTGATGCCCTTTGACAAGATGTGTTGAAAACTTCCATTAAATAAATGTCTGTGACCAGTTTTACAAAAGATGCAAAAGGGAGGCATGAGCAAAAGCCAAGCACGTTTTCTGTGCCTTGGAAATGAATTGCCTCCAACGCACCCTCCTAGGAAGTTTAGGCTGTTTACCATGAAGAAGTTACCATGGCTTTATCTTTGCGTTCATACATCAGTGGCGAGCAACCAGTCCAGCTGTACCAGCGCAGCTCCGCTCAACTGCCATCGGCCTGAAACCCGGGTGAGTTCAACTAACGTTCACCACTGCTCAATTTAACTGTGCGGTGTGTTGCTCTCAGGCCCCATGCCACTTTTTGTTCCTTGCTAAAATGCAAGTCGAGGCCTCCCCTTTCTTGGTTTGCACAAAGGTTTGTGCACAAAAGAATAAATGACTGAGACTTAAAAAGGTGGGGGAGAGGTGAGTGTTTTCGTTTTCCTGGTTGCTTTCTCTCGTATAAATTAAATCTGGGTTGGTTTAGGTTTGGGTCTGGTGTTATCAGAGTTGCCAAAAGTGGCATGCAGGTTTGGATGATACTGAGGACAAGCTTCCAGAGGTTCGGGCATGTGCAAAAGTCTTAGAAACCCATATTTCTGTTGCCCGAGTCTTTTACAGAAGTCTTGAATAACCTTAGCCAGAGGATTCAACCTTTCTGAACTTGGAGAAGAGCACTAACCTCCTATGAGCTGAGTGGCGTGGGGTGAGATTCAGCTAATATTTGTAGAAGCGTAAGAGTTCTTTAGAGGCATGAGAGTAGCTAATATTTGCAGAACACTTTAAGGTCTTGGGATAGATGCTGTTACCAAAGGGTGAAGTGGTATTCACATGTTCTGTCATGTCTGTGTTGTTTACAAATAGAATAGAATGATGTTTTGAAGGTCAGAGACCTTGAGAACAATAGTGGGTTTGAAGCACTCATTTATTTTTACCAAGTTCAGATGCCTGGCATACACTAGCATTTCATTTATGTAAAAGATCTGATCAAACATTTTGGTTGTTTAAAGGGGTTGTTTTGCTTGTTTTAGGCTGTTGAAATGTCAGATGGTAAAAACAAGCAAGAGTTCCAGATGGGGCAACTGGAAGAGAAACATGACAAAGATGGTAATGGGAACGCTTCAGATTCTCGCTTCATTGGGAGTCCAATGCCCTCACCTGTGACTTCCAAACCCGCTCCCTGTGCAAGCCCGTGTGCAAAGCAGCATCCCACGAGGAAGTTCTTTATTACCAGGGTAAGCAAAGCCAGTAACAGTTTATTTTTGCTGTTCACTAGTCCATCCATGCTGGGAAGTGTTTGAGAGCTGGAGTCTCATCGGGAATACTTAACTTTTATACGGCTAAGATAATCATAAGTACTTTGCTTTAATGACCCCAAATTTGAATTGGAGTTTCATGACTCACATTAACAGGGCGAAGAAGTGCCCAGTAGTTTGATCTTATTCACTGGCACTCACGCTGTGATTTGCACCAGCAGATGAATGTCTCCCTAACTTGTAGTGAGGATACAGGCTAAATCTATATTTGAGTAATGGTGGAAGACAAAGGACATAATAAGTGCTGTAAAATCCCAGGTCATTGATGGAGAAGTAAAAGCTGGTGAAAAGGGATCTATCTAATCGGACAGCTCATGTAATATAAAAAATTTGTCTCGATTCCTCTAGTCTGTGGCCAGCTTTCTTGAAGACAAAGGGAGGCGTAATTTGTACTGGCAAAGCTAACCCTGACTTAAAATCAGAGTAAACAGTTGGCGCAAATTGCAGCTTTTGTTTGTTTACACTTGAAGCTGTGCTAGTCACTGAGGGCTGGAGTTGCAGCAAATTCCTAACGTATGTTGCTGTCTAATTTGTTATATTGGTGGTGGTTTATTCCCTAATGCTTAGGAAGCAGAGCACAGTAGAGGAGACTGAAATTACATTGCAGTGACCAACCGCAACACCTTCTTTTGATGGTGGTAAATGTTATATGGGAATGTACAAGGGTGGTATTAGGGTGTGCTTGGTCGATCCCTGCCGTTTACTGTGTCAATCACTTACTGCAAGGGCTCAATTCTAAGCACTTTAAACTCTTGCTACCTTCACTGAAAGAGAAGTTGCTTGGCACCTTGCAAGGCTGCGTCCTTGGTTTCTGTACCAATCTGAGGGACGGGCAGAGAGGCTTTCTGGAAAGGAAAAAGTAGCATTGAAAGCCACTAATCTGTGATGTGTTGTGAACGTGGTCTTCAGTTCTGTCTTGGAGACTGCTGTTCCAAAACATCACCTCAGGAGAGCCGTACTCATCAGCAGAGATATTTATAAGCTGCCATCAGTGGCTGCCCGTGAGCTATTGTACCCAAAAGACAAAGGGGGGGCGGAAATAATTATCCCTGAATTTGACAGTTAAGAACATGTGATGTATAGAGGAATGGAGCTAAACCCCTGGGATCGTTACTGTCTAATTAATGGCTCTTTGTTGCTGTGCCATAGCCTGCACTGTGCTGTGAGCAGCAACATTCTAACAGGCAAGTTCCTTGCGCTTAGGTTTGGATCTTGCCAATTCAGGCTTGCTATGTGCTCCCAAAAACTAACCTGGAGATTTCAGCCACATAATACTCTGTCTGTATGAGTCAAATGACATGAATGTATGAAATCGAACATATAAGCACACTCATAACTGAGCCTTCATTTTAGAGGCTAACATTCAGATGATTAAAACCCTAAGTGTAATGATTATGTGAGAAACTCGTCATTTACAGGCTTTGAATCTCATGCTGGGAGGCAGATCGGAGGTACTTTGGTGGCCAAAGGTATAGACAGTAACTTGCAGAACTGAATCCTATTTGCCAGTGGGGAAAAAACATCTGGCTTTGTTAATTATGGTCCTTTCTGTCTAATCCTTTTGCTCTGCATTTCCCTGTGGAAATCAGCTTTCTTTATCTCCTCTGAGCAAAGATGATCAATACAGTTAAATCAAAGCTGTGTAGGGGTTAAGGAGAATGCAGGAGAATGTTAGGGAGGCTGAAGCCATCTAAAATGCTCCTGGTTCTGCATTTGGCTACTGACACGAAAAGCCACTCACGTTGAAGCTTGTGGGCTTTCTAGGCAAAGCAACGTGTGAAGTCTGGGGGCTTCACATAACTCTTACACCTCCTTATATCTCAGGAGAGACTACCAGTAGCTCCCCACTTTTCCCCCTACAGCTCTCTTTTGTGTCAGCTGTTGATGCTAATGCTTCATACAGAATCATCCAGATTTTCTTTTTTTTTGTTTGTTTGTTTTGTTTTCTAAATTTGATGCAGTTTCAGGAAAGCTGCTGAAATAAGACGCGTGCAGCAAGGAATCCACTTAAACGTGTTAGAGACTTTTGTAAACCTACACAGGATTGTAGTAACCCATGAGGCCCCCTGTGCTTCTACTTTGGGTTCTGTTGTAACAACTCGAGGTCTTTGAGATCACTTTGGTAGTTTTCAACGTTTTGTTTTTGGTGACTGAGATATTGCTGCTCAGGGCTAGAAGGTCTTCCCTTGTGATGAATCCTATGACAGACTGACAGCGAGGATGTCGTGGCTGCCTTTTTGCCATCTGCACGAGGCACAGGACACAGGTATTTTAATTTTATTTTTAGGCCAATAGAGGGTAGGTGATGAGCTAGCTGAGTTATCTTGACTTGGCTACTATGGAGTACAGGATGTAAAGCAAACTAATGTTAATGGCTTTCTATGAAAGCACCACCTACGCATTTTACATTGATCTGATGATCTGAAAATTAAGCAGAAGTAGTTATATTTTAGCTGTGGTCTTTTATTGTCAGGTTTGTTTTACTATTTGTTTTACTTTTGCAACATTCCCTTATTTTAACCGGGAGTGTTTGACCAAGCCATAGGTGGTCCGTGTCATCAAGCATACAGAGAAAACTTCTCAAGCTTCTGGATTTTGACTGAGAGGTCATGAAGGTACATGTGGAGTCTGGCTGTGGTGATGGGGTGGGTGACGGGTTGTTGGAAAGAAGACATGGAGGGCTGGGAGAGGTGCAGAACAGTGGTGCGTGTGAGGGTGTGTGGACACAGGACAAATGCCCAGGCAGTTGAATTAAGCTGGTCTTGCTGCTAGTGTCGCTTCGTACGGAGGTAGTATTTGGCCTAGCTTATCTAGAGGTGGGTGCATATTTAGAATGTAGACCTATTTCCTATAATATTCTTTCTAAAGTGATTGCTTGATAGGTCAATTATCTCATTCCTCTTAGAATGGGCACTTTCAATTACGTCAATTATAGGCACAGAGCAAAGATGATCAAAGCAGGTGGTGCAATGGGGTACCGAGATACACGGTGCGGTTTAACACTGATGATGTCTGTTCACTGTTCGTGAAATTCTTTGAAGATGGGTGATATGTAATGTTTCTATTTGATTATATTAACAAAAGTGTTATCTGGAGGACATTTGATGGGGATTCAGGATATCTGGCTCTGTTCCTTGGTATTTCATTGCCCAGCTAAGCAAGTTAATGCCTCTTCCTGTGCCGTAGTTATTCCACTGTTAAAATGCAGATAATCGCCCATAAAACTGAGATAATTACACTGTCCTTTTTGAAAAGTGCTTGGAGACCTACTGATTACAAGTTCTGGATACATTTTGGAAGTTATTACTATTTTCTTTGTTTAGACAAGATAATAATAACAACAGACATGTCAACGTCAGTGAATCTGTGATTTGCTCAGACCTGGCAAGGGGAGATGGGAACTTGAATCACTATTGATTTCACTTTAAAGGTCTCTGCTAGCAATTTCTTTAAAGGAAACAATAAAGGTTGGTGCCAGAGCTCTTTTTTGCTGGAACTTGGTGCTTCTCTGCAGTGCCTATTTCTAGTCAAGAAAATCCTAGCAGTTGGTAAATGACAACTCTTCAGTCTAATAGGTGGCACATCACTCTTGTCTGGGAGTGTAAATGTTCTGTACTTAAGAATCTTTGCAGGTGGCACCCTAGATTTAGCGGGAGACAAGAATAACATCTATTGCCGTTCCTGACAATTCTGAGATCTCCCAAAGCCATTTGAAAAGTGCAGAAGTAGATACTGGCAGGATCAGGTTTAGGTGCTTCAGAAAGCCATTTTGTGCTAAACAGCTGTGTATTAGCCGAGATGACATCCATGAAATGTCATCCATTGAGAGAAGGCCTTTTTTCCAAGTTTTAAATACTGCTTCCCCTCTTGATACTTTCTGAAAAACTCGTCATATTTCTATTTGCCATCCTGAAGAGGAGCGGAAAAGAAGTCCCTATGTGATCTTGAGTTAGAGAAGGTTAATGTGGCTGGAAGGAAGGTGGCCGTTTATATGAGTAAGACAATGGATGGCTGCTGGGGGAACCAGCATCGCTGATAGAGAATTGGCATTGATATGCTCCCTCGCTCTCATACTATTGTTATTCAATGTGCCTGAAAACACTGTTGAAATGAGGACATACCTTAGGTTAGAATTACTGCAAGACATCCATTTCATGACAGTGTTGTGGCCGTGGATGCTTCCCACTGTTCTCCAAGGTTGGATCTGAACTCAGGACCAACCCATTTCGCAGCTGTTGGCAGCTCAGGACAAGTCCATAACCAAAAATCACTTTCTGCTTTTGCAGGAAGTGATACTTCACACAAGAAACATCAGTTGATCTTAGTGGAGCAGGTGAAGGCAGAAAAGAGTAGAGGAGATCAAGTAAATTGCTTTACCAGTTGTAGAGATTGGTCTTGCTAAAACAGTATTAAGATCTTCCAACCCAGCAGACTTCCATTACTACGTGGCTGGAGAGCTTTCTTCTCATATATCACTGAAATGTCTTCTTGTTGCTAAATCCCAGGTTGAAGGTGCCAGTTCTGCCTCTTATGTGGTCTCGCTGCAAGAGGCCAAAACTGATGCTGCCTTTCCTAGTGCTGGGTGATGTTCACACATGCCTCAGCCAGTCCCTTCTCCAAAGAATTTGATTGGAACAGACCAGACAAAGCCGGGATGAAGAAGATCCTTTCCCAAAGCCAGCTTTAAGCTGGTGTGGACACGGAGGAATCTGCACTCAAAAATATTGCTATTACCCAGTTGTTGTGGACAGTGTAGGGAATATACTCGGGCTCCTGCACCAACTGATTTGATCATTTGGCAACAAGAAGATATGTGGTCAACAGGCTTCTTCCACCTCCTTTGGGGATAGAGTATCCTCAATACGGGCATCTCTTCAAATGTCTGCTCCCCAGTACCATTGTACCAGGTAGGCTCTGAGATGCAGGGAGTTTCTGGCAGAAGACGGGAATCCAGATCTGTGGAGTCACCCAAACACAAAGACTAGCTTTCTGCTCTCTTGCTCGGCATTTTATCCCTGCCATTGACTTATGCCTCCTGCCAGCACTTCTTGCCCTCCTTGAGGCAGGGGATGTTAACTTTAAGGATGCGATTAGTTAGGTGGCAACTCTGCACTGTCACAGTGGCGTTTGATCTGGCAAGCGGCAGCCCTGGGGCTACCGTCCGCAGACTGAAGCCTTTAGCATCCTGGTAACTACAGTGAAATTATCTTGTAATGGCTGGGTGCAGACTGCCGTAGCAGTGTAATTACACAGCACGTACAGCAGGTTGCCGAGCCTAACGATAGGCTAAGTGCCAGCTGGAAGCAACAGTACGTGCAGGTCCCTTGTGGGTAGGGAATGGTGCCGTGATCCTCTGATGTTGTCAGGCCCATCCTCATTCTTTCTGGACCACTGGAGGTAATACCTCCTTTTAGCAATGATAGTCAAATTACCACTTGTCTGTCCTGGCAATCGTGCATATTCACTTGGTATTTTAAATACCCCATCTAGCAAAGGAGGGCGGCATAGGGCAGATGCAATGCGACCTGCTCTTCCTAATGTGAAGCGTAGCCGAGTCGCTGAGGATGTCGGGCTGGCTCATGTGACAACTTCCCCTCCTCTGGGACAGCCTGCTGCCATCCTTCAGGTCCTGTGCTTTGTTGTGTGTTGTGACGATGTGTCAAAAGGGCTTTCAAGCCAGTTCGTCTGAAGTGGTGATTTGTGTAAGGTTTGGGAATGTTTGGTGGGCATTCCTTATAAAGAGTAGTTGTCATTTGTTAAATGTTGATGACTTAATTTCTGCCTGTAGACAGAATTTTTTTTTAAGATGCCTGTCTGGTGGCTACCAAACACGAGTAGTGCCCGTGCAGCTTTCGGAGACACTCTGGGACCCAGGAGCTTTTGAGATTTCTTTGTTGACAAATACCGGGGAATCAGGCTACCTAAAAATACCTGCTTGTAGCACACAAGGCCACTGATAAACGAGTTTCATTTGAGCTTTCAACATTTTCCCTCCTTCCCCAGACATCAAAATTTGAAGTATTCATTTCTTTTTCCGAGCATGAACCCTGTGATCAGCAAGCCGAATGTCTGAGAGCGGCTTCGCTAAAAGACGACACCCAAATAATCTGTTCGCAATAAAATCAAGCTAGTTTGACACTGCAACTTCTAAGTGGCTTTGGAAAATAACTTCCAGAACTACAGTTAATTATTTAGGATTGTCTGGGAGCGTTCATCTGAGAGGGTCCCAAGTGCTTCCCGGATCTTGCATAGAGCATAGCATTCAGGTGCTGTAGTCTCAGTTTTGAAAACTGTCACTATTCAGGAGCAAAAGTCTCAGAAAAAGTTCACTGAAATAATTTAAAAGCTTGAATATACTTTACATTTGAAAATATTGAGGCTGTTAGTTAAGGCTTCTAAGTCACATTGGCACTATCGTGGTTGTTTATACCAAGTCCGTTTAGCTGTTGGCTTGGAGCTCTTTACAATACAAGCCAGCTCAGTTAATGAGTGCAGTTCTGTGTTATTCGTTACCCCAAATCAGCTGGAAAAGCTGCTGGCTTTTATTTCTGAAATGGAACTGAATATGCTCAATCTCCGCATGATGGGAACGAAGAATCATTCTGTCAATTCTCTTCCTGCCTGCTGATGCCAGGGTCAGAGAAGTAGGTCACACCTTTCTGGTTTTGAGATGGAGCAATACTCATTTTAGACCAATTTGCTCTGAGCACGGAGCTCATCTGCTGGGTTGAACCAGGGCATTGTTGCTTTCTCTAGTGCATTGTTCTGCTCTCCCTCTAATTAGCTCCAAATGTTTCTTATGCCTGGAACACAGTGGTAGTGATGAATAATGGGCCCTCTTCTCTTAACCCTTTGACCCCTAATTTGGCTGTGCACTCCCACCTAGATGCTTTCACTTTCCTATATCCACCAGCTCTGTGTCCGTCTGACAGCTGCTTGTATCAGGCTTGCTGCCCCATAACCTCCTCTCTCCTCTTCTGCAAATTGAGGAGGGGAGCGTGGGAGCATGGTCTGAGCTCCCGAATTTACTTTTAAGGTCAAGGTGTTTGCTTTGCCTGTCTGTGAGTGTGCGTAAAGGCGCACCCCATATGCCTTTGGCCCTGGGAAGGGGGAGAGCCACTGTCACTCCAAGCCTTCTGCTTTGGAGACGACCTGCCCTGAAAAATAGTGCAACTTGTCGATTTGTAGAACTGCTCTAGTTACATGCCAGAAGAAGAAAGGCATTGCAGGCTGATCCTAAGAGATGGGTTTTAATTGCTGATTACTTAGGCTAAAGGGGGGTCCCCCTCAGATGTGGTTTCTTTATTGAGGTAGGCTGCAGACGTTAGAGAGGTCACATGTGAGCGGACAGGTGAGGCTCCAAGCCTGAAGAAAGCAGGAGGGACAGCTATGGGGGTTCTTACATAGGACCCCAGGGCGAGGGGGAGACTTGCTGCAGAGGAGTCACGGGTGAATGCTTGGAGGAGGTCGGACCAAGCATATCCCGTCCTCCAAAACAGTACAATGTCCAAATGCGTTCTTATCACCTTCCTTTTTACAGCAGATCCTCTTGCTTTAATTTGGTGGGGGGTTTTTCCCCAATTCGGAACACTAAGCTACAAACCCAGCATGTTGAGCTCCCCCGCGCTGCTACGGCCAGGCTTTTGGAGGTCTGGCAAGTATAGTCACCTGGGCCGGCACCCCCACTTCAGCACACGTGGCCGGTCGTCCCCTGCCCGCTGCAGCATGCCATGGCTGTTGTGTCTGTGCTGTTTCCCAGCAAGCTCCCTCGGCTCGCTGGCAGCACCTTCAGCCTTGAAAAAACACTCTGAAGTGTCTGCAAGCCCTTCCTCCTCAGAGGAACCGAGCGAGCACAGAGGGCTGTGTGCTTCTGCTGCTCCCCGCCTGCTCTCTACCTGCCTTGTTCCTGCACCACCCCGGGCTGCCGCTGCAGAGAAGTGCCCCCGAATTGTTGCAAAGGCCAGTGCTCTGTCATCACATTGCTGTCTGTTTTGTAACTGTCCAGTCTTGTGAAGCGGTGACATTTGGTTAGGTTGGAAACAGTTTGCAGCTGGAATAGCGCTGCTCTGTGTCTCTGGTGGGAAAGGCTGAGCTTTTGTTTATGTTGGTGGTGTCTGTCCTGCAGCACACAAGGGCTGGGCTGAGGCTGGGGGTGTTTTGGTGGTATGATGCTTTTGGATGTTTGAGTCACAGGTCTGTTTCTGTCTGTGCAACGTGCAACTCCCAAGGAGCTCTATCCACTATAAATTCCTTTTCCTTCACCAGAGATCTCTCTGTGGCCCGGGACTGGGAAGGAAAAGGGTAGGCACTGCAGACATTACTTTCTGTGCTACGTGACCTCTGTGTGACTAACGTCTTGGGAGGTTCAAAACACTGAAACCGGCCCACAGCTCTTCTCCATCACTCCCATATATTAGTTCCTGCCCAGTGTGTCTTCCCAGCTTCCTCGGCTCTTCTCACAGCCCAGGAACCAGTACCCCAGCTGGGGTATGGAGTGACCCAGCTGTTGGCCTTGGACAGTTTGGTGTAGAGAGCAGTTTCTTTAGGCTCATGCTCTTTTTCTTTGAAGAGACGGGTAATGACTGAGCAACAGAAGCTGCCCCATTTAGTCAAAGGCCACCTCTGCTCCTTCTGTGGTGGAGTCCTTGGAGCTGCTGTCGCTGCTGTGTTGACACTGAGTTTTCAAAGGTGGGAGTCAGCCCCTACAACTGAAAGACAATTTTCTGTGACAAGAACCTTGATATTTGTAGGCTGTAATTACAAGAAGAGACCATGCTGCTAATCTAGTCTCACCTTCTGTCTCATTCAGACAAGACCTGTACCCGTAATGTCTGCATCAAGGCTAATAATTCACTGTGAAGCTACAGAACATATTTTAGGAAGACAGAAAATCTCATTTTAAGAGTTCCAAGGGTGGAGAATAAAACTCTCCCCTACATGATTTGTTCAAGTGATTAACTACTGGCATTATTGCAAGTTTTAATTTTTAAATGCTCATATTATTTCCAGTTTGATTTTATCCAGCTTTTACTTTGAGCTTCTGGATCTAGTTACAGTTTTGTTTGTTAGGTTCTTGGAGCCTTTTAGTGTCTCTCACAGACCCCCACTGAGAAATGTTAATAGATTTAGATCAAATCACCTCCAAACCTTCCCTTCAGTAAGCCAAATAGATCAGACTGCTGAAGTCTCTCCATCTCCCTTTCTCGCTCTCTGCAACATCTGGAATTGAATGATGTGCTATGTTGGATCGATCATCTGTACAGAGCGGCGTCTGACCACCTATTTGATGATGCTCAAACACACGCCGTTACGAGCGCTCCTTTTACTTGCGGCTGTTTCCTAGACCAAAACCATCTGTGAATATTTTCCACCGACTAACCCAGAGGAACCAAAACCCGGAGCCGAGGGCAGGCGCTACCTGCGGGCTGCCGGGGGTCCGGGAGAGGCGGCCGCCGGGGCTGGGGCTCCGCCGCCCGGGGCCGGCGCTCACCGGGGAGCCGCGGCTCCTGCCTCCGTAAACACAACTCGAGAATTTTTTTACCAGTTGAGGCCATCAACTTCTCGCCTCGAAGTTTGTTGTCGCTTGTTTGCTATTGCCCTCTAGTGGCAGTAGGGTGGCCCGTGGCTTGGCTTCTCAAGTTTTGTTTTCTGCTAATTTTCCACCGCTTATTACCCTGGGGCAATCGTCTTGTTGATACGATGGATTTCAATATTTACCTGGATTTTAACATTCAGTCTTATTATTTAGAGCTTTATGCTATGCGGGAAGCAAACATTTGCTCTCTGCAGTCAAAACTAACGTCCTGCCGTGGCTGAGAGTAGAATAGACTTTCCTGCTCATCGAAGTGTTTTGACAACAGAAACTGCAGAAAATGTTGCCATTTCAGGATTAAAATAATTCAGTCCTGCAGAGTCTGAACTCCGAAGTGAACCTTGTGTATACTGTCAGCTGCCAGCCTCGTGCATGAAGCATCTTCTGTTGAATTATAAATACTGCCCTTTTACTATTTGTATTTCTGTCTAAAGTCTTTGTTTTTATTTTAAAGAGTGAACTATTTAAAGCACACTCCCTTCCAATCAATCATTTCTTTTTGTCAGGCAAGCCAAATAATTTATTGAATGATCTTGGCTAGTCAGAGTCTGTCTTATGGAGATCCTAGAAGATGGTTTATTAATGAGACCTAGATTTTTTTCCCCTGGTTGTAATGTAAGGAGATCTTAATAAGCAATGAATTGCTGTGTCTGCAATCAGTTCTGAGAGGCTTAGCAGGAAAATAATAATACTACGACTAATATGATTGCTCTCCCTACACTGCCATCCGGTGGATGCAAAATTCATTTCCTTTTGCAAATGGGAAGGGAAATTTTCCTACTGATATCACAGCTTGCAGACTTGCACCAAACTGACTCGCACTTGTAATGCAATTTCCAGACCAGTGAGGAAAATGTTGGTTATTCTTTACTTTTAGTTGTTTCATATTAGGAAGACTTCCAGTCTTCCATCTAAAAAAAAAAAAAAAAAACAAACAAACACAAACAAACAAAAACCAAAACAAACAAAAAAACCACCCCACCAAACAGCACCCAAAAAAAAAAAAAAAACCACCAAAAAACCCCAAAAAACCCCAACCCCAACAAGCCAAGCATCCTCTACCCTAGAATGGGAAGTAAACCTGTCTGGATCTTGGAAAAGGGCTCTGAAAACCTCCCAGACTCTCTGCTCTCAATATCTGGCATAGACAGCCCAAGCCACTGAGCACTGCTCCTCTGGATGCTTTTGGAAAAGGAAGGTTGAGCTGCTATTTTGATTCTCAGATAATCAGTGTGTGGGCTAGAAACTGCAGAGCCTTGGGTCAGATGCAGCGCTGCATTTTTGGCTTGGGGTGGGGAGGCATGAGGCCAGGAGTTAACACTCTCCTTTTCCCCCCTAGGACTGATAACTGAAATAACTAACTAGAAGGAGCAAGTCGTGGTGGTCACAGCCTCCTACCTGCTGGTCTGCAAATGGGACTTCACCGCACCAAGCTGCTTCCCAGCGTGGCAAACGTTGCTGACCACCGTTGACTGTGTTGGCCGCTTCGCCATCCCAGAGCAATCTGGAGAAGTGTGTACTGGGAATGGATGGAGACAATGTGAGAGAGCGGGTCCCTTAGCTGGGCGCACAGCTGTTAGGGCTCTGTCATTGCCTCCATCTTTCTCTACTTCTGGACCTTACATGAATTAATCCAACAGCTGCAGCTGTAGGATTTCCCGTGCCTCTCTGCAGGAGGGCTGTGGAAGTGGAGCAGAATAGCCAGCCCCAGGGAGCTGAGCTGGGAGGACCAACTCTGGCATTTCTGCTGCTGCAGGTGGGCCAGGTAATCACCAGGAGGTGGCATCCGTCCCCTGGAGACAGCATCAGCCCGTGCTGGGCATGGTGCCAGTCCTTATCTGGGATCCTTGGGATTCTCCTCTGGAGCATGCTAGCTCTCAAAAGGGGCTCTGCAGTGGGGTATTTGGGGCCAGCAAGGTCGCGTTCTGGAGATGAGAAGTCCTGTTGCCTTGCAGCACTTCCAGCACCTTCCAGTTCTGAGTCATTCCCTTGCCTGTTTATTTTCGGTATTTATTTATTTACCACCGAGGTGTGGGCCCAGAGCAGGCTGGCTGTGCCGAACTCCCCCGGTGGCCTGGTGGCCGCTGCCAGTTCTGTCGAAGTCCCGCAGTGTTGGGAGTGTTTCCACCCTAAGCTGAGAGGGAGCGAGGTCGGGTTCCTGCGAGAGCAATGCCACCCCAATCTCCCATCAAACGCGTGCTTGGCTCTAGGTAACGAGCGCAGTAGCACAGGGTAAACTACTTCTACCCTCCCTGAAGAGCCCCTGGCTCCCAGCTCTCTCCCTGAGCTGGCTGGGGGGGTGGAAGGAGGTTAAGAGGCATATCCTTTGCTGTAATTATATCCTGTTGCTAGAGATATTGTGCTCTGCTTAAAGAAATCATCATAATACAGCCTCCCGGAGAAGGTAATTACTGTGCGTCTTATGAATGGCTGCATGTGAATGTCTGCTCAAACTGCTGTCAGCAGCAAGTTTCAACACATCTTACATACCAGGCATTTTACAGCCTTAGTTTTATTTGTTTTCATCACCCCTTGCCTTGTGCTTTATTTTTCATTAATGGATCTGTTTTTTTGTTTGTGTTGGTTTTCTTCTCTCTCTCTCTTTTTTTTTTTTTTTTTTTTTTTTTTTTTAAGAGGCCAGAGTGCATGTCTTTGGAGCATTTGGGTGGTGGCCGCAGCTCTTATTTGCTGCATTTCCATTCCTCTGTGGTGGCTTGAGGGGGAACTGTCTGGAGGATGCCGTTTCCGAGCAGTTCCCATATGGTAGGATCTGAGTGGGCCCTCGTTTCCTAGTCTGAGTGCAGAAAAAATGGACCCTTACTACTGTTGACAAAACTTGGTGTCACTCTACCTCTAGCATAACTGCACAGATCTTAGTCCGTGAGACAGTTTATTTTTCCTGTTCCTACTTCTTCAGTTTCTCCCACGTATTGGAAAAGAGTTGGTGACTATCCCACCTGTTCCCAAACAGGGATGTTGGACCTTTGAGCTTTCTGAAGCAAATCTCTCTCCTGTCACTGGCACCAGTGACCCCCCCCTCCCCCCGCCTTGGTGAGCAGTCAGTGTAAGTGTCACTGCAGCGCGGCTACAGTTTTGGAGAATCATAGCCTGGTAGTGCTGCACACGGAGCTTGCCATGGAGCTGGCTTCAGAGCCCTATCCCTTGGTGTTGCAGGGACGTTTGAGCTGAAGAGATGGAGGAATGCCAGCAGAGCCCTGGTTTGTCACAGTAGGAGTGATCCGGCTACTCTTCCTTTTTCAAAGGTCACTCGTGTTTGCTTTTCCCCAGCAGCACGTGTGGTAATCTGGCCTCGTGTTGCGCGTGTAGGGCCACAGTGTGTGATCGTGACACCCTGCGTGGCTGTAAAAACATCGTGTCCACCTCCTGGCCGGCTCAAAGGGAGGATTTGAAATAGCTGCTTGGATTGTTTCCGTGTGCAAATGGCTGGGGCTCGCTCTTGCAATGCTGAAGCTGAATTGCGTTAGTCCCCTCGATGATTTGTTGTCTTTGTGGCCAGGCTTCTGTGCATGCTGAGCATCCGCTGTGTTGCATCCAGAGGTGGCTCCATCCCGGTGCCTTGCAGAGCGCGGTGTCTGTCTCTGTGATTCCTGGTGAAGCCTGAAAGGCAGCCTGGCTCCTGGAGGATGGAAGGTGCTGTAATAAATGTGAGCTCATAATGCTGCTGTTAAAAATAACTGGAGCTAAATTAAAAAGAAAAAAAAAAATCCTCTTATTCAGCCCTACCCCAAGGGGGAAATGGACATGAGGAACTGGGCAATCCTTCTGTAAGTTCTCTTTCTTTAGACTATATTTAAACCACACTGAGAGCCAGATTCTCAGCTGGTGTCAATTGTTGTTGACTTCAGCGGAGTGAAGCTGGTTTACACAAGTTGAGGCTGCTAAATGCCAGCATCTGGATGAAGCTGAGACACAGCTGCAATTACTTTTGCAGAAACCTCCAGTCTGAGGCTGGTTCAAAAGCTCTGATGAGCCCTCCTGAGTGCTTGAGCCGTCAGGGCTCTGATTCAGCAGCTTTTTTGGGATGTGAAGGGTTATGAAAGGACCTTTACTCAGGTCAAAATTGGCTCTAATCTCAGCTGGGTTCTGCAAGTCTTGTGTCTGTCATTCTGTTGTAATCACTGCTTTAGCTGGGCTCCTCTGAAAAACTCTGCGAAACCTTTTCACTTGCTGCTTCACCAGCATCATCTCCTGTCTAGACACTCTAATTATGAGAAGCAGGGAGCGTACAGCGTGATGTGTAGATAACCCTGGATAACTCCAAGGCAACCGTGTGCTGCTTCCATCCCTCCCTGGACTGCCCTCCGAACTAGTTTTGCCAATTTGTTGACTGCTCCAGCATGAAGATTAGCAAAGTGGGGACTGTACAGTGCCACCTGGGCAATACTCATTTGAACTTTGCCTTCAGAAGCAAGTGCTCCAAGCCATAGAAATCGATAGGCAAACCTCCTCAAATTGCAGTGGGATCTAGCTTTAGCCTTACCTACTTCTGTTTTTCTGTATGCCCAAAAACTCTCTGGATTAAATAAACAACCTCCCACCACCAGCACCACTATGAGCAGAATGCATTAAATCCGTAAGCTGCTTTGAGTACTCATTGTATCCACTCTAATTCTGCTTTTATCTGTGGACTTGTTTTTTGATTTACGCCAGCATAGATGATGTCCAAACTCGAGCTCTATGTATTTCAGCTATGTCGCTTACATAAGAGCTTTTAAACCTACTGATTTAACAGGAGACCGTCAAATAATCGATACATATAAAACATTGGAATGTGTTTGCTTAATTCAGTTGCTCTCCGCAGTATGCCACCTCCAGGAGCGTGTAACGAGAGGAAAAAACCTTTCTTTTCTTTCCCTCCCCTATTGCCCTCCCTTCTTTAATGTGTCATCTTCCCCGATTCCTTTGCTTTAACGGGTCCCGAAGAGAATTGTCTGTGATGTTTAGCGAGGCCCCTGGGATTCAGACGGTTTCCCAAGTCTCTGCACTAGCCCTGGGGTGCTGCGCAGCTTTGCCTGGGTCCCTGCAGGAGCTGGGGCGTGGGGGAATAATCTCTTCTCTGCATTTTGATTCCAAATCAATGTGCTTTGAAGTGATTGTAGGGAGTACTTTGGTTTGGTTTGGTTTGTTTTTTTTTTTTTTTAGGAGCGTTTGAAAAGCACCATACTGATCCGTGGGGAAGTGCCACCGAGCAGCCCGCTTCAGCTCCATGGGAGACACCTTTTATACTCCTCCTGGCAGTGACATGGGTGAGCTAATGCTCTGGGAGGACACGCTTTTAGGTTGTAGCCCTTTCCAGTCTGGATCGAAAAGCCTCTTTTTATGGATCCTGGTAACTGAAACATGCAGTGAGCGTGGATGACTTGAAAAAAGTTGGTACTAAACCCACTTAATGAGTGACCTGTGTAAATCTCCCAGCTTTGGGCTCTGGCAGGAGCTGCTTGAGTTCAAGCTGCACAGTGCTGCCTCTTTGGGAATATTGCACAGATTTAACTAGAGTCTCAGTTCCTCAACTGGTGGAAAAGTCTATCTGAGTACTCTCCCTTCAGTGTAAAGTTGGGTTTTCATCTGAGTTTACTTAAGACACATTGAAGCGTATCCTTATAAAGAGCTGAATTTGGTGGCTGATGTACTGAAAAAGTGGACCGTGCACCCCGAGCCCCTGAAGCCAAACTCCAGGTGGGATTTCTGGCCCAGTCTAAGAGGGGTTGTCCTCAGCCTGCATCCAGCCAAACCTGAGACTCCAGCTGGAGCTGTGGCTCTAGGACTCTTCCCAAAGGAGATGGTCCCCCGGCTCGGGAATCACCAGAGCCAAAGGCAGGCCAGCTCACAACTTCATGTGGAAATGGGAGAGTCTTTTCCCCTCTCCAGCCCTTTCTACTCTCAGGCTGGTGGTCTGCATGGGCTGAGGATCAGTTTTGGGTTGAGTTGTTGCACACTTGCTCATATCCCAGAATTCAATGGCTGTGCATGATCCCAAGGAAAGAGGAAGCTCCATGTGAAGAAAGCACAGTTCTTTTGCCTCTTTTTCTCTCTGTCACCGTGTTGTCATGTTTCTGTGAGCGGGTGCATGGACACTGCATTGCAATGGCTTCCTGCACCCGATACGGCTCTTGCCCAGCCCATAACCAGCTCTCCCACGCAGCCAACCAACAGGGCCACGTAATCCCTTCTCCCTGTGTTAACTGAATGATCCTTGCACCATTGCAGTGCACCACCACTAAACCTGCAGCAATAGTGGGAAGCTGGTTGGCGTATAACCCATGTGGCAGCTGTAGGAAGACTTGGTTTGTACTTCCTTAGCTGTTTTGAAGGTAAGGGTGCATTGAAGGTCCCACTGTGGTTATTTTACTCCTGTCTCAGCTGGGGGATGTTTCCACAGAGTGTACTGTGGCAGGCTTTGAACCAATGTGTTATTCCTTTGCTTACAATGAAATTAGTGCACTTTTTTGATGTAAACTAGCCATGAGATTGTTTACTTTGGCACAGGGATGCGTGTACTTTGAGATGCAAGGAATTTAGCTACTAGGGGGTTGTTTAGTTTAGTTTGTTGCATTTGCAAAACAGATGGCAGTGGGGAAAATGGGGGGGGGCGGGGGGAGGCTCTAGGACAGGGTTTTTTTAGTGTTTGCTGCCACTGGAGTTTCCTTTTTTCCCTGGCTGGAGCAGGGTGGGTTTCCATCACAGGGAGAAGAGAGGCTGATATACATTTTGCATGCAGGGAAAATACAATTTGGACTTGTGCTGTCATTTTGTGGGTGTCTTTGCCAAACTGGGACCCCTACTTTCTGGGGCTGGTGGCCTTGCACATTGGCCTGGCCCTGCCCTCCAGACTCCTTCGGAGCCCTGTGCGCCTCAGCAGACCTGCGAGGCATCTGTGATGGCATTGCTGTGCCACTGCAGAGCAAAAGGAGGGAAATCTTCACAAGATATGTGTCCCAGAGCTGGCTGGGGTGGCATGAGGCCATCACCACGCTACCAGTGTCTCCTCAATATTATTGAGTTTGGGCACAGCCCTCTGTTGAGGTGAGAAAGGGCTGTTGTCCTTGACGGGGAACTGAAGTGTAGAGAAGACAGAACCCATTCAAGGTCCCACAGAGGGTGCCCGAAGGAGAATGAGGGCGGATCCCAGCTCTGCTCAGCCAAGTATTTGAGCCTTGTGTCAGGCAGATCATTTTGGAAAAGGCCAGAGTTTCTCTGTTCCAAGGGCCAAGTCAGTGCCAAGTTGGAAGGGATGCCTGGAAGGCTCTGCCATGTCCATTTGTGGTGGCTTGTGCATGCTGGGTTGTAGGGCATCGGGAGAAGTGCTACTTTCCACAGTACTTCTGAACAGAACGATCATCTGTTCTCATGGGCTCTGCCACTCTTCTTTATATCTCTGGGAGACTTGGCCAAACTCCCCGCAAGCCTTCGTGTGCTTGCCTCTGGGCTTGTCTGGGTGGCCAGTAACTCCCTCTTTGAAAGATCCTGGCAGGAGGGACCTTGGAGTGATCAGCCCTAATCAAACTTGGCTCTTCCTTGGGGCAGGATCGTGTTCCCCTGCATACCACTGTGGATATGGCAGGCAAAGAATTCTTCATCGTGTCTGATGACCTTGCCTTCAGGGCAAAGTGCCAAGAATGCCCCATGTTTTCCTGGGGTGGGGTGCTGTCCACTACTAATGCCCAGCAAAGCGTGATGACAGGGGTGAACGTACACTGGGATTGCTGGGGCATTTGCTTGGCGGGCTTTGTGGGGGAGGATCCCGGATGCCACCACCCTGTTATTTTGGGCAATGGACCGAACTGCTGAGTTAGGTCTTTCATAGCTTCAGCCAATTTTCTGCCCCTACAGAAACATTTCACAGACATTAATGCTTTGCCCATCTAGATGTCATGTTTCTGGGAGACCTTTATGCATCTCTCTGAGCCCATTGCTCTTACCCTTCCTCAAATCTCAGAGCTGAAGCACTGTTAAAGGTGCTTGACCATTTTGTGAGCTTCTAGTGGCAGAACGATGGCTGTCTTGCAGGTCAAAAGGTTTTCTGCCTGCTTATTGACCTCTTTTTACCAAGGCTAGTTGGATATCAGCTTCATGTAGACAGATGCTGCTGAGGCAAGTGGGGAGTTACTGAGGTTTATTAGCAACCATCAGCTACTTAACCCTTGTCCCTTTTGGATTTTTTTTGAGCTTCATAAGCTCGATATCCCTCCAGTTTCCATATGGAGAAGGTGAGGCAGAGTGAGTTGCAGCGGTTTGTCCCAAGCAAATCCAACTAGAAAAGTGCTTAAACTCCAAATTTCTTGTTGCTCGGTTTTGGGTCTTGACCAGAATATCCCTCTGTTTCTGGTACTAGAGCCTGCTTGGAAGGGACAGAGTCTGTCTGTGTGAAGAGAGAGGGCATCCTGTCCAAAGGCAAAGGCAGTTACCTGGAGCATGCCTTCTTGCTTCTCCCATTGCGTCCTAAATGAACAGAGAGTTGGCTGGGGCAGACGGCCATTCTCATGGGTGGACTAGCTACGGAGGATAAAGAAAGTGTCATCTCTGAGCAAGGTGGCGTTTGCTATATATGCTGTAGTATCCCAGTGCCGGGTGGGGCGTGCAAGCTGAAATGTAGCCTCCAGCGATCACCTTGGAGCACTGCTCTCCAGCCTAGGCTGGATTTTGCCCTGCTTTGTATGCAAGTGTGGTTGCCAACACCTGCACAAAGCAAAGGCGTCATGCTAACAGACCTGAATAGCAGCATCTGGTACCTGTTTGGCGATGGCAGGGTGCAGGGCAGGTGAAAGTGTAAGCACCAGCACCCAAGGTGAAAATTAAGCTTGCAGTCTTCAGCTATGGTTTTCTATTAAGGGCCATCATTGTGTCTCTGTAGTCTTCCCTCCTATCTCACTCCATCATGCAGTCCCATCGTTCTTGTAATTGTCCATCTGGATCAGTTTGCAGATTAAGCCCTGCAGCCACCTGTGGGAAGCATAGCAGTGTGCCACCCTGCAGCAAGTCCAGGGATGGCCTTGGCCCCGCTTGGTGGTCCTGCCAGGAGCCCCAAGCTTTTCCTAAACTCTGTTTGCATTGCAGGTAAACTAGGAAGGAGGGGAGTGTGCGTAAGAGGAGGGAGGAACATCAGCGTGTCTGGATTTTCCTGCCTCTTTGCAGGCATTTCAATGAAAGAAAGTACAGTCGTGTGTCCCCTTGGTATTCCAGGTTTGCAGATTCCTTCCTGGGGCCTTTAGATGCGGTTCACTGCCCCGTGTTGGTGGACCATACACAGATAGCTAACAAGGAGACCATCCCAGTCAAGCTCCCAGGCTAGATACCAGGTAAAAGGCCAAAGTGGGATAGCTGAGACACGTGGGTGGCGTAGAGCTGGAAGGAGAGAGTGACAACGCAATGGAAGGGTGTAGTGGAAAATCAGGAATTGCAACTAGTCTAACCAGGACCCTAGCGGGGAAGGTTTCCAGGCATTGTGGAAGCAGCTTAGCAAATTTTGATGGGGAATTGGATGCTGTTTTATTGCTTTATTTTTCCATGCATGTGAATGAGCGCAGAGGTGTTTGGCAAAGAGCTAAGTCTCAAACTTCGGTGTGTTACCCCTCACTTAACCATTGACTAGAGGGTGCTGCAGGACACCACCACTTCAGTTCACAGGAAAAGACATGGAGGAAAAGGGAATCTAGGAGAAAGGAGATAATTTCAGGAATTCCTTGGAAATTCTTGCCTTGGCTGGCCGTTTCAGACCCTCTGCACTCTCCAGCCTGCCCTCTTGGCTGCAGTGCCTGTTGCAGTGCCAGCACGTGATCTCTCTTGCATCTGCACTTTGGAGACTCACCTTCTTCTGGTGGGACAGGTCAGGTCATTCATTGGGAACAGTAGGTTTGAGGGGAACAAATGCACCGGGGACGCATGGCACGTTGGTAAGAGAAGGGCCATGGCTTCTGCACAGATTTAAGTTGAAAGCTACTTTGTCACCTGGTTGTACAAGAGTGTCTTTGGCAGAGGAGATGTGGGTGATGGAGAGGAAGGGGGGGGCTGCCTGCATGTGTGCATAAGGAAGTACATGCAGCAGCTGTTGTAATTGTTTTAATAAAAGACTATTTCCCTGAATTTCTCCTTTGGAACCTGAGGGCCCTTCCCAGGATGCCCTTTCAAAAGCTGCTGTTTGATTTCCAGAGCAGATGCTCATACACACACACACACACACACACACGCGTGTGCGCTGTTGGCCCCATCGTGTTCATGCAAAACCCACAATCCCATCAGCACATGGCTCCTTTCCCCTGTGCTGACAGGGAAAGGGGGGGGGGGGGGGGGGGGGGGCGTGGAGGTTGAAATAATGACAGAGTTGATTATAATTAATATTTTTTTTTTTTTTTTTTATGTCTGAAGAGTGAAAGTCCTGCCCAAGTCCCCCAGCCGAGCACAAGCCAAAGTGCTAAATCCCTGCAGGGGTGTGTTTTATTACTGACGCTCTGCGTGTCGAGGCTGGTCGCGGGGTCTGATGCTGTGTGTGTGGAATTTTTGTGGCTATTTTCTATTGTGCCAATGAAAAGCAGGATCCCATCTGTATAATAAAAAGGAAACTTGAAGGTTTCCACGCCTACATGAAGGTGAATGTTTGCAGCATTAGTGTTTTAATTAAGTGTTTTACCTTTGCGTGACTTCCTTGTAGGAGCTGATTGCAAATGATGGAGCAGATGTTATAGGGAACAGAAAATGATGGGACTCCCAACACCCCTTCCCAAAAATTTTTGACTGCTCCTTGGTTAGGTTGGTCTGTAGTTGGGTTGTTTTACAGTCTCATAATGTTCCATTGGATGGAATTTGCTGGATTTGATTAGTCTTTGACTACTTCCAGGAGTAGGGCTCTGCTCTCTCTCGGGGGCACTAATTGCTGCTTGATTCTTCTTTGACCAACTGTGAGTGATCTCAGGCAGGTCATTTCAGCTCCTCAGGCCTCAGTTTCATCTGCTTGCCTGGTGCCACACAACAGACTGAACGCTAAGCTGGGTGTTGAAGCCCTTCTTTGCCACCTCACTATTGCGCTGTGGGACAGATACGCCTCCCAAATCAGTCCAAAGCCATACCCTGCAATCACTGACCACTTTATTGGGCTGAAAGGGAGATCCTCAGTGCCCACCAAATTAATGGGAAAATGAAGTAATAGTTTCCTATGTGATACCTTAGAGGTACCTTCAACTGGGAGAAGTAGCGGCACAGGCTGCAATCCTGTGAGCTTTCCAAGGTGGTCCAGGCATTTCAGATGAGAAAACCCAGAGAGCAACCAGGAGTCTTGGGGACCTGAATTGTGTTTGTACCTGTGCAGCCCTTAGTTTCCCAAAGCAAATTTGGGCCAGCAGAGAGTGTGGCACTCCCCTGGAAGAGGGGCTGCCCGGACGCAGTCCCCAGGAGCTTCCAGGGTTCCCTTCTCTCTCTGTTCCCCTCACAAAGGAAGGGTGTCTTGTCTTTGCAAAGGCTCTCTTTCTCTTGCCACCTTAGCAGGTGAGAGCCTGTTGGGATGGAGGCCCATGGGTGGCAGCTCACAGCTTCCCCAACCAGCTTCTACCTTGTCTTTAAAGAAGAGGATGAGTTTGTATGAGGTGGCTCGCTGTCACTTGTCCTTGTGTCTATCAGCAGGAGATCCTCCAGGAATACAGTTGAACAAATGCCAGCCTTGTTGGCTGCTCCCTTCATTCCAGGATGGTTGTCTCTCCATCTTCCATACAGCTGGCCCAAATGCTGCTGTCTCTCAACCTCCTCCTTTCTGCCCTCTTGGCAATGATGAGGACAAAAGCAACCTACAAAGCTGTTCAGCTGTGAGCTTCAGTGCTGGACCCTGACTCCTCATCTTGTACTTGCAATACTTGCAATCCCCCAGTGATCTGTCATCCAGGGGTGAGATGCTTCAGGCTTTGAACTTTACATCCCCAAAAATACATTCAGCTCTGTATGTCAGATATCTCAGAGGCTTTCTCTGAAACTCTATTGTTTTCACTGTTGGTTTGTTGTTGTTTATTTTTTTTACCTTCCAAATTCTCCTTATTTTCCTCACCCCCAGAATAGCATGCACAGCATCTAAAGGGCCAAGCTGGCTGGGGCATGCATGCTCTGAGCAGCATAGGAGTTGCCGGGAGAGAAGAAAGGACAGGAGGATGGCTGTGACAGAGCACGTGGGGCTACTGCCCTCAATTAGCCCGTGCGGCCGTCACATTTGAAATGAAAGCACAGCAGGTCTCCAAAGAGTTCCCTCGTGGGTCTTGCTGAACTTATAAGCTGGGACCACAGTATAACTTAATTTCCTGAAATGTCAAGTGGCTCATATTGGCTGCCTGCTCCATTGGTGTTTTTCTTATGAACACATTGTACTCCCATTTCCTGCAAAAAGTTCCTATCTGGGCTTGATGATTGCTTAATAAGAGAAATCGGTAAGGACAAGGAAAGTTCACATCCTGCAGATGAATATAATGACTATTAGCTTTCTTCTGGGTTGCCAGAGGGGTTTTTTTTGGTTGTGGTTTGATTTATTTGTGTATTTATCCACCCAGCTGAGAACGCTGATCTGAAGTGGTATCGTGCAAGTGCTGAGCCCATCGGTGAGCTGTAGGAGGCCCTCAGCACCCATCAATCTCAAGGGAAAGGTAGAATTTCCTGGGTGATAAAGCTGGAAAAAGGTATCTCAAATTGGGAATAGTAGCTATGTTGAGGGTAAAGCTGTCAATCTCATGTTTTTATTACCTGTCTTGTGATAGCCTGTGTTTTCTGCTTGAGTTTGCAAGAGAAGAGAGCTTGTATAGTCGTACTGTGGGTGTGAACTCTTATGAAGGTGACTGCAAGGCTCGCAGGCAAGTCTGAAGGATCCCAAATGGATTTGTTGTTATTTTTCAAATCTTAGTTTCTAGGCAAGCCTTGCTAAAGTTTCTTAGGTGCGATTTCTGAGCCCCGTTGGCTATTTTGTTCGAGGTGAGGCTTTTATCATTCTTGTGTGAGCTAATACTCTTTTAGACCTGGAGATACTAAGTTTATAGGGAACCGGGGGGGGGGGGGGGGGAGGGAGAAGCCTTTTCTTCATGGTAGCTTTCATATGACTGATTCTAATGCTCTTCTGTCTAGAGCTTTCCTGCTTCAAAGTGCTGAGCAAGCTATTAGCTAACTGTACAGCTTAGGTAAACGAGTAGGTAAATACAAGTCCCTGCCATTTGGAGGGTATTTGAACTCCTACTTAAGCCTTTAAGACTCCCAGTCGGCACCATGTTTCTGAGAAGTCGTTCTTGGGACCGAGGTATGGAGCTGAGCAGGGAGCCATTGAGAGCCACCCAATAGGAAATATTTGGCTGCCTGACATTTAGGCTGTCTCAAAATGGCTCTGAAGGTCAAATGGCATCTCGTGGTGGCTGTTTGCTCTCTGAATCTCTCTTGCAACCAAGGTCCTCTCCTCTTCCAGCTTCACTCGTCTCAGTTCCTCGCGGAAGACGTTGGGCTCGTAGGGTCTGAGGGAGGAAAGAACTAGCAAGTGCTTGTAATGGAAAGCCTTGCCTGATTAAATGTCAGGAACGTGTTGAAGTTAATGCAATTTTTATGCCACTCCCTATATTTTAGAACCTAAGGGCCAATAAGAGAGAAACTGGTCAAGCAAAAAAATAAAACCCATAAGGAGCATTTTAATACTAAAATGATAGTCAGCCTTAGTCTGCAGTTGAGGAGTGCACCGGCCTTTTTGAGAAGGAGCAAAGAATATTTTCACTGGATTATGCATAAGCATAATCCTTAGTTCAGCTCCTTCCTATCTCCGTTCATTACATGTCCCGCGTGCTGGGGTAATCATCTGCTTACACAGTAATGTCTTAGTACCCTAACTATTGGAGCATATTAACTAACACTGGAGTAAATAAACCTTGGTGTAGGCTACTGCCTGTTGCAAAGAGCAGATTCATTAATTTTGTTGTTGTTGTCGTGTCCTTGTGTTATCTCTTTCTCTAGATGTGTGTACACTGCCTCGCTGTAGAAGGCACTAATGTCTAATCAATTCTGCAGAAGGCCGTCTGAGATGATTACAAAAAATATCCTATTTGCTTGCTTTTAAGAAATGTGATTACAAGCAGGCGCTCATAGCATGGCAAACCTTAGACAAGGTGTTATGAAAGAAAAACATATCCGTCTTGTGGTTTAGGGTACAACAAACCTGCAACTGTCCCACCATTTGCAGTTCCCCTCTGGCCATTGAGGACTTTTGATCCAAGGGGAATACCCTGTTACGGGACAAAGGATGCGGTGACTGATGGTTTCATGCCTAGCCCGTGTGAAGGCAGTGGGGTGTAAATCATGCACTTCCTCACTAATAAGGCCATTACTTTGCATTCATTTTGCCACTCTCACCAGCTGACTTTCTGTTATGACTTTAAGAAGGGTTACCTGAAGTGAGGAAAGTGAGAAATTTTGCATTTCACAGATAAATTGTCTTTTTGTGGGTCTAGCCCCACTGGCATCCTCTGCCCCCAAAGGAGTTGGAAGCGGCTCCTGGGTGCTGCTGAGGGAGTAGCCAGTTGGGGTCACTCAAGAGCAAGAGGCTCCCTTGTCTCCTCGCCCCAAGGGGCCGAGATATTTAGACAGCTGCCTCACTATGAATGGGACTCTCTGGCAAAAGAATTAAGCAAAGATTAAAATCAGTTTTAGCTGTTAAATGTGTGCTTTGCACAGCATTTAGCAACTAAAAGGCTAATTATCTTTGAACTTATGCACGTGGTTTTAGATGTGATCCACGCAAGTTGCTATTTTTTCTGTTGTCTACAAGGAACTGAAAATGAGGATAAAAATGAGATGCTGGTGTTGGTAAGGGCACAGCTTTTTGAGTAGACTGGAGACGGTGCAGGGAAGTAGGGCGCCTACTGAATGAGAATAGGTTAAAAAAATATTTTAACACTTGTCATTTAGACTCTCCTATTTAATGGGAGTTCAAGCTCTTTAAGGAAATACAAGTGTGCATGAAGGTAGGAAAATGAGACTGCTCTGAAAGAAAGCCAAGCTCATACCTGGAGGGAAAACTTACTCTGAATGTTAATGCTTGCTCGGTACAGAGAGTGAAATTTGGGAGGTGAAGAGTGCTTCAAGACCTACATAGGTCAGTGCAGAACAAAGCAGATTAAGATTTAGAAAGTTCTGCAGAAAAATAAGGAACAATTTGAATAGAGGGAGGGGCTCCACAACCCTGTGCAGTCTGGGTGCTTTGGAAAGCTGCATCAGGCTCAAGATACCATGTCAGTAAAACAGACAATGGGAGGAGGTAACATGGTTGATATAATGTTGGTGCCATTTTAAAACCCTTTAGGGAAGCGAGTAAGCATTGCCAAATGGTGATCAAAAATTCTGGATCTTCTCAGCCAGCATAAGCCAAACAATGACATAAGACAAACTTTTTTTCAAGCATTTTTTTTTTTGTTTTAACTTCAAATTTTTAACCTTTAGATTACCCATAAATTATATTTCAAGCTTTCTTCTTAACCATAAAGCGTACAATTATTACAGAAATGGCACCAGAAAACAAAAGTGAAATTATCACGCAGCCACTGAAGAAGGCCTGGTTGGAAGCCCTGATGTCCAACCCATTTCTTGCATGGCCTTTGGCACAGTTGAAGACATCCATCTTGCTCCCCTTTACCAGCTCTCCCCTTGGATAAACACTCCAGCTCATGCAGTTGCTGGAGATGGTGTTTCCCAGCTTTCTGCTTTTCTCTGGACTCTGCAATCTGTCCACGTCTTTCTTGAAGGGTGAGTCTGAGGCTAGAGGCAATCCACTAGTCGAGACCTTACCTATGTTGAGTAGGGAGGAAAGATGCCTCTACAAGTGTAGTATCTTGCACTGATTTTTACTGAATCAAATGTCACCCACCCCAGTTTTTTTGGATCATTAAGATCATTTTGACTTCTGATCTTCTGCTATGTATAATGTGAGCTCTTCCTAGCTGTGCTGCCCGCAGAAGTATAGTAGAAGCAGTATACATATTCTCATTCTGATGATTTCATTTGATTTTGTCTGTGAAACTGTTGAATGGAACTAATTCCCAGGCACAAGGCTGTCAAACAGAACGCTCAAGAGGATGACACTTATGAAAAGGTTATCAGATGTACCAGTTACATACTTCAGGCAGCAGCACTTTTGCCCTAGCTAGGAGAGGATTAATAGCTGTTTTTCTCCTTTGCTTTGTGTTTCATGGTTCTATCTGTTGCAGAGTGCCTAATGGAAAGTGGTAGGTAATGGTTAAAGAGTTACCTTGGGTCCAGAGTTCAGACCTGAGTCAGAGTCACAGAATCAAGAGATTTCATGAATCTCTTGCAGCTTGTCACGTGTAAAGTATGGATGAATGGAATTAATTCTCTAAGCAGGGGTGAAGATTTCTGCGTTGAGGTCAGAGAACCAATGCTATGAAAAGGCCAGATCCAAGTAAAAGTCAATGAGAAGTTTTTGCTTTTGCTTCAGTAGGTGTTGGGCCAGGCCTGAATTGTAGGACATAAAGACTTTTATGGCTTCTGAAGTGTAAGGTATGGATTATGCGTTTGAGAAACCCATTAAGGGTATTAACATGCTTTAACAAAAGAAAGATCTTTAGCTCAGGCAGCTTTGATTTGAAGATATCAAGAGAAAAACAATTTCTTTTAGTGGTTTAACAATGCAAATAGGTTCTGAAGTGATGATGGGAAGATGAATATGCTATTCGGAGTAGAGCTGAGCAGCAGCAAAGCGTTGGTGCAGCAGGGTTCACCAAAGGTGGCCTTTGAATGACAAGCACTAGCTTGGGCAAGAGGTTTTCACTGGGAGCCAGCCAGGAGAAGTTAGAGCTCTGCGCAGTGCATGTTCCTGATGACTCCCCTGCTCTGTCCTTATTTCCATGGCTCTGCTGGTTACCTACCACCTCGAAGAGGTGCTGCAGGCACTTTCTAGTGGGTTTATGTCATTGGTCAGAGATCCTTGTGTATGTAAAATTTGGGAGAGATCCGTACCATCCCTGCACAACTGATGTTTGTAGATGATGGGTGAGGCAGTGATGTCCCAGAGAGCTACAGTGCCTTGGGCTATGATCTCATAAGTTAAGCAGGGTTGGGCCTGTTTGGTTTTGGATGAGGACTTAGAAGGAAAAGTTGATTGCTAAAGTCAATTTGACTTGGTAATGCAGAAGGTGGTGCTCTTCCCCCTAGATAGCAGAGGCTGACATGCCAGAATGATGAGGCTCACCACAACTCCTAACCTTTTGGAAAAAATGTAAAACCAACATCCTCACCTCTCCAGAGTGAGCATCACGGGACTCCTGCTATTACCCCCAAGTCCCAACCAAATTCCATCTCAAGGCAACCGCACCCTGCAGATGGAGATCCGCCCTGCCCTTTCAGGAGGATGCAGAAACTTTGCTTTCGGTGCTCAGTCACGTTGTACCTCCAGCTGAACCACTGCAGAGCTCAGTACAGATGGCAGCAGTATTACTCAGGTAGTCAGCAAATGCTCTTCCAATTAACTTGTGCAAGTGTCCTCCCTGGAAAGGGACTGTTTAAACGGAAGGTGTTTTCCCACCAGTAGGGATTTTGGAAGCCTTGGTGGGACCTAGTTTGAGCAATAGCCTCCTTGTGCTGAATGTGGCGTAGCGGCCGGAGCCTCCCTCCGCTTTGCCTTTGGCTTTTCCTACTGCAGCACATTGCCAGGCGTTCACAGCACGGGCACACTCTGCTGCCCGCTGCCATCTTAGAGGGACAAAACACATTTGCTTAGCTGTTTTGTACACTTCTTCATATGCCAGCGCGGCTACTTGGGCCAAATTCTGGAGTGATGTAAGTTATTTAGCTGCATGTAGGTGTAAAGCGCAGCAATTTTCTGTACCGAGTGGGTGGTAAGGTAGGGTTGCAGCAGGAGAAGCAGCCAAGAGGATGGCATTAGATAAAATGCTCTCTCTGAGGAGGGCTGCTGGGAAGGGAACTCTGGTTGCGTTGGCCATGTCGAAAGGCCGATTTGCTCTGTATTTGTTTATTTTCTAAGCTGTGAAAGCTCTTGTGTGCATTCTTCTCTTTTGGTTTAGCTTAAACCTTTCCTAATCCTGTTAGCAGAAATAAACCTCCCTGAACCCCCAGTAAGTGTCTGCACGGGAGTTTGCACCAGCTGAATTAAATCTGTGTGAAATCACTCAGGGTGCCCTTGTGTGAGTAAACACAACCCCATGTTGACACCCTCCTCGCAGTGTCCTCTTCTTTCCCTGCCGTGCTGCTCCTGTTCTCCCCTCTTGGCAGGGGAACGGCAGCAGCTTCCTGGTGGGGAGGTCACATCATGACTTACTCTTCTCAGTTCCCACAGGAAAATAAGCAAAAAAAAAAAAAAAAAAAAAAAAAAAAAAAAAACAACAACAAAACAACCACCGAAAACCAACAACAAACCCTCTCCGCCATCGCAGTGACTGTGCAGCAAAAGGGTTGGGTGAACTGAAACTAGGGTCTCCATTTAAGGTCCTTCTAACCAAGAAAGGCTCACTAAAAGGAAGGCTGTGCGCCGGCAGGACCAAGTCCCTGCCCCAGTGACATGCAGAAGGGGGGACTGCTCCCAGTACCAGCCCCGGCTGATCTCCGCTGTCCTGGCAGAGCAGGGTGGGAGAGGCAGGCAGCTGGGCTTAGCGCTGGCTTTTGCATATTCTTTACCATGCGTGTCCTGTCTTGACAGTATTTATGCAAATTTTTAAGTAGGGGAAAAAGCTGTCACGTAAAACCAAAACTTCATCTGAAGGCCAAATATGTAGGTTGGTTGGCTTCTGTGTTTTCTTTCCTTTATTTTTTTTTTTTCAATTAAAAATAAAGTAACCTATAAAATGACGATCTAGTTTAATATCCTTGTTATATGTTCCAGGCAGTATCTGAGTCATGCCATTTGCTCTGTGCTTTGTAACCCTGCGGGGGATGTAAAAGTTCCATTTTTTGGGAATATTTCTTGGTCCACCCCAGTCAGATATGCCAGGTGAGAGTGCCAGGTTGCAGGTAGTGCAAGTGAACTCTCTCCAGATAAAACTGCTGTCAGGACGGGCCCCACGGGTCACTGTTTCAGGTAATTGGTTCCGTGGCCCTGTCCTTGCAATCCATGTAATCTTTTTGAGTGGAAACGAACCCAAAATCCAAAGAAGTTCCCAATGGATTGTCCTGCCTGTATTTTTAGTTTTGGTTAGTGGAGCTCCATTCAATTTAATTCCCAGCCAGTGCTGAGACCACCTTTAATTGTCATGGAAAAATGTTTATAAAGAGCTGCAAAAGGAGCTGCTAGAGGAAGCCCCTTCTCCAGCACTGGCAGAGCTGCTGCATGTTTTCATGTCCTGAGTAGTCAATTCACTTCATCGTGGACATTTCTTATGCAGGTAGGGGTCTTCTGGCTTGCGTGGGGCATTTTAACTGGGTATTTTTGAAGAGATAATTAGTAAGATTCTTGCTGGTTAGTGCCAACTGTGATAATGATTTATTCCTGATCGGCTTACAGCCCTTGTTATAAGCCAAGGTGCCAAACCTACCTTTTGCATAACTAAGAGCATGTATAAGTGAGGGTTACCACTGCTCAGCTAATGCACAAATGTCCTCATCTGTGGGACTGCACTTGTGAGCCTTTCCCACTATTATGGGATCCTGGAAAACAAGGCTGAACATTATCTTCACTTCAGAGCACTTTGTACCCAGTAGGAAAGGTCTGGAAAAAGGGGATCTCCTTTGGGCTACAGACCCCCACCCACTACATCTCCATCCCCTCCCACTCCTGTGAGCTCCAGGGACTTGGCAGGTCTCAGCTTTTTTTCCACTAGAATTGCAGTTTTTTCCTTGGGCTGTGTCTAAATTTCCTTGGCATGGATTGAAGGGATGATGTTACCACCACTCCAGGGAATGCAGTAGCGTACATTTATTGCTTTTCAGATATGCTGTACAGGTACACTTGGAAATCTCTATTCTTTCCTTCCTTCAAAATACACGGCTCCAGATAATGCACTTAGGGGCTGTGGGTCTCTGGCTCTCTGTTGGTTTGCCTGCTCAGAGGGGTGACAGCCTGCAGTAAATATATCTACATTGCCAGACATCTCAGCCCATTTTTATGGCTCATGTTGGGATGAACCAGCCAGACCCCACCGACAGAAGACTTGCAGAACTGCCCCCAGCAGGCAGCACAGCCCTCTGCCTGGTTTGGCTTCCCTCTGCCCCTTGCAGTCCTTCCGTGCCATCTCAGACCTTGTGCTCTTGGCCGTACCCTGCCACCACCACCACCTTCTGCAGGGCATGCAACGCAGCCCTTCAGCGTCAGGCTGTAAAACCATTGCCTTCGTGGGCTGCAATGCAACTCGCAAATTATTTCAGGCGTGTTGACTTCAAGCACGCACACAAGCAACTATTAAGTCTTATGGCCACAAGGCCAAGTGCCACTCATTATGGGCATGGCCGGTCTGCTCTAGAGCCAAGCTAGCCCTGGGCGGTGTCGGCGTGAGATGTTCTGTACTACCTGTCCCGGGAGGCTGCGAATTGGTCCCGAGGGTGGATGTCATTAGCGATATAGATATAACCTTTAGCTACTAACTGATGAAATTACTTTTCCTAGTGCAGGGGTATAGCTGCATGCTATTAGCATTAGGACTAGCAGGTTCCAGACCTGCTGCTGACCTAGTTGGGGTTGTTATAACATTATCTGAAATAGTCTTTTTGAATTATATTTTTTTTTTCCTGAAAATTGATAGCCAGAATCTCCTATTCGTTTAAGGCCTAAAAATCTTCCTTTCCCTGATTTGTCATCTTCTTCCCCAGAACCATATGCACACACGAAAAATTAACTTTCTGGAAGTCTGGATGCTTTCTTAAAGCATTTAGTAGCACTGAGGACATGAAATACTGTACTGAGTCCTCTGGGAAACCTACAATTAGTGGGATGAAAATACCTTCCTTAAATGATTGAGCTCCTGAAACAGGGTGAGTAATTAAAATGCTATACAGGACAGAGTTGAAAATCCTTATGGGATTATCAGTGAGGCATTGTTTAAAAGATGTCCTTGGGTTGGACAGTAGCAGCAACATTGTGTGCAGGCGTTACTCGGAGGTCCTGCTGGGAGTGGGAGGTGGCAGATGCCATGTGCGGTACCTGGGGAGTCTCATGTTTTCTTCCATTTTTATCCTCGCTGTTCCAGCTGAGAGGAGCTCTTCATAGCATATTTATTTCATCCCAGGAAGACTACAGGTTGATTGATCGAGTTTTGGGGGGTTTTTTGTTTGTTTGTTTTGTTGTGTTTTGCTGGTGGGTTTGTGGTTTTTGTTTTGTTTTTCTTTTTTTTTTTTTTTTTTTTACTAGTCTGTAGTGATGTTAGGTTGGGAGTGCAGAGCCAGGGAAGGAACAGCTTTCAAAAGGTGTTCTATGTACATCTACTTGCGTAGTGGTCTTACCTAGTGCCTGTGTGCATCTGATTGTGTCCAGGGATAGGCACCAAAGAGCTCCAGTTCCAATTTCCAAAGGCATTTTGGGTCCTGAAGGTGCATACAGAACTTTCACAGGGCATTAGCTCCTTGGATACCCAAATTGCTGTGAGTGATGAGACTGAATTGTCTAACTTTATCAGGATGCTTTGAAATTCCCACTAGGGGTCTATCTGCCATGCACCTAAAAGCCTTACAAAATATGATCTGGGTGGACAGTTTCTGTCTGTTTTTCTGCCTGGTAGGAAAGGCTTCCTGGAGATGCACTTCCCAGCATGGTAAGTCCTGCACAGCTCCATCATTGAGCGCATGTAAAAACAGCTTCAGAAATGGTAAAGGCTGTAAGATACTTATCAATTAGAATAATCAGTTGGACAGGATTGAAGTGGACAGTGACAGATTATGCAAGTGAGCAGTGGTTAATTTACTTTTGGGAAGATGTTTAAAACTCAGTATTGTTTTGGGTTCACGAATGAAAGCTTATTATGAATTTGTTGGAGGGTCTGGTTACGTTTTTGTTTCTTGGGTGAAAAGTGAGGCCAGACAAAATACGTAAGTACAGTTACAAGCACAATTAACAGATGTCTGCATCCTGTCTGATGTGGGGTGGCACTAGTGATCTGATAGGTGTGGGTTGGAGGAGGGATGTGAAGGGGGACACGCTTTGCACACAGGAGGCCTGGAGTGAATTCGTGTTGAAGAACTTCACAGGAAAGACAGGAATGAGAGAAAGGGAAGAAGAAAGGAAAAAAGAAATTTTCCTTGGTTGGGTGAAGCTAATGGGACTGGAGGGAACTGGTGTGAAGGCGTGTGAGTGGGCCGGACCTGAGCCATGCACATGGGCAGGGGGGAGCTGACTTGGGTACGAGAAGGGTTAAACAAGGACGCACGGCAAGGAGATAGGAAAGGAAGGGGGGGTGAAGGCTGGGAAGGTAGAAGCTGAGTCCAGCACGAGGAGGGAGCTGTGAGATGGCAAGCAGGCTTTTCCATTTCTAGACGCAGTTGCTTCTGACTACCCATTATGTTCCTCTTTATCTCTCTGCGAGGAAGCTTTCCAAAACCATGAATAATACCTTATTAGGTAGATGGTAAAGCCCCTCCTTTTTATCCTGCTTTAATTCATGCTTCCTCTGCTTTGGTGGCTGCCTTGTACATAGTGCTGTTAAAAGTGCAATTATCATTCTTCCTGGTTGCGCGCTATTAAGGGCGTATCCTCTCGCAGCATCTCCTGGAGGCTTATTACTCAAGAGAGAGGAGTTGTGCACTAGAAGCCAAATTAAACTGAGCAAAGAGGAGGCTGTTTCCACCGCAGGGATGGAACAGATGGTTTTGCTGAAGACCAGGTCAGGAGCTGGTCTATGGGAGAATATGTAGCTGGAAGCCTGTGATGTAGGGAATTTGTGCCACGGAGCTGGAAGACACAATCCTGTGGTTCTCTGGCTTAGCCTGACTCTCTCCCTTTTGCCCACTGCTGTAGGGATGTGGGTTGGTGAGCATGCCCTGCTTGACAGCGGCATCTTGTCCTGCACGGGTTTCAAGGTTAGAAGCGGTAATTGTGACCCTCTCCTCTGATCTTCTGCAAGATGTTGAGTGTTTCTTCTTCGAGAGCTATCCAAACCTAGATGAAAGATCCCAAGTGATGGAGAATGCAGCAGATCCCTGAAAGAACCACCTTCTCCTTTCCTTTTTAAAAAGTATCTCATTTCTCAGCGTGAATTCATTTGGCTTTTAGTTGTCTTTTACCATTGCATCACCACTGTTTTCCCTCTGCTTGTTGGAAAAACTCCTTACGCAGAGCTCACTGGTCAGCTTTGAGTGGCAACCAGAGCCGGCATCTCCATTTGCCAGGATCCCAGATGTCTCTGGAGCTTTCTAAGCACCAGGCAGCAAAGAGTTAAGGCAGCTGAGCCGCAGGCCTCAGAACATTTTGCTAGGGAGCCAGGTGAGCAAAGAACAGATAAAGGCAGCACCTGCCTATGGGTTTGGAACAGCCCGGGGCCATGGATAGAATGTAAATACACTCTGAAAATCTTGTTGTCTGACACTGTGCCAGCGTCTTCTGGGCTCTTGTCATGGAAAATATTTCGGCTGAGGTCATTCAGTCAGCAAAAACCCAGCATTTAATACCCTCTGAGGTGCCAACTTGCTTCTTTCTTTGTGTCGATAAATAAACAAAGTAGGGTAGCATTTCATGTTGCCAGGATGATCTTTGTTTTATTAGGAAGGATTTAAAGGTTGTTGATTTTTTTTTTTTTAATTTTTTTTTTCTTCTCCTTCCTCCTCTTTAAATGCAAAGACTCTATGTTTCTGCTCCCTTTCTCTGTGTTTGCTCCTTCTGGCTCACACCTACACGCCCAGCCTTTAGAGTGAGAGCTAATGTCTGCTTCTTGTAAATCTCTGCTGGCTGCCTCAGGCTATGTTTTTAATTCCTTTATTCAGCTTTGAGATGAGTAGGAGAAAGGTGCAGCTTTTTGAGATGATGGAAGTTGCCATTTCCCTTCTTCAGTCAATTAGGCGCTTTAGTTGTTTTCGGCTAGTTCTCAAAACTTTCCATTGATGATAGCTCTGAAGAGGGGAAAAAAAAAATGTTGAGGGGAGCTGAGGGATGTGGGAGGGAGAAGAAAGAGGGCTGGTAACTGGATTATCTGCCGGTAGAATGACTGATTTGCTGTATGTGCCTCTAGGAGAGAGAAACAGCCTGACCTCAGAGCTGTACTCAGAGCAGCTGAGCTTCTGGTCAGTCAGATTTATGGCTTTTGATGATATTTGTGCAGTGCCTGTCGTTTCTCAAGTGTGCCATGAAACACGGTGATCCTGTCGATGCTCTTGGGGAACCTATTGCTTTCTCTCCCAAATCCTTGCAATAGCAAACTCCTTCAAAGTTTGCATGGCGCTTGTCTTAACCGTGTCTTTTAGCCCCCTCCCCACATCCTTCTGCTCCAAATCCTGCCACTGCCACTCATTTGGATGTAAAGGCACTATGGGGTGAGGAGGCCCCGTTTTGTCCAGGGGTGATCCCTGTCTATCAAAAGCCTTCACCTCATCTATATTTTGGCCAACAGTCTCTGCCTGACTCCTCTGGGCCTGTAATACCCAAACACCTCGTGGATGGTGACTACATCATGTAGATGTTGTAAAGCACCATGGGGGTCCTGCAAAGTAAAACAACGGTGTTCCCTTTCTTCCACTGTGCTTCAGCAATGACGTGAGAGCAAAGGATGGGCTTTGCCTTACAAAACGTAAGCTCTTTCTTCTTTCAGGCAGGGCAGGAATGAGATCAGTCCTTCCACATCAGCACTTTTTTTTTTTTTTTTTTATCTTGTTGTTTTCTGCCCTAAGTCTGTCAGGGTCTGCGGCTCGTCTGGAAATGAGTCTGCAAACCTTGGGGCTGGGAATCATCTCACCTGATTTTAGTTATCTAAAACTTAGACATGAAGTCTAAGATTGTCATCTAGGCTCTCTTTGGTCGGTGAGTAGTGATAAACAGCTCATGCCATTCATCTTACCCATTCTAGACATCTGCCTTAGGTTGGGATGATTCATGCTTTGGAAGCTCCTGTGCTTTTCACAAACTCTCAGGGAGGCGTAGGTGAACATTCAGGTCTAGAACCCGAAGTCTCACAGGGCTCTTCATCTGAGACATCCAGCAGCTACCTTCTTTTTACCATTTACCATGGATGTTGTCTATGTGTAGGATAGAACTGTACTGTCCGTTGTTGAAAGGGGAGTGATCTGTGCCCATCTGACTGTTCAGATGACTTTGCTGATTTTGATAGAGGTGATGTTCTGCCTGTGATGGCCCTGAGGAACAGAGGCGGTTTTTGAAGTGAGAAGGTGATAAGTATTTCATCAAATATTGTCATTCTGCTATCAATTTTTCAATCAATCAGGTCGACTTTAAGGCCAAAATTTCAGAGCCGATGAAAGAACACGGAGGCCTGGCTTCCATCAAAATTAAAGATTTCATCTTAACTGTTTTATATTTAACCTTCTGTTAATCTGTGATGTGATTGCTTATCCCTGTGTATATCTTTGAAGGAGGAGGACTGCAGGCGTTCCCCACCCCCTACGAGATACAGACCTCAAAATATAGAGGGGGAAAATAGAGCTTGAAGCTGGGCTAATCTTCTTGGGTTGCTGTTGGGAGCACAATGGTGGCAAATTGCTGTGGCAGGGGACCCTGCTCTTGAACCAAAGACAGGAACTAGGCTGACAAGACAATAATAGTGTGTTGGCTCAACTGGCAAACACACATCCCTTTTGGACAGACTCAAAATGTTACATTGAGAAGCAGTTAATTCACCGTTGTGTAAGGTTCCTAATGGACTGGAGCCAGAATGCTCCATTAACCACACACATATAAAATATTCATTGAGCTTGGGTTTTGTTGCCAAGCTGGAGAAAGGGGGAGAAGCTTTGTGTGTAGAGATAAAACTGTCAGTATTGAGGGCTGAAGGGAGGAGTTGATGATGTGTTCTGCAATCTTTTATTCCTTTTAAGAGGAGAAGGATTTCTTATCTTTGGCAGGGGGCTAAGGGGTACAAAGAGGATTAAATGCAGGACTTGCTGGGTTTTACATTTCATGTTTAATTGTCCAAAGGGTGAAGGTACCTCCTTGTCTCTGTGCCAAACTCCCTGATCTGTTCTATACATGTGGTCTCTGCAAATTAATCCCAGGGTCAGTCTTTAGAAAATAAAATAAATGTGATAAACCACAATTGTGTTCCCCAAAAGATTGGCTTCTAAACAGAAGAAAACTTTCCTAAGCACAGGACAGCGAGGGCTATGGTGATAGGAAGTATCAGCACTGGATTTTCTATCTGGAAAACACGTGTTCACCTGTTTTTGTGCCCGGTTTAGATGTGCAGTAAAAGCAGCTTTCTGTTTTCCGAGTGCTGAATATACAATGAACATATAGAAGAGATTTGGTTGTGAGAATTGGCTTGTTTTGCTGTTGCTGCTTGGATTAGGAGACAATAAGGCAAATCACTGTGTTTCAAACTGAATGAGTAAATGCGTGTGCAAAAGATACTCTCCGTGTGACCCTTCTCTCTTGCCAGAAGGCGACTTTGTATGTCCACTTAAGCAAGACACATGGCAAAAGGACAACAGTCCTGCTGGATAGGAAGAGGCAGTCTGTGGTGCTGTGTGCCACTGATAACGGGGATTACGAGGCCAGGAAGGAGCGTGTCATGGTTTGTGTAAGCTCTGGAGGCTCTGTATCTTGTGGTGTCTGGGCAGCCTCTGAGAGGATACTGGAAAGGAGCTGGTGACCTTCCTCGTGTGTCATGTCTGGTCATGGAGCACCAAGAAAATATAAGGGAGAGCTCCAGGAGGTGAAACAAAGTTTTGATAGGAGAGGACGGTAAAGTCAGGGGCTCTGTTAAAGCATTCAAGAAATGCTTGTCCTAGACAAGCAGGGGCACAATACGTGTCTAAGGAAGTGGTGTAGGTTCAGACTTCTTAGAAACAGGAGAGACATTAAGAATGGATGGGAGGGATGGTCTCTTCCTAAACAGGGGCAACCAGACTAGTGGCACTGCGAACGAAAACAAATACTAGGGGAGTCCTTGAAATTATTTGAGATGATGACCTGGAGGTGAACAGGTCCTTGATGACAAGGATCTTGATGACAAGTTCCCCAGCACGAAAAGCTCTGTGCCCGCATAGCAGAATAAGACCTCCCCCAGTGAAGTTCAGGTTTTAAATAAAGCCATCTAAGCAAATCCACAGTTAAACAAGGCACGTGCAGGTAGGCAGCTAGACCAAGACCAAAAGTATCTGTGCATTTCTATAAATGTTAAATGTATATAAAGCGAAGATGGGTGAATTTTAATGTACTGGCCTCCCAGAAATCTTACTGAATGAAGCTAATCAGTACAAAGCTGTACTATCAGGATACTTATTATATAGAAACGACAAGAATAAGATTTTGCCGTTGGTGGAGTGACTCACAGTCTGTTGGAAATCAGAGTCCAATAAGATAAATCAGTTATCTGTATCATCATTTACCACCCACTCTCTATGAATGGAAAGTTGCCATGCCAAATCAAGAAAAACATTATAATAACACTACCCTTTTAAACAGCTGACCATGGCAGTGACAATATCCATGAAATACTAAGAAAGATCAGAAGCAATGGAAAGATAGCATACAAGAAAAGAGACTGGAGAAGATTTGTCCTAGTTAGGATATAAAGAGCAAATTTTAGTCAACGTTTTTAAACAGACCAATAAAAAGGAAAGACCAAGACCTTGACCTCAACCAAGACCTTGTTTAAACTATAGCTGTTAGACTGAGGAGTTGCTTGGCAGTGGTGACCACTGCATGGTCAAATTCAATACTTTTGTAGGACATTAAGAAAACCCCAAAGACCATGACAATATTTTTCTTTAAAAAGCTCTTTGAATAACATTAAAGGAGCAGGTAAATGAGCTAAGAGTGTAAGGAAGCATCCCTGTAAATTGGAGAAAATATCTCATCAATTCCAAAAATAAACCTAACCCCAAAAAGTTACTACAGTTTAACAGTGGAGTAAGGGGGACTATTAGAAACAAAAAGGTGTCCTTTAAATAGTGGAAATGATGCCTGAACAAAGAAAATAGAGAGGAATGTAATTCCTTACAAGTTACATGTAAAGATATAACAACACAAACTAAAATATTTTGAGGAGTCACTCACAAAAGACATGGAAACTAATAACAAAAGCTCTTCCAAATGCAGCAGGAGCTGGCAGTCTGCCTGCAAATGGTGGGTTCAGCAAATGTCCAAGGTGTGAAAGGAGCCATTGAGGTCGGTAAGACCACCATATAGCAGAAGGCAGTGCCTGCATAGCATATAGGAAGTCCTCCAAGGTTTGAGCCCAAGGAGTGGCCTCTAATTGAGCTGTTAATAGAAGAGCTTTTAAAGCAGATCAATGAAATGAACAATAACAAATCACCAGGACAAATTATATTCACTCAAATGTTCTAAATTACTTTGGGATGAAGCTTTTGGGGTCAGTCAGCCTTGATCCCAGAGGAGGTAAATAATGTGACACCAGTCTTAAAAAGGGTTCCAGCAGGGATTAAAAAAAAACAAACACAGACTACTCAAGTCTGGCTTCCGTACCAGGAAAAACTGAGAGGAAATTATAAGAGGTTTAGTGGCAACATACATAAATACAATATATTGTGGACATGTTAACATGGCCTTTGTAAAATAAAGGCATGCATTGCAAGCCTTAGAGTTCTTCGAAGAAATGAATAAGCATCTGGAGAAGCACGTGACAGTTAATATAGTGTACTTGGAGTTTTGAATGGATTTTGAAAAGGTCTCACCTAAGTATGAAGAAAAGGATAGCTATAATTAGCCAATTTTCACAACAGAAAATTTTCTTGCTCCTTATAGTGATCCTTTTGCGGGGTAGTCCTTGTAAAGTTTCCGGGGCAAGGGGAGCTGTGTTTTTCAACAGTCCTACCTAGAAAAAAAGAATTAATAGGAAGGGGAGGGAGTCCGTTCATGCCAAAAGATCACGATGAAAGTGATAACTAAAGCTTTTTGGTCCTTTGCAGAAGGATCTTGAGAGACTGGGCAGTACAGTGGCAGACAAAAGTCGATGACAATATACATAAATAATACAGGGGAAAATCATTTTGACCTTCATGCCTCTAGGTAGCAATGTTTTCTATGGTTTCTATATTCAGGAAAATTATTAATAAAGTCATTGTTGCTGATTTTTCAGAAATATCAGACTAGTACTAGAATTCCTGTAAATGACATAGAAATTTTTTGGAGTTATTTGGAACGACTGAGAACAAAACAAACAGCTTATGCCACTGCAGTATATACAGGAGAGTGACAGAGATGTTGATCTTCCTGTAGTGTTCCTGCATCTCGGCTGCTGCGTGCGGGACTGCTCACTCAATTTCAAAAAAAGATGTATTAGAAGTAGAAACGACAAACAAAAAGAGCAGTGAGAACAGCTGGAAGTGTGAAATGTCTATCTTTTTATCGAGAAGTCTAAATGAAGTAGTGCTCCTCAGCCTTGAAAACTGAAGAAGCATTTGACAGAGGGCCATAAAATCGTGAGTGATATGTAAGAGGTGAATGGGAACTGATTATTCCCTCCTCCGTGTAACAGAAGAACTAGGGGTGCTAAAGAAACTAAAAGGGTAGTAGCATAGAATAAAAGGAGTACTTTTTCATCGTTATATTGTGAAAGTGATGATGAATACTGGAAATGGCAAAATGAAATAAATTTAAGATAAGATGATCCAAAATCCCGTAGGATCCGTTCATCAGAGGCTGCTAAACACAATGGCTTGTGTGGACTCGGAGATTGCCTCAAGTCCCTAAATTGCTGATGGCCAGAAACTGGAAGACTGTGACCATCCCGTGCATGGGCTGCATCTTGCGTCTGTTAAGTATTTGCTTTTGGACAGTGTTGCAGGTAAACTGCTGGGCACCACCATTTTTGCATCCCTTTTCTACTAAGGCTGAACCTGTTTAACTCCAAATTTTATTTCTCGCTTTGTGCCATCTCGCAGTTCTCTTTGAGATATTCCTTTTCCTTTCTCTAGGTTTGTGGGAGCTTTTGGCCCGACTGCAAGTGCTCAGCTTTTCCCGCTTGATGTGCGAGTTTCTGCATCCTGAGCCTATGGATCCCTTCTCATACATGGAGATCGGCATTGCGTGTTCACTTTTGAAAATCACAAAATTTCAGCCAGATTTGCAAAATCAGTTGATTTATAAGCCCTGACTTAACAATGCGTGTAAACACAGGACTAGCTTTAAGCATATGCTTAAGTTCTGGGGATCTCAAGCACATGTTTAAGTGCTTTGCCACATAAAAATAGAAGCATGATTTAACAGTAGGCCTGACTTTCCATTGTGCTATTTTAGTTTTATGCTGATTTAACTCCAGCTAACTCAGCCAGGCTACAGGACTTGGTTTGGAGAAGACAGCTTTGGTCTGAAAACAAGTTATTCCAAACCCTAGAGCTGGATGAAGTTCTCAAGGACCAAAGATTTACAAGAAAGGGTGTGATGGCAGAGTGTTAGGCTGCTTCTTCTGGATTCGTGGTGTGAGTTTGAGTTTCATGCTGGAATTGCACAACACCCAGATAGAAGTGGGTGTCTGCCCATGCTGACAATGTTAAAAGCATCCAGATGTGAATGTTTTTGGCTATGGAAACTTTTGTGCTTTAAGTGTGCTAGCCCAATTTTCTTGAGAGAATATTTGGACTTCTTCCTCCGGTGAGCTTTTTCTTTTCAGCATAATTTAAAATGTTGAGAAGAGTGATTCACCTATAGTGAAATCTATAGATTTGCCCCCTGAAAGCTAATTACAGGCCGTTTCACCTGGATTTCTCTAAAATATAAACAGACGTTAGGAGAGAGAAAGAAAAAGTACTGCTCCTGCTTTGAACTGAATTGAAACTCAAGGAACTTCGGCAGTGTTTGAGAGGAATAGCAGAATATTGTAAATATTATGCTAGAAAGATGAGATGCTGCACCCCAGGTTTGACAGCAGTCCAGAGGCATGTAAATGAGACAGGAGACTGGATTCTTTGATTTCTAATGTTGAATGCTCTTAAATCATTGAATTACTGGCCTGATTTTGCTTGTACTACAGTTCACACAGCAGTTTGAAAAGGAGTCATCAGACTCTTCATAGAATAATCTGGATTTGAACTGATTGCTTTCAGCTGTACACGAATGGCTGCCCTAGAATTTGAAAGGCTGCTGACTTGAAATGGTTGAGAGCTCTTAGTTTTGAGTCATCTTATGGAATTATTTCTATGTTCTGAATTGGTTATTTAGTAGGGGAAAAGAGAAGGCATGAGAAACCCCTTGAATCATTTGAAGGAAGGATTGGTCCTGCTCCATTGATGCCCTTGGTCTACAGACATCCCCTATGAGACCTTCACTGAGCACCAGGCAAAGAATTGCAGTGGAAGTTTCAGTGCATTCTGGCAGGTAAGGGAAATGGTGAATCAGAACAACAGGTGAAACCCACAGGTACCTAAAGGATAATGGTCTTGTCTTGAGTTGCTGAGCTGCCTCATGTGTAAAATTTCCTGTGTTTCGTGATAGAAAGACCAACTGAGACAGCTTCCTTGTGAACCTTGACAGTCATCAAAAATCATGTCCAAAAAAGTTAAGAATTGACAGGGAACGCAGAGCAGTATTCGAAATGCTATGCAAGTGGCTGGGTCTTTTTTGTAATTTTTTTTGCCTCTAACTCTAATGTAGCCTGTGAAGGTCACTGATGACTAACTCTTGTGTATTCCTCTAAAATAAAAATACATATATGATGTTATAGAAAAATTAAAGGAATTTCTATATCTTTGAGTTGCATGCATGATTTACCCAGTCACATTTGTACTGAAGTCTTTCAGGACTGGTAAGATTAGTTTCTGTTTTGGGCTGGGGAAATGAAAACTAATGCCGGATTGTGTAGGCAGCTCTGGACTGATGTGAGTGAAATATCAAGAGTCATCAATATCTGCAGATATTTTCTTGACAGCGGTAGAAAATAACATGGCTAAAGCCCCAGGGTGCTGGGATAAACACTTTTACCAACCCGTATGGGAAGGAAGGTAGATCCCAGGACATGTTGGGTCCAGAGGTAGGAACAGCCGCATGCATGGAGATGTGTGGAAGCTTTGTTTTTCCATTCTGACATAGGAATGCTGAAATAGCGTATTTCACTGTGATAATAAAGCCAGTGCAGTTTTGAAATGGGTGTCTGGTATTTTCTGCAAATAAGATTGAAGCAGATAGTTGTGTTGCTTCCTAGTCCCAATCAGAAATATGAATTCTTCTTAAAACACTGAGGGAAATGTTATAGTGTAAATGCGGTGCAGACTCTGTGTGCCAATGTGAAATGGGTGGAGAGTTACAATGGCTAAAAGCAGAGGTGTAGGTCTTGCCTTGAATTGGTATCGTGCCTGGATATACTACATAAACTTTCAATATATAGGTTTATCTTGCAGTTCCACGCACAAATAGATATGCGTGTGCTCTCTGAATGTAGCAGAGACACAGCCTGGGTGAAGGAAGCAGAGCAAGTCTTGTTCACTGGGACCCCAAGTTGGGTTTTAGGAACATGGGGCTCCATTCCTCATTTTGTTATAAAGTTCTTCCATGGATTTCTGTTGGTTCTGCCAGTTTATGTGCAGGTAAATATGTATAATACTATAGGCTAAACTGTTTGTGCATCTGAAAATATACAGGGAGATGTGCTCTCCCACTCTAGCATAGAAGCAGTGAAAGGATTCCTGAATCCAGTTATGCCACCACTCTGTTTTTGGGACTGGGAACTCAGCCGCAATAAAGTGCTCACCTGGAAACAGTGAGCAAACGGTGGGTTGTCCCATCCAGGTGCCAACTGCAGCACACCCCCAAGTCCAAGGTGCAAGGAAGTGTTTCACATGAACAGTTGCGTCTCCCAGAGCATTGACATGCATATGCACACACTCTCTCTGGGTTTTTACCACTTGAGCATCAACCACAAATTCTTTTCAGATGCGAAGCCTCCGTATGTCCACATCTGGTTTGCTGTGTACCTCACTAGGAATGATATGGGTGCACAGATAATGGCTTCTTTCATAACGTAGTTGTCCAGCTTCAATTTTCTGTTCCCTTTTCCTTCTGTTGAATTACTTGTTAACGCAGCTATAACCTCTCTTTTGCTCCCTCTGCATCCTGAATGTAAATCGACTTGCCACGACGTGCTACTCTCTAGAAATTACAAAGCCTCAGAAGATAATTTGTTGCTGGTGCTGATAGCATCTGTTTATTCTAATGCACCAGCCAGTTGGGCCGCGCTCGCCTGCAGATGGGGAGAAAATGACCTTCAGTAAAATCGCAAACTTAACAATTCTGAAACAGCGTCACCCTGGGCAGCTAGCTGCTGCCAATCTGAAGTCTGTGTTTTCGGGGAGGCAGCAGTCAAACCAGCGGGAAGTGACTCTGCTGTCAGAGAGGCATAAAGTAACCTACAGCTTTTTGGAGAGTACGGAAATGTGGGGACGGTCACAGTAGGGTTGTGGCCTGAAAAATGCCGTGGGCCGGATCTTTTCAGGATGCTTGGATTCCTTGCTTTCATAAGCCTGACAGCTGCCTCTGCTCCTTTGCCCATGGATGTCCAATTAGAGGTCAATTCTGGTGCCCCACTGAAGGTCTGATTAGAGCACTGTCACTCAGAAAATCAGATAAATGAAGAAAATAGTAGAGTTTAAACTAAATCTATAGGAGCTCAGTTGGTTGAGTGGTTGTGATAGAACTGGCAATAGTGGCACAATAAAAGCCTGCTTTGTATCTTGTGAATAAAAAGAGGATGAATGTTTTCTCTGGATAATGGAATAATTTTCACTTCACTGGTACTTGGGAGTATGTTAACAACTGGGTTCTAAAGTTACATATGCAAATCATTGGGTTTTTCTAACTCTAAATCCTAGCGTTGCAAAGCTGAAGAGCTCATTGGTTCTTTTATGTTGATTTCTAATAACCCTACAGCACTGAGGAAGTTCTAGGGACAGAAGAAATCTAATTTTACATCAATATTTTAAATGGAGTGCTATGATCATTCATAATTAACATTAATATTAATTAATTCAAGGAAATTCAAGAAGAAGCATAAAATGAATGGACATACTATAGAAACATAACACATGAAGAGGCACCTAGTATTGATTTTTTGGAAAGTAACTTTGGTCAACCACAGCTGAATTTAAAAAAAAAAAAAAAATCTGGTTGATTATTATACCAATGTTGATGTATGAATTTCCTATAAGCCTTTAATGTGCTTTTATACATATTAATTCATAAACTCAAATGGTACAGTATCAAATAGGAAATGGTACATGGATTCTGACTTTCAGTTACAGATCTCAAAGTGGTATTTATAAATAGATTTGAAGTGTAAACACATCAAATAGCTGTATTTCTAGTGTGATCTTGCCAGTCATCCCGTCATTGCTTTAGTTGTTTAATGGTGTGGCAGGGACTGGAAGGAGACATTAAGTCCACACTGCTGACATTAGCACATGACAGAAAGCATAATTTGAATCTCTCTGCTTGGACTTAGCATAGTCCATTTGGATCTCTTGGTAGAATGGAAATACCAAATAATTCTTCTTTTCAGGATGCTACAGGTAAGGGAAATTAAAACTGAGATTTATGCACTCTCAGATTTTTTAGACTGTGAGAAAGGGGAATCTGGAAAAGGATTGAGCGTTTGAATGCATAACTGGCTGAATGTCACCTCTCACTCCAGTGCTGTGGCCAAAGGGGCTAAAGCAGTCCTTGGATCCTTTCTAAAGCCTACTTGATATTCCCTGCTTATATACCCAGGGATCACTTTACTGCTGTGTTTGGCATTGGTGCAATGGCTTTGGGAACACTCCATCCAGCTGTGGTGCCCACAATTAAAGAAGGATGTTGAAAATTGGAGATTTTTCAGAGAAGAGCCACAAGAATGACTGAAGGATTGGAAAACATGCCTTACAGTGGAGCCCATCTCCTTAGCTTACCAAACAGCAAGTCAAGAAGCAAGTCTGGTTTTCAAGTATGCTATATAAGGAAGAGAAATTCAGAAACAGAAGCTCCTTTGGGCAATAGTATAATAAGAATCGGTAGTCAGAAGTTGGATGAGTTCATACCACACATAAGTCTTCGACTTTTCCCAGCGGAAACCATTCTTGGAGCAAAACTCAGGGCTGTGATTTATTCTGTCATTGGCAAGTAGAGGTTGGACGCTTTTTCCATCAGTTACGCTCTGGTTCATGCAGGTATTCATTCAGAGCAGCCTTGTTGCTGGCACGCTTTCAGGAGTCAAACCTAGCTGACCTCTCTGGCTTTGTTCATTTATACATCAGAGTTCTCACTCCAAATTGTTCATTATCTAGATACACAAAATCCTTCAGACACAAATTCTGCTGTCTGGTCTGGATCCTAAACTCCATTCTCCTGCTTCACCGTAGGATTGGATAGGAAAAGCAAGAACTTATGGAAGTATTTGTATGAGAGATGTTGTTTGATCACGTGAAAAGCCTAAGGACTAGATGTTACTTTTTGAAACCAGTTCTCCATTTTTTCCAATTCCCGTATCAGCACACAGCCTTTGGTAGGGGGCAGGGCGGGAGGTTTTGAATGAACGGTTCGAGTCAGGCTCCTTTCCTCAAAGGCTTGAAGTCATAGTCTGGCAGAAGGATCCACCAACATTTTTGAAATAGACCAGGGAAGAGAAGAACCGTGTGTCTGGTTCCAGGTCCTACCCCCGACATTCCCTCTGACAAAGCCTGAACTTGCAATTTCGACTACTGGGCAGTCTGTGCAGTGACCTGTGGCTTTGGCCATTATCCTGTCTTCCTCTCTAAGAAGAGGTTTTCTCCTGGGCAGCACAAAAGCACATTAGCAATGGCACAGTGAAGAAGTCTGCCTTTCTGCTGCCCACGCTGTGCGTGCCCTGAGAGAAGGAAGTCTGCCTGAAATCTTCCCCAGCCCTTAAAAATAGAAATGGGCCTGTCACATCTCACTGTTCACTGAATTGGGATTGAGTCAAAATATTCTTTGAATGTGATCAAACCTCAAGTTTGGAGGACATCTGGGCCTTGGATTTGGGTTCTTTCCATTTTATAAACACTACTTACTGGTCTGCTTTTCTAGGACCACTTAAAGGTCTTCAAATCAAACCAGATCTGTGGCTTTCCCCACTTCCCTACTGGGCTACTTTGATTTCTGAACCTTTGAGTTTAGCAAAGACAGGTTACTTTGCTTCCTTCTACAGAAAGGTATTGTCACCAGGATGATATGGAGCAAGGAAATTTTGTTGAAGCCTTGGTCTGAAATGTTTTATTTCAAGACTTTTTGCTTACTTTCATGTCAACATGATTTCTCCAGGAACTCCTTTATAAGACTCAGACTCTGCTATGATTTAAGTTGACTCTGTACTTTGTTTTCCCCGCTCTTACTGAACAAACTAATTCCCTTTCCTTTTCTCTGCCCAGGCTGTGGAGAGAGCCCAGAACAAGGACCCTGCTCCTGGCTGTGCTGGTTGTGGTCCTGCACCAGCCCCTCCATGCTGACACCTGCACTTGGCCTGTTTTGGGAATCAGAACAATTGTGGTAATTCTATTGCCTGTGCAAACCTGGGATTTTGAAATCCACCACCACCCCCTCCCCTGGGAACTGTAAGGGCTACTTCTTGTTCATTTTTTTCCTCTTTAAATCCCAAATATAGTATATTTTCTATGAATGTTTAAGGAGGGAATACACCCCTTTTCAAGGCAGCACACGGCTTTTTCATCCCAGAGAACTGGGTGAATTGGGAAACATCTATACAGCAGCCATGGTGAGGTCTCTGCTGCCTCTCTGGCCGGGGTTGAATCTCACTCTCTGAGCACACTTTTTCATGGTTTTTTCACCCTTAATGCATTTAAGTATTGGGCAGCTGTAAACTCTCCTTCCTCTTCACAGAAATTAGTCCAAACCAGGACCCCAGGCTGATGGAGAAGCTGTCCCGGGCACGTGCTGTGCCAAAGTTTTGGAGGGGTTCAGCTGTGAACTTGGTGTTTGCAGTTTCTGCGCCTGTGCTAAGTGCTCTACCCCACTGTCAGCCGTCCATGCCATTGCCGTAACAGCATTGGAAGGGCACTTGTTCTTGGATTGCAAAAACTGGGCCATATGCCAAATTATCTATGTTCTCTTCCGCGTCCTTTTTGTTTTGAAATCTATTTTAAAGTCAAAATACAGCAGCTTTGCAATGCAGTAAGGAAATGCTCTTTACCAACCTAAGGTGCTGTATGAATGCGGTAGATAGAGATGTAGTTCCCTAGTTCGTCTGAAGGCATTTACTATCATGACTGTAAACTGATACGAGTGGTTTAGTTATTGGTGGTTTATAAATATTCGAGATAGACAGTGTGATGATTACATTTAATACATTTGTGGATCAATGGTAGAAATATCATTAATGACATCTTTTAAGGCATCTTCTGTTCATTAAAGAAGTGCCTTTGGTTTGGATCAGCTGGAGACTTCCGGAACAACTCAATGATAAAACTTTACCTTCTCCATTATACTGTCAATATTAGGTCTCCCTAGTCAAGGAAAAGATTACTGCTGAAATTAACTTCGTGAAGATCCAATCAAAGCAAAAAATGATACTGAAACATGTTGTGCTAAATCTTATAAGGCAAGCATTCTTTCTGGAGATGTTCTGGAAGGGCATTTCACCTGGAACAAAAAAATGAGGTGGGGAAGAATAAAAAAAATATGTTTCTGTTTTCTGGATATTGTAATTTTTTTGGTAAGATAAATGTATCGTATCATTAAATTGAAGGATCAGAGAAAAGTTATGTGTTAACCTGGAATTTCCAGGCTTTCAAAACCCAATATCTTCCGTACTTGTGTTTCTCTAGGCTTCCAGAAAAAACAGATGAATGACTGTGCTTGTTCTCTGGGAAAATGTGTCCTTCAGGGGCCCTATATTCTCCCTCAAAAGAGGCCCTGCGTAGTAAATTTTACCTCTTTCTCTGCCCGAACTCTTTTTGCCATTAAGCCTTCTAGCTCCAAGCTGTTCTCTTTGTGTTCAGAGAGCAAAGGGTGAATCACCATCTTAATTAAGGTCAGTGTGTGATATCTTTGCTATTCTTCCAGCTATTCTTGGCTGGTGAATAAAGAGTTAAAAATAGGACATAGACTCTCCTCTCCGGTAGACTTTGATTGCCCAGTTTACAGGAAGGTCCTAAAAATTCTCAGCGATAGTGTGTTTTGATTAATACTCACATTTCCATCCAGGTTTTTCTTTAAAAGGCTGAGTAAGTTGGATGCAGACCACAAAATCAGTTGAATTGTCGTGTTTGCCCAGCATGTCATTAGGCATGGAAGGGAAGTTAGGCCATTGGTCACACTGGAACTTTTTTCAGCCTGACTCTATGGGTTGATAGATCTTCATATTTTTAGTGCCCCTCAATAGATTTGTTTGAGTCTGAATGACATCGGCAGAAATATCTCGAATCAAATCAATTTCTCGGACTCTAGCTGGAACAACAGTTGAAAGTCGGGGTCAGGAACTTAAAATGGGGACAGAGGAAAGAGGGAAGTCATCATAACAGCGTTTTCTCCCAATAACTTGTATGAGTTTCATTGCTGGCCCCAAGGCAAAGAATTTTCCACTTGGGCTGCAGGAGGGAGTGTTGAAGTGTTGGGAGAGGCAGGATGAGAAAGCAGCTACGGTGCTTAGGCGGTTGTTCTTAGAAAAGCATCGTTGGCAAACTAGCACAATAATTTTGCAAAAGAAAAAAATTCTTGCCCAGGAAGGAGAATTTTGCTGACATGGTGTTAAGAAAAGAAATATCTGCTTTTATTTCATTCTGTTCTCTAAAGGGATTTAGCATTTTGCTGTGTAGCTCTTTCACGCCAAACTAACTTTCGAATTAAACCAAGTTCCTCTGCCAACATACTTTTTAAAGGTGCAACACAACTCTAGTTTCAGAACTCCATCTTGTTTGAAATATGTCGAATTTGTTGTTTTTTCTGGCTTATAGTAAGAGGTTGAACTTTGGCGCCTGTAAAAAAAAAAAAAAAAAAGTGGTAACATGGTAGAATCCTACAGGAGTCAATCACGGACAGAAGTTGCTAACATTAAGTTGTGTGTGGTTTCCCCCAGGATCACAAGAGAGATCTCACACGGGTTCCGTAATAATGCTTGGAGGCTGATCTCTGTGCTCACCCTTCTATGCCAGAGGTACAGTCACTGGGCAGCACTGGGGAGCGTGTACTCTCCCTGCTAGTGCTCCAGCTCGATCGCTGGCATCAGGTTTTTAAGGCATATTATGGCAGTGCTAAAAAATATTGTTATTGGATTACCAAAGTGCTTGGATTCAGCTCGTTGGTGTGGCCTTTCAGTAAATTTGGAATGGGAATAGAAAAGAAGAAAACTGTTTTGGCCCGTCCGTCTCCTGAATTGTCTGTCGCCATTCAGAGACTGTCCCACGGATGTGAGCATCTCTCTCACGGGGAGGAGAAGGGTGAAGGAGAAGGGTGTGTTTTGTATTCAGTTTGTATTGGTATCAGAGCACTTGTAGTTATTCCCCCCATGAAGGCACACTGAGTAGGGACTGCTCACAAGATGATATAAGCGCTGTACTTTATGACCTGAATGCAAAACCTGTATTAGTTTCAACCTGCTTCTGGTAACATGTGTCTAATGCTAAATTACCTCTTTTATGTGGTTTGTGTATTACACACTAACCTCAGATTGCTTTCATGTGTCCAGCTTTCAGGAGTTCAAGAGTTTTGCAGGAAGAGCAGCAAAATGTGTTTTTGTCAATCTCTTCAGTTTTTGGGCCAAGCTGGGTTCTAATGGGCAATTTGAACAGCAACGACTGCCTGGAAGAGCAGGCGTAAGCAGCTTGTGTGGTGCAGACATGTGTGAGTTCACGTGCATGGGAGGCAACCACCAAGGAAACCCATTTGGGAAGAACTGTAATGGTCAAAGGCTAGACAAGTGACAAGCAGAACAGGATGGATTGGGAAGTAGCATTACCGAGTCCTTATTTTCTTAAACCAGCCATGCTTCTAGAGTTATAGATGTGAGCTTATAAGTGATAGACCTAGCAATGGCAATGCTGTGCCACAACGGGGGACTGGACTGACAGCTCTGGGGCTGCTGGGCTCACTTCTTGCTTAGCTGCCTGCACCCGAATCAGATTTTTAGAATAAAACTTGCGTTTTATAAACTAGTGTTAGCCACCTTGGGAAATGTTTTTGGATGAGTGACCCCACGGCTGATTATTGAGATAGGGTTAGGACCAGCATGGCAATAGTCATGGAGACTTCATGCTTGTCATAGTACCATGTGTATTTACTAATCTCCTGCCTTTAAAGCCAATATCCACAGTCCCCTGCTCTACCTGGGCCCATAGTGGTTTTCCAGAGACTACCCATGTGAAGGATGAAGGGAGCAGTTACAGGGGTTTGTATTAAAGCCTATGGTGAGGCAGGAGAAAGGAGACTGCACTACGGTGGGGCAGTGCAGTAGCTAGAGCAAGGCTTGGGGAGAGGAGCGGAGGCATTCCGGCATGTTGGGGCCGCGTGCAGGGGATTGCTCCTCCCATGCTGCCTGTGGCCAAGGGCTGTCACTGTGATGGATGCCATGGAGCGGGCTGGCAGACAGGCATGTTCCCCATGGCCTGTCTCCCTCTCCCCTGCACAAAACGGATCCAAGGAGCAAGGCAGCGGGAAGCACCGAACATCCCCGCTTGCAGCACCTGCTTTGCTCCTCCATGCCGCGAGACCTCCCTGGAGGAAGAGGTGGGACTGCTCTTTCTGTCTTTTCCTGAGTGGGATGATCTCAGCATGAGTCACTTGCGGCATGATACGGACCCTATTTCTTTGGAAGCAGCGCCCAACTAGCAGCTGCACGGCTCAGCACATCTCTGACGCAGCTTCTGGAATAGGGCAGGGCACCTTCCTGACCAAAGCATTCAAGGGCAAGGCTTGAGCGTGCTCTAATTTTGCAAGTGGTTCTCTCCTGAGAGCAGGATGCAATGACTAGAAGAGGGTGCGGATGCTGTGGATCTGTTCCCCTCATTCTTGGGGTCCACTTTGTGCCTGCAAAGTCAAAGTGTTCTCTTCTGAGCCTACAGGGAAAGCCACAGGAGCGGTGATCTCTCTGCTAGAGATACTAGCTGTAACACAAAGGGAGATCTAGCTTCGTTGGTCACTGGTGTCTCAGTAGGGTTTCAATGGCTGAGGATGGTTCCTGAATCTCCACTTGAGTCCCAGCCTTCCCTGCTGTGGGAAGCTGCCTCGTTCCTGCTTGAGTCGTCTTCTCTGGTCTTCATTTTTAGTGTATCTCATGAGATTCTCAAATACCTCCTAGACCAACACCTTCCTTTCCTCACAGAGGTCTACCCTTCCCTTAAGTTGTTGGAAAACACTACCCCAAAGCCATTTGCTTGGGCTGAGTGACATGCTGGGCAGTTAATGAACCAGCACAGCTGTGTTGAAGCATCTCAACAATGAATAAATACAGGCTAAAATAGAAGCCACAAGCGGGAAACATGCAAACCCTTCCTGTGCCAGAGACAAAATCCAGGGAATGCTGGGGCAGATTGCTGGCTTTTCACGCCTCTCACTAATTAAATCCTAGTCTGTAGTCCACTTGTCCACTCCTTCTAATTTGGTGTCTTCTTAAAAGCTTTATAGAGGCATTTCTATTGGGGCATCTTCCAGTAACAACAGAAACCCTCATGCATCACCTTTAAGGCAGACACATGTCATTAGGTTGTTTTTTTGGAAGGTTGGTTTGCTACAGGCAAATGGCCCATCACAGGGTTTAAATGGCCAGCTTGTCCAGTTTTTAACCTCACAAAGATTTTGTTACAGTTAATCCTTTCCTGATGGTCCCTGCACCCTGTTCCAAGTAACTTAAATGATACAGCTTAAGTCTATTTAAAAGGAGGGGTGGAGTACTTGTCCCACTCATTCCAGCAAAGACACAAACTCAGGCCAGTCAGAAGGTTTCAAGTAAGATCAGGTGATACTCGAAATATGAAGATATTTGGTTTGTTTACCAATCCAAATGTGGTGAGTGGAAGCAAGTTGTCTAGTTTTTATTCAACCTAATATTTGTGTAACGCTGCATGCAGAAGTGGGAGTTGTAGTTACTGTGTAGCCAGTTCTCGTAATTTTATCCTGAATTTTGCAAAGTGATGCTTTTGGAAAAAATAATCTGTTATTATCTAAGAAATTAAGTTCTCTTAAAAAAACCCAAAACACTAATGCAAAAAAAAACCAAAAACCAAAACGCAACAACAAAGCCAACATCCAAAATGTGTTTCTGGCTCTTACACTTATGTAGAATGTGACCCAATTACACCCCAAAGTAAAACAAAACAACCTCACCAAAACTTATGGTTTTGGAGTCAACCTCTGTAAACTCATGTTCCATTTTGCCTTTGACTTTTTTTTGTTGTTGGCATTTCTGCAGTTATAAGTCAATGGGTGCCCTGAAGCAAAGATTTGATCTTTCTTGCTTGAGCTTGCCCTGCAAAAGGCTATCAGTACTAAATATTATCCCAAGTGACTGTGGTGTAAGTTACAGCATTCCTTACTCAAAGATCACCCCCAAAAAATCACTCTGTTCACATTGGGAAAGAATTATTGGGAAGAAAGGTGCAAATGACTCTTCTCTTCTTTTAATGTCAGATACAGCTCACCTGTGCACTAAGAACCATATTGACCCAGAAGGTTCTGCGCAATCTCTAGTTCTTGATCTCTTCCTCTGTTTTGCTGGTGAAGCCCACATCTGAGGCTATGCTCAAACCACTTTCTCCTTTCTTTCCTATAAGCAAGTACTGAAATGGCAGCTCCCTTCCCAAGGGGGAACGCACCATGCCTTCCCCTCCTTTGGCCTGGCAGCTCAGGCCAGCTGTGCGCAGCTGTGCACCATCCCAGCAGCAGAAAGTCCAAGTTCACTCTTCCTAAGCAAAGACTGATGCCTTGGGCTTGAGCCTGGCCAGTAGCCAACAAAATGGAGAAGCATGGAGGACACCAGACCTTATATTTAAGCCCACCCTTGGACCCACGTTTTCATCAGCGCCATTGCTCCAGCATTGAACTGGAGAGGCTGTCACGCAGACAAAACTGTAAGGTAAGCCCAAGCCCTCCCTCCTTCACCGCCCGTGAAAGGTGAGTGTTACTGGGGATCCTATGAGGAAAGAATGAATCGCTTCTTTTAGTACTCTTTTTTTTTTTTTTTTTTTTCTTTTTCTTTCTTCTTTTGTTTTCAAATATAAGTGTTAGAGGGTGGGAGGACTAGGAAGTACACTGGGTCGTCTGTATTTTTAACTAAGTGCTTTGCATTTTAAACTTCCTTGTAAAGTATAATGATAGATTTCTTCAATAATAATTACAGTGGGGAAAAAAGCCTCATCCAAGTTGCATAAGACTAGCTTTATCCGGACATGTGGTTTTATATGAGTTTAATTGTTGATTATCTAGGAAAGACCACAAGCTTTTGTTTAGTGATAAGAAGGGTCAAAAAAAATTAAAGGAAATCCAAACCATAAACTCCTCTCTGAAGGTTTTTTTGGTTCCACCACAGTACACTAGTGATTCTCACTGGAATCAGTGTGTGGTTCTCTTATCTTGTGGTGGGAAGACAGATAGTCCCTGGGGAAAGCAGTAAGCTGCCTGAGTCTTGAGTCAAGCGATGGAAAACATGGAGTATGATTTTCAGAATCTTTGTCCACAATCCATCCTTAAATGTTCCCATAGTTCTGTGCAGTTTGAATTCCCTTAATTGCATGATAGATTTACAGTTGAACATTTCAGATATAATTACCTCTATTATCAAAAACAAAGGAGGCACGTGCCAGTCTGAAAGAGTAAAGACATAGCCTCAAGGAAAGGGATTAGTTCATCTTGTCTCTTCCCCTCACACATGCACATGCAGATATTTCTGCACAAATCCTTGTCTACCTACTTGTCAGTGCCCTTGGCTTCCAGGGCTGCCCTTTCTTTGTGCCTCTGGGAAGGCTCCTAGTGGTTGAAAAGTCCTTTGATTAAATTCATAGTCATCTTCATGTGCCCATCGTATGTACCAAACGAGGTGCGGCTATCTGAACTTTGATATACGTGGCAAGAACAAAATAAGCTCTTCCCAACAGTGCTTCCCAAGGTTTGGAGAACTGGCAACCTAAAGGCCACCAGACAAGAGCGCCAGGGCACTCGGTGAAATCGCTGTATCTGGTTCATAGAGAATAAAGTTCTTCATGTGAATGCCCACTGCGTGAGGCAGTAAATCTTGTTCATTAGATCCTCTCTTTGGAGTCCTTGTTGCATTTGGGACAGGCAACTTGTCTGCAGGATCTTCCAGACCTCACTCACTGGAGATATCTCCAGAGTTACTACTGGGACCAGTCTGCTCAAGGAATTGACTGCAAATGGAAGCAGGACTGGACTCCACATTTCTGTTTGCGTTTAGATGGTTTTATGAGAACTATTCAGTTACTGCTATTCACTCCCAAGCTATTTGAGCCAACTTCCAAAGACAAACATGATTATGACCCTTTTCTACAGATGGCCATCATTAGGACTGTACCATGAGTAGTGAAAATAAACAACATCAACAACAAAATATTATGGTGTCTTAGAAGGTGTTAGATACAGATTTGGGGCTTTCTTAACTCCTTTTAAGGTAAGCAGTGCTGGTACAACTGAGTAGTGGTGTGACAAAGGGGAGTGAGGTGTGTTTGTGTGTCTGTGTATATATGTATGTAGACACATAGTCAGCTTTTGAGAATGACACTGGTGAATTAGACACCTTATAGCAGATGGTGTCATTTTTCATCTCTCTGCACCCTGTACCAGGAATAAAAGTTTGTGATGATATTCAGTGGCCCACAAGCAGCTACCTGACGGTCCTGTTGTGTACACACCCGCAGATGTTGCCCTGGAGACCATGCGGGCGGCATGCCTGTTTGCATCCAGATGCTGAGGGTTGCTTGGAGAAGCCCATCCATCAGACGGGTTAATTGGGAGCTTCATCAACACCTGCCCCTCTCGCTGCGCCGCTCCTTGCTGTCTCTGCAGAGCTCCAAGAGGGGAGCAGCAGAGTTGCCAAAACACACTGGGAGCAGAGAACTGGGGTTTGGGTGCTGTTGTTTGCATGCAGCCCACGCATAGCTGTGCAAGTCAGCCAGGCCACTAAATCCCCATGGGGGTAAAGACCTCCTTTCCCAGTTTGTAGCGCTCTGCCCTTCTTACTGAGGTGGTGCCAGAGGGCCTCCTTGGCACAGTATGTGGTTCTCTGAAGGGGATTCATCCAACCGAATGTGGACACGGTAATGCCTCACCCGAGCTGTCTAGACACCCCTTCTAACAAGCAGAGAGCAAGAGATGTGTCTAGGGGCTGAGTCACCTTAACCTGACAGCCCAAGCAAGCCTGGCTAATTTCCCCTAAAATATGCCTATTTTTCTCCAGCAGCTATGACATGAACCCGGAGTGCTCAGGTCGGATGGAGACACCTGCACCGTAAGGCAAGCTGAGTCCCTCTCCCTGTTCTCATGTTGATTGTGGCCATGTAAGCATTAACAGATGAGAAAGCTGATTTGTTCTACCCTTGTCCAGGTCTTCTGGATCTTCTGCTGTCTCTGGGGATGAGAAAGGAACAGCCATCTATTAGCCAGTGCCCCATCTTGAATTTTTGTATCTCCTTTGTATCTCCTGTATCTTTGCCTTATAATGAACTAGACACCTGGGGGTGTGCCTCAATGGTTCCTGCAACCAGCTGGGCACAGTGCTGAGCAATGATTGTCTTTCCTCTTTCTAGGATGTCAGACTCTACTGAGAGTTACCATCAGTTACACACAAAGTCCTCAAATCTCTTCGTATCTCCTCTGCTCAAGCATGAGACCGTGCTACAACCTATTGTGCTGGGGGTCCCATGGTGAAGAAAAGCCCGTAGCACCAGGCTTCAGTCACAGGGTGGGATTTCTAAGTGACTTTTAAGCGTGTGGCCAGGGCCCTGCTAGCTGTTCTCCAGCTCTGTGCTGCTTCCAGACCCTGCTGACAGACCCAGACATTCAACAGAGGCTCTACCAGCCAGTCCATCAGAGCAGTGGTGCATAGACCAGGGGATGGATGCAAGAAGTCATCAAGGGTGAGGAGCTGGCTTTAATGAGTATGGTTGCACACATCTGAAACCTGTCCACTGCCTGTGATGGTAAGCCATTTTCTGAGCTTCTTTTCATTGTGTTGTGCTCTTTCTGGCCATCATGTTTGTATAAAGTACAAGCCTTTGGGGCAGAACTTTTGTTCCTTTGACACTCCTAACCCATTCTTGCAAGCTTACATTTGTTGTTGTTGTTGTTGCTGTTGTTGTTGTTAAGTAACCAGTAATAAATAATGTTTTGGTCAAGGCTCTTAAAATGTGTAGCTGAACCTCAAAGCATCTCTGAGTCGTCTGTATCCTAAGTACCATTGCTCCTGATTTACGACTAGGGGAAGCATGGCATAGATAGGGCATCTTAAGACAAAAAATAAAAATTTGATCTGTATTGTATTCAGGGGGGTGACACATTCCCTGCCAGAAATCCTGCACACCTGGATGGAGACAAATTTTGAAAAGCCTGACCAGATTAAAAGAAAATACCTCCTTCATCTAGAAAATATTGTTTAGGGAAGGAGATTTTTACCTCGTGCCCCTTGTTTCAGGTTAGAGTTGAACAAGTACCTTCCTTCTAGAGACATGGGGTTCCTGTAAACAGCAGAACAAAAAATATTGCAGGGGAAAAAAAAAAAACAAAAAAACAACAAAAAAAAACAAAAACAGCCCTTGAATTCCAAAAATACCGTCTCCTTTCAAAGTAAGATTTATATGCAAGAAGACAATCTCTCTTACAGAGTTTTTCCTGTCGCTCGGAGTCCACTCACTGGAAACAAGCACACGATTTAAAAAGATATTGGAAGAACAGCTTGGACGCAGAGAAAGGAATGACCTGGAGTCTTAAAAAACAGACAAGCTTTTCAGTAGCTTGGAACAAGAAGCTAAAAGTCATGTAAGGCCAGTAAAGTTTGGGGCATTCTTGTTACCTAAAAAATAACCATTCTTGGCTTCTCTCATTAGTATCTCTGCTCAGGGATTAAGTTAACTGTTTTGCAGGGAGGCTGGATGCAAATCTGCAGCTGTGGTGGTGAGTTTTCTTGAATGTGTAAAGGGTCGGGATGAGTGAGTGGTTGGGTTATTTGAGGGCTGGTGTTCCTGAGCCCTCTTTGTCTGGGATCCAGACAAGCCTTCCTGTTGAGAAACACTGGCCTATTTCTTCAGTGCAAGACAAACAACATACCAGCTCCTACTCTAGCGGGACAGTGGAAGTAGTGAGCTATTTCCATTTAATGCTACAAGCATGTACTGGCTTCTGGAGGTATCTAAACAGAAGTAGCACAGCTCCTCTCTCTCTCTCTCTCTCTCTCTCTCTCTCTCTCTCTCTCTCTCTCTCTCTCGCATTCCTTGGCTTTAATAAGACAGTCCTGGCTCTTGAAAAATTTTAGGAGATGATGTGGGGGCTTCTTGCAAGGAAGAGGTTTGGTTTTGCTCTCAGACCGTGACTCCTGAGGATTAAGTATGCCCTGGTTACAGCTGAGGATGCCCATGTGGGAACCTGCGCACCTCCAGGGTGGAAACGATGGGCACCACCAGCTGCATTCAGGGACACTATTTCATCTGCAGGGTGAGCAGAAAGGATGTGGAAATGGTTATTAGCATTTCCTAAACAGAACAAAACAAACAAAAAATCACCTCTCAAGCTGCCTCCTCTCCCCCCCAAAAAAAAGAAAATCCAAACCCCAAGTAGAGGCATATGTAATTTATTTAAAACAATCCCAGATTAAAAAAAAAAAACACTTTGGAACAGAATAGAGCAAGGACTTGTTTGTCATGCAGTACGGCATCACAGCAATGCACGGAAATGACTTTGCTGCTGTGGCGTGCTGGAAAGGGGCTAAACTGTGCTCTGAGGAGCACTTTCTTTGCTGTGTCCCTTAGGAGGCACTGTCTAGGAAATGGAGCAAGGGATACAGAAGATGTTTTGTGACACCTTTGAAACTGGTAATTTGTGGCTCTAAGTTGGGCTGCTTTTTGCAACTTTGTCCGAGTTGATACAGGACTGTTTAAGAAACCCCAAAATCTGATAGTACTGGCTACTACAATGACCCTCCTTCTGTTCCACCACAAGTGCCCTGCACAGGGGCAAAAGCAGATGGAGAGACTGCCTTCAGTGGGTTTTGGTTTTATTCTTTCTTTTGGGTTGTCTTCTTTATGGTATTTGAATGGGATAGTCCTTTCATCTCTTGCCCCTCATACACCCTTGTGGCAGTTTAAAGGGGTCAAAAAACTGCCTGTATAAGAACACGTGTGTATACACAGCTCATATATTCTATTGATGACTATATAGGCTACTTTGTATAAATTTAATAATTGTATCACATGTCTAGTTTTCTGTGTGTGGAAAGTATAGAGGCACCTATCAACAGATATAAATGCATACTAAAATGCTATGATGTGGTAGAAGTGCTGTTAACAGGAGATGTGTGGGAAGTGCTCTTTGTTATGGCTGTACTAACCTTTACTAACCCAACTGTGGTGAACCCAAGCAGAAGAAACCTTTGTACCACACAGTATTTTCCAGTTAATTATATATATTTGTACATCTGGGCGTGTGTGTGTGGACAAGTGAGATCATCCATTCCTTTGAGACTTTTTTTTTTATCCTATCCAGAGCATTTTCCCTCTCCCTAGCTCCTTTCCAGGAGCTCAACAACAACAATAGAGCCAAGAGCATTCCCTCTCATCTGGTGTCTGCAGTCCTGTGGCTGCTCCAGGGCGTGGGCTCCAGGCACTCTGGTGGTGTCAACTCTGAGGACTGGTCCAGCCTGAGTCTCCTGCATTTCCAAGCTCGGATAACATGGGATGTTTTCAGGCCACCCTGGCTGCTGGCCAGGTTCTTGCCAGAACCAGGAAACGGAAACCAGGAAAACAAAGGTTTTTAATTTCTTTTTTTTTTTTTTCTTTGTACGTGTCTGAATATGAAAGAAACACGACAAAGAAAAACTCTAGGTTTTGAGTTATCCAGCATCCCTCAGTGGTGTGCATTCAAGGGTCTAGCTCATCTTTAATTCAAACAGATTGGTTCTATAGTTGTATTTGAAAAAATCTATTTTAGTACTTGCTAGAAGTTTTGGGGTTAGTCTTGGTTGCTTTTTATAGAGGTGAGTTGGTTTGTGTAGAGTTGGGGGTTTTTCGGTGGTGGCTTTTTTGTTGTGGTTTTTGTTTTTTTTTTTAAATGACATTATTATTTTTTCCTTCCCGTATTTTCTTGGATCAGAAGGTTCACTGAGATGCCAAACTATGGCTGGCTACAGCTTCGGTACATCTTGTAACAATGCAGGCTGTGACATGCCAGAGTGATGGAGCGTGATGCGTACAGTCCAGGAAAGATGTGACAGATTAACATTGCTGATAATGTTTGCTGCTCTGGATCTTCTACTAAAATCCCCTTCTTCTAGGTAGTTTAACTCTTAAGACACTGATATAGCGAGTACCTAAAGAAAACAGATGCCTACAGACAACCACAGCAGTGCTGGACATTTGGAGGATTTTATGCTCCATCACAACAACATTTCTTCATTGTAGAGCTGGGCAGTGGTAGAAATGTGGGTTATTCTTTACTAGCAAGGGAACCATAATTTCTACTTAATTTCTATGTAATTTCAAGCAGTGTGCTGGCTGGGATCTGCATCCTTCTCTCTGCTTCCACGAGGAGTATGAGGAATGCTAAGCAGCACCCACCACGGCGTGCTCCTCCACAGTGTAAGGTGTGACAGCTCCAAAATACATGCCTCTTGCCTTGGTCAGAACGGTCATGTTGGGGGCAGGGAGGAGGGTCGTAGGGGTATGAGGAAAGAAATGTGGTGAAAAAACCCAACCTTTTCTTCCTCTTCCCATTCATCTTCTCCCATTATCCCCACCTAGAAGGCACAAAGTGGTGTGCAACAACGTACCCTAATTCTGCCTTGATTTTGGGATACAAGCAGGTTATAGTTTTGCTTTGGGTAAGGTGCTCATGAACCAGCGACAGTCCTACAGGCTGATCTATAGGCCAGCCCCCACGGGAAGGAGGCAAGCCTGGACTACAGGATCATTAGTTCTTAACCTGAAGCAAGAGGGATGTGCATGATGAATAGGTGTCATTGCTGAGTCTAGTGCACCTCTCCAAAGGAAGCTGCACTCTCATCTGATGAAGTCTTAACCTTGTGGGACGCGATGAAAGTTGATTGCTGTACCAGCTCATGGTTTCCTTTGCAGTCTCTTTCTTTTGCTCCCCAAACGTTTATAACATCTGCCTGGATGGAAGAAGAGAATGTAGAGATGGTTTGAATATCAGGATTGCTCAACTGCCCCTGAGGGTGGGTCTGAAGGGCTCAGAAGCTTCCTCCTGCTCACCTGAGCAGTAGCAGGGCTCTCTTGGTGAATCTCCATTCCTTTTTTAAAACAGGAGGTATAACCAGTTTCCAAAATTTTTCCTCCAAAATTTTGAGAGGAAATACACTTACAGCTCTCCCTTCATTACAATAACTAGTGGGAGAAAAGCAAAAAAAAAAAAAAAAAAAAAAAAAAAAAAGTCCTGCGATGATCATTATTGAGTTGAAAAGAAAAAACTCCAGGCTGCAAGGTGCCCTAGTCACTGGGGTTAGAAAGACAGTGATTTTCCACCCAGCACTGGACAGGTTCAGGGCAGGATGTGGGATGAATCCTTGATTTGGGCTAGGAGCCTTGTTGTTCTGATTTTAAACGATTTATCAGGAACGCACTCCTCAACAACTACATCTAGAAATTCTGGTCTTATTAAAGTCATAAGTGGAAGTTGATGAATTTTGCTTGTCCGGATCCAGAGATGGAAAAGAAAGGGCAGATCACCAGAAGCACTCTTCATTGAAATAGTTGTGTTTTTCTGGAAAAGAGAGGAGGGAAGGAAACTCTTGGTAGTTAATAATTTTTCCCTACCTCTTCAACAGACCCACTGGTATAGGGAACTTAGAGCCCTGATAATTATTTGCAAGCATTTATTAATATGTGTATTTATTATTTTCATTAGGTTCTACCCCTTTCCATTTAGCTTCTTGATTATCTAATTGTATCTATGTCTATGACATTGGCACATAGTCCTTCCATCCTTGCATCTGTGCTGGAGAGCAAAGTTATTAAAAGGTCAGTTACTGCACAGATTTATTGCACCTTACCCATTCTGCTGTACCTAGCCACACTCGTGTTCTCAGCCAGCAGCCCTTGAAGGGCAACCCGTGCCACGTTCAACAAGGACTTTGCTTCCCCTGGTCCCGGGACAAGAGCTGGCAAATGGGAAGTTACCTTATTGTAAGTGGTGTGCTCTAAAATTACACCCTAGCTTACCTTGCGGTAACTTGCTTGTGTAGTTATGGCCTTAAGGTTTTCTTTAGTATCCATGGCCACAACATCTAAGCATTTTATGGTAGAGCATACACTAAACATTAATTTCAAATTATTGAGAATATTTTCATGACTCAACAACTTTCTAATGACTGTGTACCTTATTAAAGTCTTGCAGCCCTTTAATAACAAAATTTTCCCTGATCCCTTGGCATTTAAACACCCTGTATAACTGAAATGAAATGCATAGCTGAAGTGGTTTTTTTAGGACACTCGATTTAAAGTGAGCCCAAAGCAGCAAAGGAGTCTTTGAACATCTCTAGAGTGGACGCTCCCAGAGCTGTCTGTATACAGTTTGAATTAATTATTCCCTTCATGGAAATTGTACAAGATGTCCCCCAGGCTCTTTTTGACGGCCTTGCTGCCCTTTTGTGATAATCCCTTGCTATCCTCTGGGCTTTCTGTGGTCCTAAACTTAACATATAAAGCTATTTTTATCTAGGGGCTAGGGTGTGAATAAATGCAGAGAATGTCTCTCAACATGACTTTGTGAGCTTTCCTTCAACTTGATTAGAGATGCTTAAACTTTCTTGCAGGCTGCCTTTGAGCATCCTCTGGTGACATAGCTGTAGTTAAGAAGGATTTCTTCTCCCATGGGTGACACGAGGCAGCAATCAGCCAGGAGCAAAAGCGAAGCTTGGAAGCAGACCGGAGGCTTAGGAGGTGGAGCCTCTTGGTCTCTATTCTTCAGTGCACCACTGCTGCATGAAATGACCTTGGACAAGTCTCCTTGCCGCTCTTGGGTAAAGTAGGTGTGACTCAGGCAATCATCCCACAGCTATGCTAGAGCGGCACTGTATGCCTTCGCTGGGCTCAGCTTAACTCATTTAGCTGGGATTTCAATAGCACCTTGGGCAGATGGGTTCCCAACCCTCCATTAATTTTAAATGAGGACACAGGTGCCTCTAGGGTTCTTGAAAAATCCAGCCCTTAGTGTTTTATGGAAAGGGTATAATGTGCCAGGAGAAAGGAAGGATTTTGTTTATGTCATTAGTTGTGATGAGTCCTTAGGACGGAGGCAATTCACTGAAGCATTGCAAAGACCCCCTACAACAAGCCCCACACCTCTTATCTTTAATGACCATCAGCAGAGAGAGCACACAGCACAACTGCTTTGTACCTAAATGCCAGTTGAGTCAGCCAGCAGCTACCCACAGGTTACCTGCCCCGCAAGAACCTCGCTCAGCTCCTCCTGGCAGCAGGGCTGCTTCAGAGAATTAAAAAACAGTGTACAACTCTACTTATTTCATCATTTAAACATCATTTGAGAAGTAGATTCTGCTAGACTTTTAACAAAAAAAAAAACAACCAAAACACCCCGACAAAATGAAACCACCAAACCAATGTAGGCAGCTTGGGACCCAGCCATGGCAGGGCTGCTGTTTGGGGTCAGCCAGATGGGTGTCCTTGGGCACTGCCAGCTCTGCTCCAGCTGTGCTGGAGACCACACTGGCAGGTTTGCTGGCTCAGGTGCGCCTGGTCTTGATACTTTCTCCTACCCACCCAGCCCAAGGCTTGCACAGGGGTGCTAAAGAGACCTGCCAAAAGCTCAACTGGGATAAAGGCTAGCTTAGAGCCAATGTCGGCTTGCTTCAGAGAGGGACAAAACACCTGCAGGCTCCACAGAGCACCGGACATCAATAGCACCAGGCAGGATGGTACATGCATTCAGAGAAATGGTGGTCTGAGATGCTCTGGGCCCATGGGAGCTGCGCTCGGTCAGTTTGGGTCACAGGTAACGTGACCAGCGTTTTTTCAGGCCATCATCCTTCTTCTTTCAATGTAAACACTTCCCACCTGTCCCAAATATGCGTGCCATTCTCCAAGACTTTCCAGCATTGCTTACATTTGCAGAACTTTATTCCCCGCTCCCTGTGCCGCATCTGTTCCCATCACAGCTGTGGCCACCCTGTTCTGTCTGGCTGACACCCCCGCCCCCCCCCCCCCCTTCCCCTCCAAACCACCTCCCCCCTCCAAGATCAAAATACTCTGTTTTTATTTATTTACCCTGCAGCTGTCAGTGTTGTGTCTGGGTCAGCGCACTGCAACATGGAGGGACACGCGATACGTGGAAAATCCTTAAAACTGCCAATCCTGGTAGTAACCAACATACACACCATCAACAAATATATCCCTTGGCCCTCCGCTCCTTTGAAAACAACGGGTCCAGGCGATGGAAGAAATGACATTGTCGGAGGCTGGTACAGGCAGCCTGGCCTGAACCAGCGCCGGGTTTGCACGTGGTCAGGGAGGAGAAGCAGGGCTGAAGGTAGGGGCTACTCCAGGGCTGCCCGCCCTGATGTTTTTTGGCACTGCCCAGAAATGGACAAGGCAGATACACGGCTGTGAGACATCAGGCAACGGCTCTGCTGTCTCTCTGCCCCACACACTGCTTTTTAAGATGAAGGGCAACACTGTAAGTGTCGCAAAGCGGAAGATGCTGTTGAGGAGCAGGAAGCATCCAGGATGGCACATGGTGGTAAAGAAAGGCAGAGCTGGTAATTAATCTGTTTTTCTTCCATTTCTCTGCTGAATTCAAGCTCAGTATCCAGACACAGCTTTGACGGAAGTGAGGCCTCAGCCCTATTCAGCCACAGCATCCCACAAAGACAGGCTGGTACGTGGGCTCACCGGCAGAGCTCTCGTTTCTACGTTAGCAAAAACCTTGCCTGGGTGTAAAGCCAAAAGTCTGTACCTGAGTAAAGCAATGAGTATGACTATGATTTAGGGTTGCAGAAAAATAGGAAAAAAATTTACGTAGCCAGTGCCTAGGTTCTTGCTGCTGACCAATGTTGATTGATATAACACGCTTTCTGTGTTTTCAGGAGGACCGGCACAGTGCCTGGATGAATAGACTTGGTCAAATTTCCCTGCTGTGCTGGTGATACAGAACTGCAGTGGCTCTTCACGTTGCCCACCCTGTGTGGTCCAGCAACGACAAGTGAGACCACGTTGTGCAGGCGCTCGTGCTGCTTCGTGGAACAGACCAGATGCTGCTGGACGTGCAGGATGCCCAGTCCCCTGTGCTCTGGGTGTGTGATATTGAGTTGCTCTGCATGCAGAGCAATGAGTTCAAATTGTCCCTCTCGCCTGCAAGGGTGTATTCAGAGGCTCTCTCTGTTTAAGCAGCCTTTTGTTTCTGCACAGATGCTCAAGGAAGCTTAAGTTAATGTTCCAGTAAACTCCAGCTGTTGTGTGGTATCCAGCACCCTGCTGCACTGCATGCAGAACATTCAGTTGATTGCTTTGGGAGGCTGTTGTGGCCACATGGCCACTGGGAGCCAAGGAGGGATTGACAGCCTCAGGGCTACTGTGTGTCAGCAGCAATCGGGTTTTTTTTCAGTATACTAGACCCTGTTTTTTAGGCAATCACTTCATATCCTCTACCCCACCAAAATGCAAATGTTGCCTAAAATAATAGCTGTAGCCTGCCCGTTCTGAGTGTGCTCAAAGACACTCACCCATGTTACAGCTACACCACTAAACCAGGGCTGTGGTTTCCGGAGCGCAGAGCCGGGGGCAGCTGAAGGCAGCGTTCCCCTCCAGCCCCGGGTGTTCGCTCCTGCCAGCAGCTGTGATTCGGGCTGAGGTAGAACAGGCACTGCAGCAGCTGGATGAGTGGCTGGAAACCAGGTCTTCTTCAACTTCCAGCCCCAGGTGGCACTCGAGGCCACAAGAACTGCTCTTTCCTGTGTACCTTCTCAGGGTGTGGGAGAAAGGGGCATCACTCTCCCCTCTTTAGATCCAGGATGACATTAAGAAAGGCCGGCATGGAGAAAGGGATTTTTCCCCCACCCCTCTCTTTTTCCTTCCCTGAGAATAGCCAGTTTGTAGGTCTGACAAAAATCATAACAGCAAGTAAACTAAAAGCCAATTGAGAAAGGCGCTGGTAGCAGCACTGGGACCAGATCACAGGTGATCTTGGTCAACCTCCTATCTGCTGAGCATCACCTGCCTTTTCACTGGCACCATCCCAAGTGCTGCAAGGCAACTAGCAGGTACCTCAAGAACCTTGCTGGAGCCTCTTCCTCAGACATCCAGAAGGACATGCTCTTGGCACCTAGGGTTTTGGGAGAGGGGATGGAGATGAGCGGGCAGGCTGTGGCAAATGGCTCCAGGTAGGTGTTACGGAAGCTGCAGGGTGCCTGGAGTCTGGCATCTGATGCAGGAGTAGGATTGACAGCCTGAATTAAAGATTATGTTCAGCGGGGACATGCTCCAGGCACCAAACTTACATTGTGATACTCAATTGAGTTGTCACACTGTTATCTCTTCAACCAGGGGAGGGATGTGCAGGACCCTAAGGGCTGCAGAAGGCACTGGGAGGACAGAGCCTGAGTCATGTCCTTACTGCCGGGCACCCCTCAATCTCTGCAACTAGTGCAACTCACTGAGAACCACAACCACGACCAGACCACGACTTCCCTCCTTGCAGCTCCTCCTTTGCCCTCCCAATCTGCAGGACTCACCTCCTTCTGGCACTGCTGCCTTTTCTGCCAGCTGCAACCCCACATTTTGGGGCAGTGAGGAGAATAGAAAGATCTGCAGGTGATGAGAGGCGGGAGAGAGGAGATTACTTTTTTCTGTCAATTTGACTCCTTTCCCACCTGTTGTTGGATCCTTTCTCCAAGGCATCCTTTGAGAGGGCATTACCCCTCCCAGACACCACAGAAGGTTGTGATCTACATTGATATTTGTCTATTACCAGTCTATGGTGTGATGAAGACAGCTACGGACAGCCTATAGCAGGTTAAGCAGAAATAGATTGCCTGGAACTACAGGTTCCCATCCCAGCAGTAATACTTCCAGTCCTTCAGATGCAGCTAAACTTGTAGCTAGCAGCTTGCTGGGTGTTCAGAGATTGACGTTAATGACATGTTATGCAAAAGTATCTCTTCCGGGACAAAATCTTATTCCTCCTCGTGCAGCACATGCAGTTATTGCTGCCTTCCACCCCAGAAGTGGCTGCATGTCTGATTCTGGCTACGTATACAGCAGCTTGTGAAGCATGCCAAGCCTCTCCAGCACGCAAGGCATTAGAGAAATGCAAGACAGGATCTCAGCTATGACAAGCAGAGTGCATGGCATCATATTCCATCGTGCAGCAGGGGAAATAGGGATGCAAAATATGTTCCTGAGCTGAATAAGCCATTTGGACAAAATAAAGACTGAGGTGAACTTCAGTCTCCAAATTTAAACCAAAACTGGATCACAAGACTTTTCACATCGATGTGTCACAGCTACCTCATGAAATTACCCCACCTCCATTGCCATCAGTTGTTTTCTAGTGTAGGAGTTTAATTCATAGTTCCAGTTGCTGAAAAACACCCAAAGATTGGGGCAGAGCAAACAGGAAATCTGGTAGCTCGACTATGGCAGGGTGAGTCATTTCAATGCTCTGTGTCTTGTTGAACCTCAGCCCCCGATGATTACTTTTCATTCCTCTTTTGACCTCATGAGACTTTTTATTTTTTGGACCGGCTATGTGAGAGAGCATGTCAGATGTGAAAGGTGATTTTTTTTTAAGCTGTCGTTAGGCTGCTTCATGATTTGTGGATAACATGGTGCTGGAGAAACCCAGCAAAACCCCCTCTGGTTAGCCCAGTCTAACCCAACCTAGTTCAGCTGCAGCCCCTGTGCACCCAATTGCAACATCTAAAGATTTTTCAGGCCAAGGACCGACCACCTCATCATATCCAGTTACCACCTCCATCTGGAGCAAAGGGAAAGGATGAGCCCCAGCAATGGGTGGATGATGTGTTTGGGCTTAGTTTGCATTTGTGGGGCAGGGACCCTGATTGCAAAGTAAAGGAAGGGACTCTGCTCTTAAACAGGCGTTACAGTAGTGTTACCCAGAGAACCTGAACTCTCCATCCCTTACTGGTGACCATGGGGAGACCAAGGAGCCTCATGCTTGCAGATACTGTTCTGCAGCATGTATCTGCAATCTGTGTGTCTCTTTGTGGCGAGGAAGGCTTGGCGGGTACAATGTAGAAGGGCACACAGAGGGTGATGGCTTTCCGGTGCTCTATAAGGTGGATGTGATTCCTTAAAACCTCGCAGGTAGCAGCACTGACCTGCACTGGGGTTTCAGCTTGCACAGACTGGAGTTGCCACCAGACCAGCCAGCATAGGTAGTGCTGGATGTGCAGACAGGACAGCTGGCTTCATGTGTAGCAGTAACCCAAGAGTTCACCCAGCTTCTCAGGAAGGATTTGCTGAGCTCTCTGTTATGTGGCTGAGTGGCTAGACAGTTCAAAGCTGCTTTGGCTACCCGTGCATCAGCTGTGCTTGATGCCTAGAGTCGCTTGGGGATGTTTGCTTGATTGTCAAAACATTTTGGTGTCAAGGGCCTCTCCACACCCTCTGGTGCGATGTGATCCCTGATTAGTAGACTGAGCTTGCCTGTTTGGGAGCCTGTCCCAGTGCTATTTAGACCTGCACAGAGAAAGGGTAAGATACTACTGTCTCAAAACGATAGTTGGTGTGACGGTACCTGCTGGGGTGAACGGGGCACTGGGTGTGTAAGGTCTGAAGTAATGAGCAAGTACCTGAGCTCATTCGTCTGCTGTGGCAAGTGACTGAGCTGAAGACAGCAGAGCTCAGACCCACCTGTCCCACCAGAGCCTGGTGGTCTTGAAGATTGCCAGAGTGACTGTTTCTTCGTTTGAGGTGGTTGTGGGTTTTTTTTTTTTATTTGGGTTTGGGGTTTTTTTTGGGGGGGGATGTGTCCCTCTGCTATAGTTCTTATAGACCCTTGGTCTGGGCTTTCCCAGAAGCTTGGCCACAGGCTTGGGTCCCTGGTGTTTGACCATGGCTCAGTATGCAAAGTTCAGCTGTTGCCACGCTGGGGATGGGCACAGTTCAGGTCCTTATGCCCACCCTGGAGGAGGATCTTGCAGTGGAGCAAAACCTGCTTCTTCAGCCAGTTCCTGGGGGAGGAATGTGCAGCCCATGTGAGTAACGAATGGCAAAGGCTGGCAGGTCTCAGGCAGTGGTGCTCCGTCCTCCCCAGCATCTGGTGCTGTGAAGGGGCACAGACACAGGCAGCAGCTGCCGACCTTTGAAGGTGCCCAGCTCCATAACTAACCTGGCGATCTCCCTGCTGGTCCCCACTCCATGCTCAGTGGGATATCATGGCCATCAGCAGCCCCAGCGACTGGCAGCAGCAGCCTGGTGACTCACCTGGCCTGGCCCTCCCTGCACTAAATCCTGCTATCGAGCTGGTGATCTGCTGGTAATTTTGCTCCAGCTAAGTGCTGTAGACCTGCTCTCACGCATCCTGCTCTCCCTGTAGGCAGAAAGCTTCCCCCCAAATTACCCCACCCTTGCTCCATATACCCACAGCCTCTGGCCACTCTCCAGAGCATTCTCTGTTTTGGAAACCAAAACTCTTTGCCCTAGTACCTAATTTCAGGAATTAGGCTCTGGAAGCCATTGAGGTGCCACAGAGACATGCAGGCAAGTGCATTTTTGTGGAAGCTGCAAGGCTGCGGCCATTCCTCATTAAGACAAGGAGGTGATGCCCACACTGCCCTGCTGAGCACGGGCATTACAGTTAATGCTGAGCAGCTTTACTCTAAAAGCTCCCTCCTGGCCCCGTTGTGCACAGGGAAGGACACGGCATATCATGGCACAGCAGCAGGAGAGGGCCTTTAGAGCAGCTCCAGGGCACGTACAACAAGCTGTGAAATGCAGATGTGTATTACTGCACTAGTAATAAGCTTAGGTCATGATCTTGCTTTGCTGTACTGTCTTCTCCATTCCTCCTGTCACTCACGTACGTCTATTTTCTTTTTCCCCTCTGTCTCTCCTTTGTGATGCGATAGGTGATATAGGGGCTTTGTTCAGAGAGGACGCTGTACTGCAGGGCTGGGCTGAGAACTCACCAGCTCATTTCATACAAGATACTGAACAACTGTCAGTCTGATTCTGATTTCCCTGGTCTGACTTTGGGGTTTCGGGTCTTTGTGAAAAAAGAGCCAAGCATTCGTATATATATAGCTCCTACTGCACAATCAGTAGCATTTAAGAAAAAAAAGAGTAAGAAACAAATTGGCTCTGTTGTTTCTCCTGATTCCTGGGAGGAGCTCCATGTTGAGCACCTGAAGGGTCCCCCCTCCAAACTGATAAATCATTCATGTTCTTGGAAAGATCATCTCCTCTGCTGGCATGGAGTGAAAAAGGAAGTGAACGATGCTGAAGGCAGAAAACTGTGGCACCAGCCCTGAGCCCTGCAGTGCCACTTCCAGTGGGACAGCGGGAGCCTCGCGGGAAGGCTTTCTGCAGGAGGCTGGCAGAGACTTCTTTGTTCCCAGAGGAGCAGAATCCCTTATCCATAGGGATATCAAAGCTATTAGCTAAGCTGAAAGGTCTGACTGATATTATAACAGCATCTTGGGGCTTGTTTAGAAGCTTCTAGGGTCTATCTTAGCTGGGATTGAGACTCCTTAATGATGTGTTTCTGTTTCGCAGCTACTAGTAACACAGGAAAGCAAATATCCCTTTCATATGTGAATCCACAGACCGGAAGTAAAGTTAAGAACGATATGAACGATGTCTTCTTGCATATCCCCTTCCTGTGGCCCCCTTAGATTTAATTTACATTATTATTTATTTCAGGGTGACCAGCGACCCACCTTGCCAGGGACGTCAATCGAAGTTTAGCTGCCGACTTCACGAACAGGATTTCAACCCATGTCTGTGATTAGTGATGAAATGAAATCCACGGCTTGAAATCATTTATCCAGCACATCCGATCAAACACAAACATCCTCCGCGCTTGAAAATAAATGAGGGCTGGAGCCAGCTAGGCTGCTGCAGAGGTTTGTGATAGATTGATGAGCTGAGAACAAGCTGCCACCCTCCACCCCCATCATCAGTGACTTTCCAGCCTGGGGAAGGGGACGCTGAGGCTAGAGGTGAAGGATATACTTTTCCGTGTTACAGTGGGAGGTGAGAAATATGAGCTCCCAGAAGCGGAGAGGGAAAAAAAAGGCAGGCGCTGTGCTCTGTTAAGCAGGGTACAGTTTAGACAGAGCAGCTGCTTGACAGGCTTCTGGCACGAGGGTCAGGGCAGGAGCAACCCTGTGCTTTGCAGCACCTGTTATTGAATGCTACCCGCAGGTACCAGGGCAGCACAGACCCTGATTTCTGGCTGATACAGTCTTTTTCCAGTGGTGTGTGAAGGTAAGGGGGCTGCGAGATGAAAGGTGAGAGCCGATGAAACGGCTGACGAGGTCTGCCCTCCGGGAGATGCAGTGACACCAGCAACAGCACAGAAGGGCTTGCATCCAAGCGGCTTTTGGGGTTAAAGCTGAAAATAAAGACTGACTTGGAGTTCCAGTGTCACCATTCAGTGATTTTTAATTGGGAAGTTTATGTTACTTGTCCTTTCCTCCCCCCCCACCTCCCCCCCCATAGCATGCCAGCTCCAGAAGCGTGGTAGAAGGTTCAGACTGAGTAACACGCTTCCCCTAGTGCAGAGTAGCTGCACCATCAGCTGAATCGAGCTGTGGTGGTCAGGGTGGGAGAGTGGTGAGCCTGTGGTTCAGCTGGGGAACAGTTACGCATTAAGCTGGGGCCAGTCAGCCACTTGCACTTCTCTGCCCCCATCTCAGTGTTCATTAAGATCAAAGTGAATTTCTAGTTCCTCGATTAGCAAAGGAAAGTTTGAAAGGGTGAAGTATGTGTTGCATGAAAGTGAAGAAACCAGAAAGTAAAGGAAACCTTTAACTGATGATTTTGCAGACACATTATTTGCAATGGATTTATTTTTTTTATAACTGGGGCAAACCATGCTTCAGCGCGACTTTGTGATACATGGCATTTTATAAATTACGAGCTCATGCTGTAGGTTTTACAACCAAAGAAGATGAAAAAGACTTCTCAGGGCTGAGACCCTAGGTTGAGCTGGGTGCTTAGTGGGTGAGGGATTTTTGAATTTGGTGACACTCATGTGCCATGTGCTTCAACACGAGAGCGCTGTGCTGGTGGACAGCTGGCAGGAGATGCTGCTACCAAATGCAGAGCCAGGAGAGCCCGCTAGGCCTGTGCCCTGACAGCACTGCATTGCAGGCTGTTCTCTAAAACATCCTCTATCAGCGTGTGCTGGAGATACACAACTGCAAATGGCAGGGGAAAATGCTGTGCTGATCCTATGGAGAGGCATAGGTCAGCATCTCCTGCCTGTAGTCTCAGACAGAGAAAGGTGGTGTGAAGTTTTCTCTTCCCTCCAAAGGCAGCAGACAAATTAAGCTGATTTCATAATTTAAAGCAGCTTCTGGGGTGCTCTAATTATGCATCTTCATCGGCGCTCCCTCTGAACCCCCAAACCCACACAGTATGAGTGATATGAGTAGCTTCTGCCTCCTGCCGCCTGCCAGATGTTGTACCCTTTCACATCAGCCCCAGAGCGCTCCTCAGGTGGGGTGGCTTCACCCTGGCTGCTGTAAGGTCCCTTCACATCCAGAGAGTGTGAAGGAGGCACCCAAGAGACAGAACTGCATCTTCCACCAGGAGAAGGGCTTATTAGACCCGTGGGACTCTCTGCCATGCAGAACTACCCAAAATCCCTCTGCTCGTTCCTGCAGCAGGAAGCAATGTCGGACCACACGGCTTTGCTTCCTCAGTGCCAAATCAGCTCCACCGATTGCCTGTACCTAAGGGATTTTTCTGGGCGGTGTCTGAAGCTGCTGTACCAGTGACTGGCCGGACTCTGGTAGCTGTGGGAACCAGGCACCTCTGCTGCTTCCTCGGACCAGTCTCTGGAAGCACATCCCTGTGAGATGGAAAGAGCTTTATTGCTGGAGCCCAACTCTGGCTCAGAAGCAAGGAAGAAATAGTGGGTCTCCTAAAGCACTGTCCCATCAGCATCTTTGCAAGGAAATGCAGAAGAGATTTATTTTTACCCAAACCTAATTAAAAAAAAAAAAAAAGACAAAAAGGAAGTGGTTAAGGGCATATTTTGCTGTGCACTAATGAACTGTAAAGGATATAGAGTCTCAATTTTTCAGATGTTTCGAAAGCAATCCCACAAAAAGCAAAAGCACTTCACAGAAATCTCTTTGATTTCTGAGTTGCTTCCTACTTGTTGGTGCTAAACCAGAAACTCCTTTCCTTCTCCTCTTCCCCCCACCCCACACTGCCTTCTAACCACTGACAGTGGGTAAAAATATTCATGTTTCAGTCCAGTACTTTTATGCGTCTCTCACTGGAGGGTTTTTTCCATTCCCCCGGGGTTGGGCAGGCCACGATTATCACTCTAATAGAGTTAATTAAGAACCTTGAGGCCCTGACGTTTTGTTTTCTTTGGGACCAGACCTATGGTTTGGGCCTCTGAGCTACCCACTCGGCCCCAACCCTTTCCCTGAAAAAACAGCCAGGCAAAATTCAGGAGCCACGTGCACCCTCCTGCCTTAGTGTGTGCTAGGGGAGCAGATGTGGATGTCTTCTCCTCCATGGCATGTAGCTGAGCTCCATTGGCTGCAGTGAGCTCCCTGGAAAGGGACAATGTGTGCTGATCCTTAACTGTGAATTGGACTATAGATCAAACAAACAAAAATAACCCTAGGAAATGAATCAGTGAGACCAGGCACATCCCCGAGAAGTCCATCTCCAGGATGGGCTTGATGCTCGGGATGTTGGCAGAGCAGCAGTCTGGGCAGGGAGCAGGTGAAGGCCATCAGGTTGGGGCTGTAATCACTTATCATTAGCACCTGGGAGAGCCAGCCCCCAAAGCGAGGTCTCCTCCTTGCCACAGCCTCACTCAACTTACTGGGAAGCTCTGCGATCAGGTAAGGACTTTCCTTTTTAATAAATACAGGAGCATAGGGTCACTCCCACATGTGGAATAAAATAATAAAAGGCTTTTATGTGGGAATCTGGCTGTCCTCTGGAGAGTTATAAAGATCAAAGACTTAAAAAAGTGGCTAATTGAAGGTGAGGTTACTACTGTGAAACAATTAGCCTGTGTGCGCACCTGTGAAAATGGAGCGGGTGCGTTGCTAGCAAACTGAAGTGTCTGCAATAAAACTGCCCGCAATTTTAGGGGATGTAAAACATTCCCTTGCTGAGTTATGATTCTTCTAAGTGACCGGTTTGAGTCCACGAAACCTAGTACCCCGCTGGATCCTGTCCCCTTCATAGGCTTGTAAGTGCAAGACGAGTCTGAAGAGCAAACACGGGACTTAAATGATGGTGAGAAAATCCTGAGGCCAAGCTAGTGTGGCATTCCGGAGAGGAAACTATGTTCTTTAGTCCATGAGAGCTGTTACTGTAGCAAAGAGGAAGAAGGAGATTTGAAAAGTATAATTGGGGAGTTTTGAAGTCTTTGTCTGAAGTCTTTACAGGGCCATTCAGTAACTCGAAGGACAAGAATAAACTATTGCTACGATATAAAACTGCCAAACCTACAAAACCAGGATGAGAACAGACAGTTTTCCACAAAGCTGAAAGCCCCCAAGGAGGTCTCTGAGCCGGGCAGTCAACCCTAGTTTGTTTACTTGTGCTGTGGAAACTATGATGAACTGTAGAAAAAAAATGGCATTAAGGGTAGTGAAGAGGGGTTTCAAAGGGAGGGAGTTGAGCTGGTAATTGAACAAAAAAACGGCCTTGGGAATTCATGCCTGAGAAATGTGAATCTGGAAAGGATGAGCAAAGCTGAACAGGCACAGCCCTTGGGTCCAGAGTACCCAATGTTCAGGAGACAAGGCCTGGGGCTGGCTCTGTGGTGAGCTCTGCCTGGTCAGAGGAACAGACCAAACATCATCAGTGAGGGGTAGAAGCCAAGACCTAATGTCTTCACAAGGGTAATGGCCTGATCTGGGGTCTCGTGTTTCCCCCTCAGAGTGAGGAGAGGCTGAAAAAGCCAGGAAGAAGGGATGCAGGCTCGGAGGACAGGGAGTAGTTCTGTGTCAAAGCAGAGTGAAAGACTCTGCTTGTGAGCGTTATCGAGATAGTAAAGAGGATTGTGAAGAAGTGATGAAATGACAATTAACAAGGAAAATACACCTATTTTCCTTTGCTTTTCTTTCATATAAGAGACATGTTCAGTGAAGGGGTGAACAACAAGCAGGTTTTCAACAAGCTTGAAAGTAACCAAAGAAAAATCTTCTATTAGCTGATTAGGCAGTTGGTTTGTTTTATTATTTTTTTTCTTTTTTTTTGCTAGTATCTGTGAACTCTCCAGACTGATAAACTATGGAAAGTTTACAGACATGCAGCTGAGCCTGGGGGGCATACAGACTTGGACAAGTGGCACCAGTCACATTGTGCAGTCATTTGAGTTCCCTGTTCAGAGACAGGAAGCAAAAATCTGTATCCTTGTTCCCTCCTGGGCTTTTCCAGTTCTGCTTCGCATCCATATAACATCTGAGGCAAGACACCCGTCCTCTGAGCTTTGAAACATGGCTGTGGCTGCCACTTAACCCCTCTTTTCACGACAGGGATCTCCTCTCCTCCCTGCACCAATGGCCTAATTGCATGTGTGCATGTTGACACAGGGTGGAAAGAAGAAAGTCTTTAGTTAAGCAATTAGTTGCTGCCATTGCAGGCCCTGCCACAAGATAATTGAGCGCCATTAAGTAATGTTTGGTTCTGAAATGTAGCAATTATCTTGGTAATTGCGAGGACGTTCCTTGAATTCTAACCCATTTTTATTGAGGTGTTGAGTGTTTTTGCTCCGCATCTAAGCTGCTGGAGGGCCTGGTGTGAGAGGGAGGGAAGCAGGCAGGGTGGAGGAAGGAAGTCTGTTCTCTTGGAGAGCCCACCAAGAGCCCAAATTTGGTGGCGGTTTTTGTGTTGCGAGCACCTGATACTGAGCTAGCTTCACCCTGCTCTTCCCAAGGCCTCTCAGCCTTAGCAGGGGGATCGTCCCCTCCCTAAGGCCAAAGCAGAGACAGGGTGGTGGAGCGCACTCCGCCTGGGCTAGCACTTGGCCTTGCCAGATCTCTGCCTCCTTTCAAATGTGCAAGTCATTCTTGCTCAGCACCAAGCTGGTTTCTCGTCTTGAAGGTTTGCAGTCCAAGGCCTCTCCTCTGCCAGGAGCAATGATCTGAGCTTCAAGGGGATGGGATTGGCCACTAGAGGGTAGCACAATTAAAAGCATAAGGAAGTCTCATTTCTTGAAGTCAGACTGGCTGTGCTGGGGCATGCACAGCAAGGATGGTGGGACCTCTGCAGACCCCGTGGACACGCAGTGCCTCCAGGCTACCTGCTGCTCAATGGATGGGGCAGTGCAGGAGCAGAAGCAAGCTCATGACAAGGAGATGACTTGCCATGGTGAAGCAGGAGCATGCGGCAGCAGAAGCAGAGCAGGGCTCCCAGTGCTGCTCCTGCTCTTCCTGGCCACCATTCTCCTTGCTCCCTCCTCACCAGAGCTCAGGGTCCCAAAGGAGCCTTTTGGCTTGGCTCTACTGTTGGCTTAATGTGATTTCTTGAGCTGTGGCTCTGAATCCAAGCTCAGAACTGGAATACTGCCAGGCCAGGTGGTCAATACCAAGGTCTTTCTCTGTTTTCTGAGATAACACATGTATAAAAGACTTCTCGGGTTAAAAATACTAGAGTACGTACTGTTTTTCTCTTGGCCTCTGCTGGCACGTACAGAGTGCCATGCACACTAGCAGAGGACAATGTGACCAGTTTTTAAAATCACACTATTGTATGAATGAAGAGAAATGAGTGCTGGGTCACACAAGAAGCAAGGTTTTAATTTTAAAGCGTGCCTCTGGAGCCAAAGGTCAGAGTGGAGCCATCCTCCCTTGAACAAAATCCCCACCACGACACTATTAACATGATACTTAAAAATGCAGCTGTGCTCTCGGGTTAAAGTCCTGGCTCTGCAGAGAGCACACTCCGGCAGGATCAGTTTCGAGGATGGAGAAATGTGGTGTCTGACGCACACTAAAATGTCTGTCTCCTGATCCGCTGTGCAGTAATGCATCAAGCGCGCCTTGAAACACGGGCTTTGACAGTTGCCAGCGCGCGGCAGGGACAGGGGGTTAGTTATGATGTTAATGTAGTTAATTGGGGATACGGAGAAGCCTGTGAAGGAGAAGGCAAATGCTTTTCTTATAGTCGTGTGGCTCATTAGAGCAATTGCGTAGCACTGGCAGGGTGAAAGAGCTTTTTGTCTTCAAGGGTATTTGTAGCACGCACGGAGGTCACGATGACGTTTCTGCACCGTGTTTTGGGCAGCATCGGGAAATGAGCAGGTGCTCTGCAATAGCACAGTGCAGCGTTATGACACTGTTGTGAAAGAATCCAAGTGACTCAAGGTAGAAATTTCTCATCACATAGAAAAGGGCCAACTTGAAACTGATCCTCACTAGTTGCAGGACATAGCCACTGTGGTAGCAAGACACAACAGCACAGATCGTGACCCATCAGGTTAATGCATCTTCAAGAGGTTGATGCTGCTCAGCTGACACCAAGGACACCCTAATCTGCTCTTCCCAGATTACCCTAATTGTGAGGTGACTCCCTCACCTCCCTTGCACAGCAGTAGAAATCCAGGAATCCTTGTAATATTTCATCCTTTGGATGGATTTTATACAATTGTCCCCCTCAGATATATAGTCTCCTAGAAGCAGGGGGAGCCATGTACGTTTCCCACCTTCTTGTTTTTACAGGCTGCCAGGTGATCTGGGGCTCTTGAGTTTGTGCTCTGCAGAGGAGTTTGTGTGTCTGTGCAGGGCTATAGCCTTGTCTACAGTGAGGGTCGCTGCCTTCTGGAAGAAAGTTGCCATTCCTAGAGACACGGGCAAGGAGGCGATGGCCCTTGAATGTACAAACTCCTTGGGGAGTGAGAAGCAAGTTCATCTTGTGCCTTCCCTGGCAGCCTCCAGGTCCCCTGTGCCTCCTGCTGCGTTGCTGTGGGCTGATGCTACATGGGCAGGACTGCCCAGGGATGGCAAGCAAAGACCAGGAGGCTCTGGAGTGCCTTGCTGAAAGAAATGCCCGTTCACCAGCTGGCAGCATGGGTGTGAACCTCTCCCCTGGGGCATCCGAAGCACGAGCAAGTACAGTAGTGTGTTGAGTTGTGTGTGGTGGCTCTTTCCTCGTTGCCTTAGGGAACAAACAAGTTTCTCATTAGCCCTCGGGTGGCCTGGTCTGGGCTCTGTGCTCAGGGTGGCATGCTGTTTCCCTGGCCTGACCCTGACCCTGGAGCGCAGCGGGAAGAAGATGACTGGGAGGGGGAGAGCATGGGGACTATTTTTGCTCCCGTATCGCTATCTAGTTAGACTCCAAGATGCTGTCCTTCACTGCTGTCTGCCGCCTCGCTTGCTCTGTGGCTCTCAAGTGTTTACCATTGACAGGCTGCGAGCAGATGGACTGGCAAGAAGAGATAAATTTGACCCAAGAAGATGTCATTTGAGGAACAGCTGAGGCTAGTGTTTCACCAGATGTCCCAGCTTTAACCCATTAGCAACTTCAAGGAACTCAGCGTTCTCAATGGCTTAAACACACTCCGTTACCACATGGGCAGGGCACAAAGGCAATTGTTAAAATTTGCCCAATAAGCAGATATTCCAGGGTTTTCCAAGGGCACTGCCATGAGCTCAAGCCCAATAGGGGAGTGCAGTAGTGATGTGTACCATGCCTACATAGGTGTTGTCTGCAAGCTTGGCTCAAACAACTGGAGGCAGTCAAAATGTTACCCATTTTGTGCTAAATGAATTCGCTGGTGCATGAACCAGCAGATACTCTGTTATGACAATGCTGACAAATGCTCTCAAAGGCATCCACTTTATTGGGATAGCTGGTTTTCCCCTTAGCGACTCTGTCTGTATTGAGCATCCCAGGAGACACTGCTGCTTCTGCTGCCAGATTAAATGTGTATGCATCTGCTCGGTGGCTGTGTACCTCAGGCCGTGACAATGCGGGCTGCTCATTATCAGAGTGTGCCTAGAAAATACTGCAGAGCGGTGAATGAGCCCACATGAGTGCGTGGGTACGCACACACAGTCACTGAGTGAGAAAGTTTATGTATAGCTGTACAGAGCACTTTCTCCAGCATCCTCGACTGAGAGCAAGCATAGCACCAGAGCAGCGATGGCTCTGCATCTGCACCAGGGGTTTCTGTAACTGCCCCTGTGGTCCTCCAGGAAGGGTTGTCATCTGGTGTTTAGATAGGTTTAATGAACCACATTCAAACCGGTAATATGAAGTTGTGGCCACAAGGTTATCCCTTAGTATAGAAATGTGGGATTTATGGGTATTTGAGCCAGTGAGACAAGCTAGCTGTGGCCTGATCGTGGGAGATCTCCCACCATGGCAGTAACTCCCACCTTCCACTGATACCTTAATGCTGATGTTTGTTGGAGATGACACTACCACTGGTTTTGTTGGTCTGGCAGCTCCTGCCCTGGGATGGTGTTGAGGGTAGGGTGTCTGTGTGTTATTTGCCCATGCTCCCCTTCTTGCTGTCAGTGTTGTGAAAAGCTGAGCATCTTGGGATTGTTTCCTATGCGAAATCTGAAAAAGACCAAGTTTTCAGTGTCTCCTGTTAAACCCCAACTTGTCACCTTTAGCTCTGATGAATCCGCCCAAGTACATTCTCCCAACTGACGTAGCCAGAAAGACCAGGGGAAACCGAGCGTCTTCCCATTAGCTGGTGTTTGTTAATGGATGTTTTTTACCCCAGGCAAATTTGAGTCTAATCAAATTGCCCTCTTCAAATTAATCGCCTTGTTCAAGGCTTGATCTGGGAGGTGGAACAACCACTCCTCTCCCTTTATCTGGGAGAATGTGAGGGAGTGTTTGGCACTGTCTGAGCCTATTTCAGATGCGGTGCTTCTCTTGCTGGGCATCTACTGGGTGATTCTGGGGAAGTCACAGGTTCAAATTTGCCTCTGTCTTTCTCTAAAGCCCTGGGATGGAGCATCCCTCTTGGCAGTGGTCTGCGCAGCTTTCTACTAAATTTTGTAAGATATTTAGGGCTAGATTTTCAGCCGGTATAAACCAATGTCCCCAGATTGCCATAAATCTGTCCTTTTCTTTTCTCACTGAGGGGATACCATGTATTTCTTGACCTACTCCTGCTCAGTCGGGAGGGTGTTAGCACTGAAGTCAGGGGCCAAAGAGTACCATCAAAATCTTTCCCTTGCAGCCACTTTAATCTGTGCCGGTCTCTGGATTTTCAGGGAAACCACTCCTGGGCTTGGTCACGAAGCTCAGAGCTCCCTACTGCAAGGGTTGCACTGCAGACAATTTTTCCACTTGAGCAGGGCTCCAAGTGCTTGACTACGAATGCCAGCATTTACAGAAGCTGCCCAGTTGCTTTTGGATGTGTGTGCTGTTTACATGCAGGCTCCAGCTGGTTGCTGCAGTAGGATTTAGCCAGGCTAAATGTTGGGGGAAAGCTTCCCTCTGCTATAGAGATGAGGCAGCATCTGTGTTGCTAGTAGGACAAGCTGGCTGGTTTTATTACCCTGAGACTTGCCTTCTGGACAAGAAAAGCTACAAAAGCTGCCCCAGAAAGGAGAAGGAGTTAATGGTGTTAATCTACGCAAGAGATGCTGGCACTCCCAGTGCTGGGGTATGCCATGTCTTTGCTCTCCCTGAAGTGACGGCTCAGTTGTGACTCGGGAGGGAAGTACAGAAAGCAAGAAATCCCTCTTCCTGCCCTAGCAATTATGATTTTGGCCTCTTTTCCTATGAGAAGACCTCCTCCCCACACTCCCAGTCCCTTTGTATGGCAGGATGGGAAGATAGAATAATGTGAACAGGCTTTATTGGAAATAGTGCCCAGCCGGGCAAAACCAGAAACTATTTTATGCACTGGGCTGGGGAATCCAGCGCTACTGTGGGATGACATTCCCAGGCTGTCCAAATGTGAGTGGGTGTTTTAAAAATCAACATTTTAATGGCATTTACTTCAATGTTTTGTTCAAGATGGATTTCTTATTCCTCCCGCTCCTCTCCCCCCTCTCCAGGGTGCTGGGAAGTTCATCCCAGAAAAAAAAAAAGCGAGACTGGAGAATGTGTCTCTTGGGGGTTTTTTGATAACTGATAAGAATTGTGGAAAGTCCCATAGGTGAGCATTTTCCTTCATTACTCAACAAGACTTGGCACTAATATTTCTTAGGAACCTGCCGTTCTCTGTGTCTCTTTTCACACAGTTTGATTGTTATGACATGTACAGTAGCTGAAATTTAAAATCCATTGAACTGGGGCCAACATCTTCTAAGTGGCCACTGATTGGGAATTCTGTGATTTTTGAGAAACCCGATGCAAATGGTTCACCCCTGCCTTTCCACGGGAGCTGAGCATTCATGAGTCTTCTGAAACGGAACATGCCGTGCTCCTAGGTTAGCAGTTTTAATGAGATCTGTGGAACAGCTCTGCTCTGCAATCTCATTTATTCTACTGCCTAGTAATCGTTAATGGGGATTTTCTTTGGAGAGAAAGAGAATATTTTGTCAGAATACAAATTGCTGGGGCTTATCAACTCTTTTCTGACTAGCTTCATCAGTCAACGTTTTCTGATTAGAAAAAGAATGTATTGGAAATGCTGCATTTAGGGAAAACTGCACTTGACAAGTGGAATTTTGGGAGCTTGCTGACATCTTTGCTTGACATATTTCTGATCTGAGATGCAAATTTTTTGGTTTAAATTGCTGTATGAGAGATTGTGAGTTTGTTTTGTTGGGGATTTTTTATTATCTGTTTTGGGTGGGGTTTTTTAGTCAAGTGCAAAGCAAGAGAAAAAGATGCTTTCCCCCATTCTACTGGACAACAGTGTTATCTGTTCATCGTTTTAAATATATAACCCACGCAAAGCAGTAAAGCAATGTTTCATTCTTGATGGGTACTGGAAGTAAGAAGTCACTGATGCTACAATTAAGGCCAGACCCTGCAAGGGCAGAACCATATTAACCCCCTTGTGGCTGACTGATGTCATGTACCATATTTTGGGCAAAATGCCTTGCCTGTCCTTCAATCTCCGTTGCATGGATGCAAACCCACGTGTGGGCTGTGGCTTCAGGTGACCTTCTGGGAGCAGTGGGGAGAGAAATCAGTGCTCCACGCTGTCCCTTAGCGTGCACCGTGCTGCAGTGCCAATAGCACAGACGTGTTTTCTCTGACCTGGCTCGCCGCTCTACCGCCTTCCTCCTTGCGGCAATCCCAGGTGATGAGAGAACCCTTGTTAGAAAGGTCCCCAAGTCCTGGAGCTGGTGGGGTCAGTGATGCTCTGTGATCAAGCCACCCCTAAGCTGTGTGGCCATTTGCTTGTGACCCCCATGTGGCTGTGCATCCCCTCGCCTCGCCGGGGACAGCAGGGCGTTTGGCCTGGCCTCGAGGGTAGCCCACGCCGAGAGTGGCAGGTGATTTCCAGAGCAGCCCTTACGGGAGAGGCAGCCCAGAGAATCGCTGGGTTCACCTTCGGGACGGCTCTCGGGGGTTCACTGCGGGCCAGGCAGGAGGAAGTCACCGCCGCTGCCTGGCTTAGATCTTCCAAAACTGCTGAAGGCAGAAAGGCGAACAAGCAGCAGACAGCAAAGGAAAGATTAATTGGCCGGCTGCCTGAAGGGCTGGTTGGGGTTGTATTTCTTGTTCTTACCCTTGCAAATTTCTACAGGATTGTAAATCTTGAGCTGCTTCCCAAATGGGGAGACTTCAGGTGTGTTTTGCTAAATAAGAAAACCCGAGCATACTTAAGTTCTTTGACTCAACACACAGGAATTCCCATTGGCTTTATTACATGCTGACAAACGTGCTGGGGAAAGCAGAACAGATCAATGGCTGCGTTTGAAGCGGGCCATAAATCACTTGTGACACCAGGCAGCAGATTGACTGACTGGCCTTGTTCCTCCTCCCCTCCCAGCACACCATCACTGACCCCAGCTTGCCACCGAGACGTCTGCGAGGGTTGCCTGTGATTAATGCTGCAAACAAAACCCCGGCCTGGTCGGCAGCAGGCAAGCTTGAGCCAAAGGTCTCTGGAGGGAAAGGTCGGAGGACAGTGGTATGAGTCAGCTGAGGAGTAAATGCAAATTGGTTAAATCCTCCCCAGCTCCCAGCACCGTTGCCCCATGTTATATCCGCTCTTTTCTCGGTGCTCCTGTGAAATCCTGGCTTTACGTGAATGTCTACCCCTGCCCCAAACACGTTGTGTGAGCGTTTAATGTCATGGGTTGAGCAACAACGATGTTAACGCTGCAAAATGGACAGGAGGGTGTGTGATGCCAGACGTGGGAATTCAGCCTCTGCCGGGGTTTGATTTTTTTCGGAAGGAGCTGAGATGGGCAGATGGTTTTGAATTTAATATTTTTTTCACTGGAAATTGTAGCCTTGGGGTGATAGAAAATCAGACGTAGCCCTGGTCTAGACAGAAGAGGGGTGTGAGAACCTCCCGAGCGCCAAGCACTCCCCTCCCCTGCCCCCGTGCGCCAGGGCTGGCGTGGGAAGGGAGGGACAATAAGAAAAACTGCTGGAAAAAAATGCACCATTCTCATTTGAAGCTTTCAGACCGCTCTTTTGTTTTTACTGATAGGCTGAGATCAAAATTAGGGAAATCGCAATTAAAAAAATGAAAGCAATAGTAAGCACAGCCTCTCATTCAGTTTGCTTGAAACCCTTGTTTTTAGTGGGAGAAGAGAATGAGAAAGATCTAGATTTTTCATCCAAATTGAAAAATAAACCCTCCTCTATTTCCAGCGGTAGCTTGTCATCTCGCCTTATAGCCATCTCTCTGGAGGAAACAGTTAAGCAACTAAAGGAACCCATCCCTGCATGCACAGAGCTCGTTCCTTCCATGGGAGCGCAGGATACTGGGAGTGCCTTGTGCTGGTAGATAAGAGTTGAGATGCCAGGGCTGTGGGTCTGCCCACAGGCAAGATCTTAATTAAAATTTATCTATATTATATCAAATATTTTTCTGAAAAATTTCAAAGTTGTTTCCATGTCTTGTGCTAAAAAGAAATCCAGGGAATATTTTGCAGGATCTTGACTTTCGTACTTTTTTTCATCTAAATTATATTTTATTTCTTCTAAAAGGGTCCCAGCCCTATGCAGATGCAGTGTTTGGTAAATAAGAAATCTTGGTAACATTGACAGAAATTTCTTTTTCTTTTGTTTTTGGTTTGTCTTTTTTTTTTTTTTTTTTTAAAGTCGTTTAAAGAATTGTACGAGAAGCAGGAAATGCCATTGATGATAGCATCTTCAAGGTTTTCCTCTTCAAAAAGCAAACCTGTAATGGACACCCAAGGGCCCTGCCCTGTCTGTGCAAATAACCTCAAAATGCAGTGGAAATCAGCCCGTGTCAGGATGTGGCCCTTCCACCTTCACAGGTGGTGCAGTTGTGCAGCGTTAACACATGCCAGAGGACTTCTGCCCAACGGAGAAGAGGGAGTTTGATGTTTGTAGACACTGTGGTTCCTGTGCTCTGGCAGTGATGTTTGTAGGTGCTTTGGTTCCTGTGCTCTGGGAGCAGGCAGGCCTGGCCAGGTGGCTTTCTTTCGTGGGTTTTTTTTTGGGGGGGGGCAAAGCAAAGCATTCAGAAATGGCACCTCTTGGTGAGGAGATAGCTTTTCTTTCCCTGCCATCATGCTCCTCTCAAACCCAGCTCAGTTTTACTTTACAGGGTTTCCCTTTCATCTGAAACCTTCCAATTTCAGGCAGGTTAACTTGCCAAGGTGCACCTTCCCTTTCATAAATATTGCAGTAGCTACAGGCTATGGAGAGTTAGCCAAGCAAGTTCTCTTCATCTATCATGATCTCACCCCTCCCTTAACCCCCTCCTCTCCCGCCCTCTCATTAAATAAGAACAAAAGGTAAACCGTAACCCTCTCACATGCCGCATTAATATATGGTATAATTTTCCAGTTCTGCCCAGTTCTGGTATGGCAGCTTTGTGGTTGTGTAGAAAATGGGGCATCCCTTGTGTTGGGAACACTTGCGATCTCCTGTCCAAACTTGCTCCAAGCTGGAACATCCTGGGCTGCCCAAACGCTGCTGAAATAACAATGAGGTATCGGGCACTTTTTATGGCCCTGGGCATCGGAGGTTGAAGGACCCGTCCCTGCTCCCTGGTACCTAAGGAGCAGCTTCCCAAACTCCTGTTTCCCTGACCTTCAGCGCATCGAGGGTTAGCAGAGCCGCTGTCTCGCATGTTTTGCGGGTCAGGCCTTTGGGGAGCTGGCCCATGCCCTGCCCTTGCCTGCTGTGGAGGTTCCCCGGTCTCGGGGCCGGCTGTGCTGCAAACCATCCTCTGCGTGCGCAGGGGCTCCGGGGAGCTCGGCAGCTGCGTCCCTGCCGGGAGCGAGGGCTGCTCTGCCTCCCACCTGGGTTGCAGGGGAGTTCAGCTTAGTTCTGCAAACAGAAATGACTTGAAATACAGGTTCCCAGTGCTCGGCTGAGTAGAGAATGCTTTTCTTTCCCCGTGGCCTTCTGGCACTGCTAACGCAGGGGAGAATGGGGTTTGTGTGCATCCTCGCTGCGCTTCTGTTTGAGGCTCTATACATGTGCACGCGTGTGTGTACGTGAGCGCATAAAGACACGCTTTGAATCAATATTCTTTCACCATGCTTCAAGGATACAATTGCTTCTGGTTAAAGAAGCCAAAGATAAATAATGAATATATTGGGTCATAGAGCCATTCCTTTGCTCTAATGTCCTGAACAGAGGATACACCGGATACCGAACTGTGCATAGTCCTGTTTGTGGCTGCATTACAGCAGTGCCCAGAACCCGGGGTGGCCTGACCGTGCTCACTGCTGTCTGTAGTGAAGTTTACACATGTACACAAGCCTGAGAATGTAAGAGAATGAAATGGGTGAAGGAGGAGAGCAGCATCTGTAAAATGACACAAAAGTGTTCCTCTCGGTAATTTCAAGCACACGAGTGAAGCATAACAAGGAAACAAATTCTCCAATTCTCCTGTCTGTCTCAGATTTTCAGGGAAAATCACTACATCTAAACTGTTGGGGGTTGTTTTGTTTGGGGTTTTTTTGTTGTTTTTGTTTTGTTTTTCTTGGACAGCACAAACAATTATAAGCAAACAACAAAAAAAAAACAACCACCTGCCATAAAATCTTAACATTTCGCCAGAAGGTAGCTCTGATCTTGCAGCTTACGTGAGAGATACATTCCATGCAGGACAGGGGTGGTTGTGTGACGGCTTTGTCCCAAATATGGTCCAAACCCCATATTTCTCTTATGTTTTATTAGTAACTTTTTAGCAAGCTCTGATCATGCCTAGGCTGAGCAGGTTACATGGAGGCTGGTTTTGCATGCTAATATACTTTGCCATTAGTACCACTCTCCATTGCTCCCAGAGCAGAGATGCGCTTGCTCTTCATTTTCTCCAGCCCTTGATTCCCTTTTACTCCAAGCAGCTTGCGGTTTTGTTCAGTGTTGAACCTTTCATCAGGGGGCTCCGCTGGACCCTTGGCTGCTGCCGTCGAGAGCGATTTTTCCCTTCTTCCCTCTTTCTAAAATGCCTCCCCTCGCATGCCCACACTTACATCTGTCAAGGACACCAACAGGTGACACCTTCCTCCTCCCCATCGCGTCAAGTCTAGAAAAGGCTGTGGCAAGGGGAGCGCTTACAAATAAGGCGAGATTTGGTGACCGAGGTCCATGATGCATTTTTTTATTTATACCCATGCACGCACACTTGTGTGCATGTTACAATGACTTCAGGGGACTGGAGGGGACTTTCCGCAAGGATTAACTGAGTGTGCCTTCAACAAGGTAATACAACAAACTTGCTTCGGCTGCTGTGTGCTTAATTAGGGCTTTTCGTCATATAGAAACTGTTTTTTAAAAGCGCTTAGTGTGGTTAGCAAAAGATACACTGTATTTGGAGTGGATCCTGCAGTCCTAATTTGGTGAAACTCTCACTGGAAAACTAAGCAGGTTTGTAATGGGTCTTCGTCTAAAATCACTGCTGTGTTGTGTTACCGATAGTGCAGTACTACAGGGATGGTGTCAGCTAGTTGCCATACATATGTGAGCAATGAATCCTCGCTCCAAAAAGTGCACAGATCCCGAAGTTGGGTGCAATCTGATGGAGGGTGGAAAAGATCCAGAGACTGAAAGATATGCAGAATTGCTGCCGAATACACTTCTCTCCCTAAAGTCCAAACTAACAAGCATTGTCATAGAATCATAGAATGGTTAGAGTGGGAAGGGCCCTTAAAGATCATCTAGTTCTAGCCCCCCTGCCATGGAACTGGGTCCTGAAAATAAATTAGGAGGGAAGACTGTGGGCTTTCCTCTTGTATTACCCTTCCCTCTGCGAGCACTAAGTTCACCAGGTGGCTATGTGCAAGGTGACAAAGCAGTGGCCACAGATAATGCTGTTGATGGGATGGGGAGGTGAAGGACCCAGTGGTCTCTCTCTCTCAGACACTGAGAAGAGCTATCTGTCATCTTTTGAATGTCCATGGCGCTCTTTTATTATATCTAAACTTCAGTACGGCATCTTCCGAATAAACATTTCTAGGCCATAGTACCTTCAAGGTGTCCAGACTCTGCTCAGTACCTGCATTATCTGCAAGCTACAGAGAACTGAGGGCATCACGTCTTGACGATAAAGGCCACTTGTCTTCTGAGGCAGAGACTGAAATGAAAAAGGGAAGTTAGAAAGCTGTGAATAGCACCTATATGTGCTCAACCACAGAACTAGCACTCGCCAATGGAGGATGCAGTCAGTGCCCCTTGAACATTTGGTGTGTAACAGTAAACCTCTGAGACAGAGGTTTTGTGCAGTGGGTGGTACACTTGCGTTCGAAGGCTCAGGGTTCAGGGAACCTTTATGAAGCATGAGAATACTGCCACTGACATAATGGGGCAAAACTTCACTTTGATCCTGTATGCAGACCTTTGAGTCTGAGCCATATGTTTTGAAAAAAGCCGGTTTCCAAACCAGAGGTTTGGTGCTGACCTATCCCTGAAACTGTCACAGATGTGGGGTAGAAAGCTTGCTGGTTAATAGTTTTGGGTGCAAGAAGAGGAGCCGGTTGTGTTGGTGCCCTAAATTGAGTTGAAAATGCGGTGAGAGCAGACTTTCTGAAAAAAAACCAACTAGGTCTCTGGAGGTTATGTTACCATGCAGGAGAAGGACAGGGCTGATGCATGTAGGAATAAAGAGAATAAGAAAGTGTGAATTTAGACTTCTCCAAAGCACAGTTTCATGTGCGGCACGGAGCTGGTGGAAGGGAGTATTAGGGGTTGCTTTTATTCCGTCCCAATCCACTCACTGATCCTTCACCTCATCTCTTTTGAGAGGTTGCCAGCTGCAAGGTAGGGAACTTCCCAGCAGAAGTGCGATTCCTGATGTGAGTTTTCTCTTCCATTTTGAGCATCAGTGCAGGAGTTGCTCCCCAACGGAGGACTTGCTGTGGTGCCTGCTAGACTGGCCACACTGCAATCATGGGGAGCACGAACCTCATCCTCTCCTTCACCTGCTTTCACCGCGGCTCCTTTCATGAGTACGCGCAAACTGCATTCGCGAGCACGAGCACAGGCAGACAGTGAAAAATAATTTAATAGGGTTACTTTACGCATCCTGACCCCAGCATGTTTCTGCTCATCCCAGGAGCCAGCTGCTATTGGTAAATTATGACTTGGACTAACCACATTCAGTTTAGTGTCTGCAGAAACACTTGAGGCTCTTCAACACTCATACTTGCAAGAAACACCTGCAGAGGGTGGCCAGGAAAGGTGAACAGAAAGCGCCTTATCCTGCCCTAAAACCCCGATGTGCCGGAGAGAACAGGAGTGACTCAGCAGAGTGGATGCTGACTGCACCTACGCCGCAACACTCAGCAGCTCGTTTTTCTTTCCTTCCCCCTCTTCCCCTGGCTGACGTTTAGGCTGTAGGACAGACGGGTAATATTTTCAAAGGCACGTAGTCCCAATGGGGACATAAGGGTTTTTTTGGCCAAAGGACAGTCTTCATAGAGCAGTGCAGTTTTAGGGAGGCTGAACCAGCTACCACACCGTGAGGCTCAGGTTCCAGTGCTGGCATAGCCTGGCCAGGCCACTTCCACATGGTTATTTCATGGACACTGAGATCTCTGTGCTGAGTTTTTTTAAGCAGCATCAAAGCTCTTTGCTTCTCAGTGCGAGATTAACGGAATTTGGGCTCCTAAGGCCCCAAGGGTTCAGGGCCCAGCTCACTCCTCGCTTTCCTGTCCAACACCAGCCTCATCTCCAAAGCTTGGGATGGTTGAGAGTGGTGGTTCCTGGTGACTGGGAACTGAATTGTACTCATACTGACTGAGTATTGATGGGTGAACCCGAAAAGGCCTGTCTGTCTTGCATCAAGGAAGTATCCAGCATTTGCAAAATTAGCCTGCTTGGCAGTTTGGTCTTTTGGTGTTTCTATGAACAGAACTCAATTGAAAGGGTTTTCTTGCTGGGTTTTTATTTTCTTCTTCTGCTATCTCCTACAGATGAGAAGAAGTAGAAATGAAATCTAGCCGTGTGCTTTCCAAGGTTCGATTCAGTGTTGGTAGGGCTGAGTCACATGCCTGTTCTGACTGATGCCATCACACCCATGAGACACACAACATGTTATTGCTCAGTGGCTTAGCAACATGCACCGTGGCCTGCCTTCTGTGAGCTTCTCACCTTTGCCTTCCCTTTCAGGGCCAGTATTTAGCAAACAGAATTTGCAGTGCCATGGTTACCAGCAAGCAGAGCTTGGGACCTTTGAGCCATTTACCAGTGTCTTGGGTGATATCATCAGCTTATAATATTGTAGCACCTTTTGCAAATTCAACTTTTCATAGAACTGGAGCTGCTGAAGGGGAATTGAATTTTGCGGGAGCTCTCAAGATTGTGTCATTTGGTGTCTCACTGAAATGACAGCTGAAGCTTTCATGTGTTGAAACCCAAGAGAGAATCAGAGAACTTGTGTTTAAGCTCTCCGTACTGTCTGCCAGCCCTGACCAGTGAACTATAACATCCAAGATGTGTGCTTTAATCCAATGAACATTTAGGCAGTGGAAGGGAAGCAGTTCCAAGAGGAGAACTCCAGGAGCCCACAGAGCCACTAAGGAATGTCCATACTGGCTAAGGATTTGTGTAGCCCAAACCCTGTCTCTGTCTGTACCCATTTATGGCGTGGAATAAGTCTGAAAACAGGACAAGTAGTGGTGCTCGCCCCAGGTGCTTTCCCAGACCATCCTGATACTTTCTTGATACTTAATAGCTGCAAATTCCATGAATGTGTTCAGTCACCTCTTCCACTCACATAAGCTTTTAGTGACTGTACTGGTCTTTCCTTGAGCTGACCCTGGCCTTGGGTTTCCAGCATTGCCCGTGAACATGGTGCCATTGTGCAGCAGGAGCTTGCTTGCTTTCTTTTTTCTTAATATTCTCCCTCCTTTAGTTACCAGAAATTCCACTCCGGATGTTAGAAACTTGCCCAACCCAGGGAAAGACTAATAGAAGTTGGATTTTAATTGTGTATTATATTTGGTGAAGAATGATAACATTCTGAAGAATATAAAATCTTACAGAAAACCCCGGGTTTGGGTGTAAGGGACAGAGACATGCTGTTTTCTTCACTGAACTCACCTGCCTGCCAGGTGTGTCAGGACCAGACCCATGTTTTGAGGGTGAATTGGGAGCCTTGGAGTCCCGTGGGAACTGGCCAGCTCTTGGCACAGGTCAGGGCCTCTGCGGGGCGAAAGGATTTTCTCCTCCTGGGCATGCCAACTCCTGCGCCCTCAGGCCCTGCCACTCAGGCTCAGAGGCTCTCTTTTGTATCTGCATCGCCATGGTCAAGTGCCCTAAATCAGTCACCCTGAGGAGCACAGAGGGAGACGGCTGCATCCTGCAGGAATGGGCGTTGGATAAGCTCATCGTAGATGAGGGGACATGGCAATACAGGACCATGACGGCCTGTGCAGGGAATGTGGTGAAAGCAAAACAAATAGGCTACCCAAGCCCCTTTCCCTTTATGCTCAGGGGTCCGGCAGCTGCTTGCCTTGACTGATGGATGGCAGCGTTGCCCAGACACCTCCACGTACCCTCCTCTCCTTCCCTCTCATCTTTCACACTGTGCTGTCATTCCCTCTGCTCCCTGGATGACCCTTCGCAGAAGCAGCCTTGGCAAAAAAGCTAATGAAGGCACTTAGAGTCCCTCGGGGTGTTAACAGGCTTGCTGGCTCTCGGAGGCCTGCCACCCTCACAATTCATGCTTGTTTGCGGGTTTGGGGTTTTCTTTATAAGCTCAATAAAGTGTCTGGGAGACTGATTAGCAAGAAAGTGCACTGATGCTCTTGGCGCAGGCTGCTGGAAAAGCATGGCATTCGCGTCTTGTGATGGGTTGCTCTTCCAGCTGCCCCTCAGTGGCAATGTGTTTTCCTGCTGGTGGGCGGTAGGATTAGCAAGTTCTCCCTGCGTGTGGATTTGCAGCTTGTCATCCTCCGTGCTTGTATGAAGACGTAAGGAGAGGTCATCTGCAAGGCTTCCAAGTTACCTGGTCAAAAGTACCATGGTTCGTAGTGTTGGGAGCCTTCACCGTGGCAGAGAGCCAGCCATGATGGCCCTAATGCATGCCACTACCCCTGCTCTGCAGGTTTAGATGTGTTTACATAGAGTCCATGGATCTCCTTGCCTTCACACAGTGGCTAGTTTTTCTGGAAGGCAACTTGCCGCTATGGCTGACAAATGGAAACGTGCTCATATGCCGGCACTGGAGATGCTATGTACTTTCCCTCCTTGCTGCTTGTGCTTTTGAGCAAGTGGTAACTTCCATTTGTTAACTTCCATTTGTTAACTTCTCCTTTAATGCCAAGGAGATTTTAATGAGCTTTCTTGTGTTTCTGTACATTTTTATATTTTTTTCTCCAAGGCTTTTTCTTTATTTTGGACAAGAAGGAGGTTACTTTTTTCCAAGGTGATGGTGAATTGTTTTCATGCGGGAGAAGGAATCAAACTAAAACCTGTTTGGCAGGCAGGTTTTGAGAAATTTGCAACAAGTATCCAATCCTAGGAAAAGAGTAACATCTGCCTCTCAGGAGCTCACAAAGTATGTGACAAGGAGGGAAAAAATTGTATGGTCTTCTGTAGTCCTACAGACAGACAGACGGAGAATAGGCAGCACTAGAGATCAGAGCAGCAGTTGCCTCAAGCACAGGATTCAAAGCTGCCGCTACCTACCTGCTCTTCTGGAGGGGAGATTAAGGAATTCTCTCTCTCACATGTGCATCTGCTCTTTTTTAATCTGATAGAGAGAGCAAAAGAGGGGCGGGAGGAGATCCTCCTTCCTGCTAACACATTTTGCTTTAAAAGCATTGAATCTGGTGTGAAGACTTCCACTTCTTCATGCAGAAGTCTTTGCTGTCTGTCTCTTCTCCCCATCGGCTCCCTGCAGCCACTCGTTGCTTCTCTTGCATCTTAGTTGACTTCGTAAGCAGTTACCTTTTTTTCCTCTAATTATTTACTGCCTAACATAGTCCAAGTTTCTATAACAGCTAATCACCTAAATCTGGCTACCAAGTTTGCATTGTGTATGTGGTTTTTCGTTTGGTCCTTTCTGAGGCAAGAATGAGCTGTCATCTTTGGATGAAGGTCCAAAATTTCCGTGAAGCTTACAGCTGTCAGGGTCTAGTTGGGAGGAATTCTCCGTGTACTGCTTAGGGTATTTGAAGTGTGCTTTGTCCTGCTGTGACGGTCAGGTAGTCCCTGCAGCAGTCAGTATGCTCAGGACCTGCTGCCGGCAGTGTACCCCTGGAACATGGCTCTTGCCTGGCAAACCACGGCCCTTTCCATCCCAAAGGCAGTCAGAACTGTGCTGAGGTCAAAGTATGTCAGGTCGGGACTCAGCAGAGGAAAAAGAGGCCCTCAAATAGAAAAGTGGTTCTGAACAAATGTCTCCTTTTGTCTCTGAAATCCAGTGCAACCACCACTTCTCACCTCAACAGGCAAAATTTATCACCGAATTTTGTCCTTAAGTACGAGCTCATGTTGTGCAAACAGACAGTTTTACAAACTTGTTTGCGTGAAATTATTCACCCTGAGTTTGTTGGCCATGTACCCACCCTGCTGGTTATTCAGCCGCTCTTCACCGCAATTATTGCTCTGACTATGCACTAGTCATCAGATGCTGCAAGGAGCGTCTCATCGGTCACCTGCCTGAAGAGCACAGCTTCAGCTCCCCAGCGAGCTGAAGCCCACAATGTTTTCATGATGCCCACACAAACACTTTCAGGGTGAATGTGCCTCACTGATGAGCGTTTGGGACCTTCCTTGTCTTTGTCCAGGGACCTTCCCAAATGAAAAGACACCTCCGCCCCCTTTTTTTTTTATTTTTGTATGGAAAAATGTTCTCCATTGTACATAAAATGAATGCACTTGAAGCAAAATTGCTCCATGAAATTTAGAATTTATTCAAGACCACAGATGCAGGTATTTAAGCACCAAAGGCTTCATAGGGGCACCCTGAGGTGCCAATCTTCAAACATTTCTTGCTCTGCAATACCAGGCGTTTGTCAGTCAGGACTCTCAGGAGAGGTGAGATGGAGTTTGGAAGTCAGCCCAATTCTGAGATACTATTTAGTCCATATTGTTGTCTGCAGCTAGAGCATGTTACAAACATAAAACTAAGAGTTTGTGAGTTTAATGCCTCTGGGGAATTGCAGCTCAATCTTCTGTCCTGCTTTATGTGTCCTGTTTTCTGTGTAGTCTTGCCTATGCTTTGCAGGATTGCATTTCTTTGTTCAAAATCATGGAGGGGCAGCTCAGCTGAGGCTGACAACAACCCATGACACTGGCTCCCACTGCCGAGATTTAGACATTAGGAACTAAACTCTGTGACTGAGTTGCAGAGGGACAGTGGTGTCTAACTTAAAAAGATTCTCAATATACAAGCAATTGCCAGGAGACCTCTAGCTGATTGCTTTTCTGATTATCACGACCTTTCCTTCTCCAAGTTGTACAAGTGATCTTTGCTCTTTTCAAGCTTTATTTTTCCCATAGCAGTGTCTCCTTTTTTGCCCAAATTCATTCTGTTTTGCAAGCCACACCATTTCACAGAGTTTTCATTCAAGAGATCGATTTCTTGCTTACTGTGTCAAATGCAGCTCCCTAGGAAAGCAAGAAATAATTTTCGGCCAGTTCACCTCTTTACCTAATATAAATAGGTAGAAGAGAAGAGAAAAAAAGGAGAAACACAAGAATAAGCTATGCTACCTCCAGTATAGGAAGGTATTTACAAACTGCAAAGTACATAAGGCTTGTGCCTCACGGTGAATTGACCGCTATGTGGCATTTCTCATCAAGCTTTCCTGGCCCAGTGAAATGCAGGTGCTAGCACCTTTCGTGTTCGTGCCCTTGACACAGGGACCCAGCTCCAGCAAAGCCTGTGGCCACAAAAGCTCTTTTACAGCCTTTAGTTGGCCAGCTTGTCCATCAGCCGGCGTGTGCTTACGTGCTGTGTGAGGTCAAGCCTGCCTTTCTTTGTGCCAGGAAGGGCATAGGCACAGTTCACATGACAGCAGCTCAACAATATCCATGGCCGTATGATAACAGTGCACAAATGGACACCTACTTTGCAGCAAATTACATGTAACGTGCGAGGAAAAAGAGCCAAGCTTCATTTGCCGCAGGCAAAGAGCAGGACATAATCGCTTGCACCATGTCAGATGATGTGCAATAGCTCATTAGGCAATAGCAACTTCATCACGCACTGGAGCCTTACATCCTGACCAACGTGGGAGGAGGACGGGAAGTAGACCATCTAATTTCCTGGCATCCTTGTGTGGTTGTTTCACCACAGTAGCTGAAAGTCTATCTTGAAGGTATTTTTCCTCAAAGCTTTTCACTCTAGCGCAAAACTGAAGTATGCGCCCATGGTTTGAGAAGAAGCCTGTCTCGAAGCAGGGAGCTGAGCTCAGGTGTCCCAGAGTGACAATAAATGTTCTCCGAAGACCAGGACTCCTATCCAGAAAGCCAAATGCTTTCGTACTGCCCTTGGCAGCACCGACCTGCACTTTGGTTTGAACTTAGCATCCTCCTGAGGCGAGGCAGAGCTCCACCTGTGCTCTTGTGTGCCCTTTGTGCTGGGATCACAGCATGGGATATTTTTGTAAATTATCTAATGACCAAACTGAAAAGATAGTCTTTCTAAGGTTACCACTGAAGGCAGGACGTGACTCCAGAGCACAGTATCCAAGCATCTTTGCTTACTACGGGAGGGTGATTGGCTGCAGTGTTTTCCCTCTGCACCCAATGAGAAGGGTTGTAGGGCTCAAGTTAGCAGTATCTCGGTGATATGAGCCTCCATAGGGTTTATGTCATACCTATATTTCAGAAGTTACAGAATGTGAAAGATATTATTACCTAAGAAGCATGTTGCAGAGCCAGCTCCTCTAGCCTAACGACACCTTCTTTTTAAAGGTTTCTATGTAATGCAAATTTAAAATAAGAGTTGTGGAGTGGTTCTTTATTAGAAGTAAAATGAATTCCCCTTGCACCATTACATGGAGAACGGGATGGTTGTGCAGCAGTAAATTGACCTCAGGAGGAATGCAATGCACAAAGCTGAGATCTGGTTTAGGAGAGCACAATGTTAGTGAGGACTGGTCTTGTGTTGGCAATTACACTCATGGTTTCTCTTCTGTAATTGAAGTGAAACAAATTATTCCAGGACATGATTATTGTCATATTGATCCTACTGATGCATCTGTTAGCTAAACACCCTGTTCAGATATAATAGTGCCGTAAGTCAGATATTTTTAATGTTTGAGAAATGTTTGCCCCTTTTTTTAATGAAAAATTGTAGATTCTTTGGTTTGTGATATTAAATTCTACTGAATTCTTTCCTTTGTTTATTTTTAATTCTGTAAAATTAATGAGCTTGGAGTAGATCTAATTAAGGGGTTTAAAGTTGGAGGGGGCTTAAAAGAACATTTAATCTAATGATTTTCTTCTCACTTTAGTTTATACTGTAGAGTTTGAACTTTTGTATTCTTTTATGCGATATCTTTCTGGTTAACCCAAACATTTCAATGAGATGCCAAGTGTTGCTTTCCATATCTGCTGTTCAATTAAAACTACGTGCTTCTGTCTGCGTCCCAGCACAGCAGATATCTCTTATTTTGACTATAAAAATTGCCGGTGACCAGAAAGCAATGGTTTTAAGAGTTCTGGATCTTGGGCTGAGTGAGGGCTGCTGCCCTCTCCTGGAAGGAATGCCAGATCTTTGATCATGCCTAAAAGCATCAGTTCCTGAATCTGGGAACAAGCCCTCAACTATGGCTTGAGCGTTTAGGACTAAGGCACGTAGCGTTACAAATGTGGTCCCAGAAGTGGGTTTGCAAGCAGCAAATTGCAACCAAATATGGGGCTGTGCACCGAAAACTAAGATAAGGACATTCTATGACTGCCTCCAATGGCACAGCAACTCTATTCCTACTTTTTCGAGTACTAAATGTGCCCAAGTGGCAGTATCTTCTATTTTGGGGAGTGGAGAAATCTGGAGGTGTATCTCATCTCTCAAGTGTAATGCCAAGAAATTGTTGCAGAATGATTCAGAAAGCCTATTATCGCCTGTGCATGGGCTAGTCCTCATTGTTCCCCTGGCCTTGGAAAGCCAGTGGAATGACTCACCTTATCACCTTTTTGTAAAAAATGGGCTGCTGCAAAGGATGACCCCCCAAAAAAAAAGTACAGCAGAGAATGAAATGAGGGTAAAGTCCTCAGTCATGGCTCTGAATTAGCAGAAATATTCCCTGTAAAGGAAGCAAGGCAAACAAGCCAAAAGGCTCATAGACATATGTGAACACTTGCCTCTAAAGCATTAAAGAATTATTTCATTTTAAAGGTAGGATACCAGGGAGGTCAGGTTATATGCTAAGAGACAAAGTTGGGGCATTATGAAGGTTTCACATGAAGTTCATCTGGGAAACTCTTCTGCTTTTTGAGAAAGAGGATCATACAGAGATGCCTGTCCTTTGTAGGGATAGGGTCGTCCTCCTGCAGGAGATATAAAACCTCTCTGGATGCTTAAGATGCCTTATCTGGCTCTGGAAAAAGAAAATTGCTAAAGCTTTTTTCAAAGGACAGAAAACGGGGCAACATTGGACTTAGTCCATTTTGAGTCCTAATGCTCTCTGCAGGTCTTCGCTTTTTTGACATTTTGTCTAGCCCTGTCCTTTTCCTCACGCCAGGTAAAATTGGTTGGACTATATCCCATCTAAGTGCCTGAATTTCTGTGCCTGAGAGGCAATTCTACTTCTCCCAAGAGTCATCAGGCCCAAGGGGATGGTGGTCAGGAGCGACTGTTTGCAGGATGACACGAACTGGAAGGTCCTGTAAGGGTCACCAGGTGTGATCTAAGGCTTGCAAAGTTTTGTAGGTTTTGAAGAACAAAACAGAAGAAGCCCAAAGTGTGTTTCTGCTTTCTCTCTCCCAACTTCATTTACTTGCTCATTAAATTCAGAAGCATGTAGCTACACCCATAGAAAATTACTGCATTTCGTAACCTTTAATTGATTTGCGTATTTATGGGGAAACTGGTATTTCGGGACTATCCAACTGTGCCATCGCTATCACCTTTTCATGGGTCTCTGTCTGTTTGGTTGCTGCAGAGAAGCCCTGATGTGTGTCTGCTTGGCATAGAGCTGGCAGCTCCATAGGCTGCATTCTTCACTGCAGGTTACTAATACTGAAATTGGGAGAGCTCTTGTTTGTAGATGGGGCAGATATTCGTTGCAGCATGCTCCGCTCTGTTTGTTTGGCTGGGTGTTGGTATTCCAGAAAGATTTTGAAACACATCAGCGTGCCGCATGCAGCTAATAATGTTCCTTTTCTATACCATTAGGAAAGGTAGGGACACTGCTGGCACGGACAGGTAGAGAAGTACTTCAGTCCACAGTTACTGACATGGGCGTAATTGCTCCATACATCACCTTTCTCACTCTCCTGAGATTTTCAGCCATTGTAAATTCAGGGATGCCCAAAATGTCCATGTGAGCTGGGAAGGAGGTGAGGGTCCTCTCAACTCCTCATCTGTCTCAATGGCACAATTGCTGAAAATCCAGTTCAGTGGCCCCAGCCTTTGCTTTGATGGTCACAGCTGTGAGAAGGCAGTGCATGGCAAGAAAATGCTGCTTCACTCACTCTGTTAATCTCAGTTTTAACTTTTGTTTCTAACTTTTGAGGCTGGGAAGCCTTGCAGATAATACATTGGCCATGAAGAACGATCACTCATTGTCCTTTCTGTATGTAATGTCCCTGGTTTTGGAGTTGGTTATACTGCTAACCCTGCTGGTGTGAAAGGTGTTGCTTCAGGCTTGGATGTTACAAGAGTCTTGCCCTAAAAAAATAATGATTGAGCTGCTCAAAATAGCCCAGGACAAGCACTGTCCAACCCACAGCACATGTATGATGTAAGTCAGAACTGAGGGTCACCTTCAGCCCCAGCTGAGGGGTTTGCAGCTGCTCAAAGGTGGTGGTGGGCACTTGACCCAGTAAAGCCCTCCTCAACAAGCCTGGTGGCCTCAGGGAGAACACAATCACAGTGCCTTCTGCCCTGTCTCCAGCAGGTATTTGGAAGACATGACCAGTGTGGGGACTTGCTATTGGGATGTGTAGACCTTCTTGGTGAACCTGCAGCCAGCATGGGGCAAACACAGGGTGTGCTGGGTGATAACAGAGTAATGGTGGCAGGCCAGACCATGGGTTCTGCTCTTGGCTTTGGGAACTAATGTCCAGCCATGTTGCAGCATTGGCAGGAGGACAATGACAGCAGCAGGAGGCTTGCCAAGGAGCTGAGGCCACGTGACACAGTGGTGAGGAGAACCAGCTGCAGCCCAGAGGCACCTGAGGTCACTCCATGGTGGCTGAGATTTACTGAGGCTTTCAAACTAGGCTGGTTCACAGCAAGCTAAGGGCACTGCATGACCATAACATGACCTGCCCTTCTTCTTAACCCAAAAGCCCGAATACTTATTAAATTTTCTATATCTGGTGGGAAACACCACTCTTCAGGAGCTAGAGCTGATGCAAGGATGCTTTGTGGAAGGTCACTGCACAAAGAGTGTTCATCTGTAAAAACCTCTGCTCATGCAGTGGGACCCTGCAAAACTGTTAGCCCAGGGTTGTTTTGTAGCAGCAAACTGGAGCTATCAGAGGGCGATGTGCTCACAAATGCAAACCCAACAAAACAGACCAGGGAGGAGCAAGAGACTGTGTTTTCTTGAAAGCATTTCCAACACTTGAGTATTCATCTTTTTTCTGTAATTTTTTTTCTTTTCCCTTGTTCCTTTCTTATCACTGCATCTGTCTTCTCTTCTATTTCTTAATATCTCTCTCTTTCCCCGCTTTCTGAATGCAGAGCAATGCAAATTTGTCCAAGCATCTCTGCAAACCCCAGTCTGAAATTAGGCACGTGGTGTAAGAGGGAGCCTCATTTCACTCATTCCAAACTATGGTCCTCAGAGAGGCCACACTGAATGTGGCCAGAGGAGCTGGGTCCTCCTTTGTTGTACCTGGCCCAATATCTGGAGCTTATTGCAACATTAGAAGCCATCACACACCTTCTCCCTTGAGAAAAATGACCTCAGGCCAAGCCACCACCTCCATGTTGTTGCCTGCAGGACATCCTGGGGAAGATGGTGGCGTTTGCAGCTTTGATCCCAATGCTGCAAGGTTGGGTTCTCTCTTCTGCAGGCTCCAAGAGAGTGTAGGTGTTTGCTTTAGGCTACGATGACATGAGAAATACCTTAGTGAGGCGAGGCGTGGGTGTATTGGGGCGTGACTCAGAGGAAGTCAATGTACAGGGATTTGTTTTGTGTGCAAGAGATCTATTCACTTTAGTTACCAGCATGGGTGTAATTAACTTTTCTTTTTACATTTTATTATTTTGATTATTAATCATGGCTTAAGAATGGCTGAGCCAATGAACTTTTCGTATGCAATTTCAAAAACTCCGAGATTTATAATACCAAGGGTTGGCTTGAGGGAGCCAGGGAACCTGATGACAGTTCACTAGATTCTGATGAGGGACCAGTACAAATCAAAGAGGCTGGTAGCCTGGGGCAGGATATCTTGCTTTAGAAGGAGAGAATAGTGAAGGGCATACTTAAAATTGGTCTTGGAGAAGTCTTGCCAAGACAACTTAGGAGATAATCAGTATGGACACAGCAAGATGCAAAGAAAACAAAGTTGTTGTTTTTAACTAGCCCAGATTTCCTTGGCTTTGGAGCTGGACCTCTTTTTCTCTTGTTTGTTTTAATTGACAATAGATGAGATTAGCTACAGTTCTTACACAGGGTAAGGATCACTCCGAGGTTATTCAAGTTTGCAGTGCCTTCAACCTTGACTTGAGACATCCAGAGTCAACCTTTCCACAGCAGAGAAGGGCGCATAGGTCAAAAGCTAGCCGCAGTTTGGGGCCCTATTCTGATTCTGCTCGTGTGCCAGTAGAGTTGCTGCGGTGTGTACAAAACAAATCTAAATGAGTTGAATGCATGAGGACCGCATGGCCCTGCTGCAGGAAAGCTCTCCTTGTCACCACCCTGCTGCATTCTGCAGTGAGATCGCTGCACTAATAGAACAATTTATGCCAAAACAATGCATTGAGCAGGTTGCAATTCCGATAAATGTTAACTTGAGATAATAGAACTTCAAAGCAAATGACAATTCAATTCCAAGAAGAGGAGGGTGGATTGAAGTGAGAAACACATGAATCATGTCGCCTGTATTTGACTTCTGCCCCAATTTGAGACTACAATCGCTATGTTAGGAGGTGAGTCAAGGGAAGCAACTGAGGCATCTTGTGCTAATCAAAACCAAAAAAGGTTCCTACAAACTCTGCAAGCCTATGGTATTCTAATAGTCAGGTTCAGCGCATTTGTTTATGTAGGGCATTGACTGGATTCTGTTGTTCTCATCCCAGATTACCTTGTTGCTATTTTTAATGAGAAGCACCTTTTAAGAAAGGTGTCTACTTTCCCAGTAAATACTCAACTCCAGGTCCTAATATGCAGCCAACATATTTAGGTGGCTAACAGAGCAGAACTGGAGAGGAAAGAATATTTCTGTCCCTTGGGAAACTCTAAGATATGTTTGCATTCATCCTAAGAGAGAGAAGTAGTGTCAAGATATTCAGGAAATAATGAGGGTGGTTTTTTTTTTTTTTTTTTTTGCAACCCAGCACAGTACGTTGACCTGGAAGTATTGAATAAAACTTCTGTAATATATTTGATTGAAATTGAACATTTTTCTGTATCTGCAGGTATTAAGTAATCTGAAGCAGTTCTCAAAAGTTGGTTTAAAATGAAAATCTGTTAGTTTGCTTTGAAATTTCAAGTCAAATTACGTTTGAGCCAAGACAGGCAAGAGAAAGAGAGAGGAGAGGGGGATCAGGTGGTTTTGTCGTGGTAGAGCATAAAATGGTGATCTGTCAACTGGAGATATGAGCCAGTAAGTACGTGCAGGCTAGAAAACGTGCCGTTTCAGCATGTTACTCCTGTCCAGAAAGAAAGTGACTAGGTTTGCACAACGGTGCCTGGAAATGTGGCCAGGTCATGTCCAGACTCAAGCTGGTCGAGCGCCATCAGCACAGAAGTATCTGCGCAGCCCTCATCAATCCTGGCAATCCAAGGCTGCCACGTACAGAGCCTGCTTGGGCATCTCCGCACTGATTGCACTGACACATCTCTGTTTCTATTGTGTTTTGGGGGAACAGACAGTCTCATTGTGGCCTGGGTGGTTGTAGGTCTCCTAGAGAATCGATTAATCTTCTTTGCTCTTCCATTTCCAATGTTTTCTCAAATGAGGTGCCGGTGTTTTCCTTTTTGTTACTGAAAGAGCACGTGTCACCGCTGGTGTTGGGTATATTCCTGCCGCGGTATTTTCAGCCTGTAATACAGAAGAGGAAGAAATGGCAAAACTCTCTTATCAAGGGCAGAAAAGGGAAAGAGATGGAAAGAGGACAGTGGTAGTGAGTTTCAGGCACAGTGACGACCAGGAAAACTTCCAAGCTCTTTCTTGCAGTTTGTCAAATCCCTGATTGACTTTTCCACAACTCATACTTGTACCTTATAAATAATACTTAAGTCAACACAGACAATTGTGGCTACTGGTAAAAAACCACAGAGAGCAGCTAAACACAATGGAAATGACTTATTCCACCATTTGTTTTTACTTTGGAACAAGCAAAAAACTTTTGAAAAGAAGTGAGTCATTTTTTTTTCATCCATCTTGGCTTTTGTCTGCTCAACAACGTGTCCTTTTTGTGTGTAGTTGTGGTCTTAAAGTTTTTGTTGTTTTTTATTTATTTACTTTTTTTCCGCTTTGCTTTCTTGGTTTAGGATTGTCTCCCAGTGACAACTGCTAGCACCACAGGGCTAGAACCTGGTAAAAGACAAAGCAAAACCGCCATGCCTTTGGGGAAATGACTCTGCTACCTTGCCAAGAAACATGTTTGGCAGGTTTATAAGCCAAGGTGGAGTTGGAGTTCTCTGAGCCCTTCTGCCCTCCTTGAAAGATGTCAGGTGGGAACCTCAGCAAAGCTAATATCTTGAGTAGCATCTCCAGGGTTGGGCAAACTGGTTCAGGTAGAAGAAATTTCAGCTCAGACTGAACCTTTGCCCATTTCTTGATGGGCTGAGCATGAATTTTGTCTTCTTCAACCTCACAAATCTAAACCTGGAACATGCCTGTCCTCAGAGCTGAACCTTCATAGACATTGTGGAAAGTCTGTCTGATATCTTAAAATCTTTCTCCTGCATGTCTGCACCTCTACCCTCCCTTGAGGTTAATTGTTTGAACATCGGCCAGTAACTACTCCATGCGTGCTAATCCCAGACTGGTGTGGGCTTCAGGCCTCCATTAGAGATTTACTCCCCACAGGACCACAAACCAATGTGTCCCTTTGGCTTTGCCAAGAGTGTGTTAGAAAGTCGGGGCTGTGGGGATGCATGTGGTTAGCCTAAGCAGCCACTTGTCATTGTTGGAGAGTCTGTGTGGTTTTCATGAGGAAATGGATTGAATAGTCTTCCTCTGAGTTGACTCAAAAAAGAAATAGAACAAGGGGCTGAGTGTAGAGATGGAGGGGTTTCTTTTTGCCCTTAAGGCAATCTTCACAATTATACCCCTGTAAAGAACGGGTCTTTGTATGACAAAGGAGCTCTACCAGTTGTATCAGCCATAACTCATTGCTGAAAGGGTTACCAGCTGCTCACCCAGCCCTTGTCCCAGATGCTCTAGGAGGAAGAACAATTTGCCTGATTTTGTTGAAGGACATTTGGGCTCTTAGGGAAAGACCTTTCCAGAGGTACTACCATAGGAGTAACTTGTTAAAGCATCAGTCCCTCCCAGGCCCAGTGATACCTAAAACGCTATGCCCAAGGAAAGGACCTTCTGGGGAAACAGCTGAAGGAAGACTTCTAGGGTATTTGTGGAAGGAAGAACTACAAGAGACAGAACAATGGGAGAAAGCATGGAAGATAGAAGAAGGTTCAGGCAGGATAATCCAAGGCGTGTGTTGGCTGAACATTTTCTAACATTTATCAGCCTTGGGTGAAAACGGTGAGTGATGAAGAGCAGGGATATGTACTATATCTTTGAAATCTGAGCTAGGCTCTAGACTGAGGATACCTGTGTCAGTTTTGTAAGTAAGCCACAATGAGCAGGACAACATCAAGATTCGGTTTAAGTAAAATTAGGGATTTTGGTTTAAAGTGGCTCGAAATCCAGACTGCTCCAGTTCTACTGGGTTATCTGGCAACTGCAGCTGAATGTGTAAAATCCTGCTGCCTCTGCCAAAGGGGACAGAGGCACTGCTTTGCAGTTGCTCAAGTCCATAATGTCAGCAGCTCTTCTGAGCAGGAAAATCCTTGAGATAGCGAAATAATGCTCCTCTGGCCTCAAACTCAGGTCAGAAGATGCTTCCAGGGCTCCTCATGTAGCTGCTGCCCTGTTGCAATTCTTCATAAAGCAGAAAGCCTTCTGTTTATGTTTTTGCTTGCAATTGGCAGGGGTTGGCAGGTTATCTGGATACTCTATCTCTGTCTATATTTGCCTACTTCTAGATCTGTTGACAGTATAAGAGTGTCAATATTTTTTTCCTTGTAAGGTGATATAAGCAACTGCCTAACTGTTGACTCAACTGAGGATTACTAATTTCAATAGCTAGTTAACAAATCAGCCTATGCTCCAGGTAGAAGTGCAGTGCCTGCTACTTCTGAAAGGGTCCTGGGAAGCTACCAGTGATCAGCTGCTCGGAGCCCAGGGCTAAGCCACGGTGAAGTGCAATGGTGCTCCCTTTGGGCAGGTGATTCAGATAAGCTGGGCTGGGGGGGGTGACACTCCATGGGATGTACTTTTTCAGGATGCCTCTTCCTCCGGTTCTTTGGATGGTGGCTTCCTGATATTTACTTTGCATTTAAATTGTGGCAGGTAACTGCTGGATTTCCTTTCCAGCTCTTAGCATGATTTTATAAAACCTATCCAGCTAACTTGGATCTCTTTACACAGAGAGAATGGTCGGGCAGGCTGCAGTGAAGGTTTGTGAAAGCGCTTGCAGGGGGCTTGCCAGCCCAAATCCCACCTAGCTGAGTCATGGGAGGTTTTTGTCATGTGGCAGCTGTAGACTGCCTTTAGTAGACTGGTTCCCTCTTGTGCTAAGCTATGCCTTGCTCCAAGCATACGGGCACTGGATGTGCACAGCGTATGCCAGACCTGTACCTACTCAGTAGTGATTCTACTCTGATTTTTAATTTTAGCCATCTTTGAGATACCAGGAAATGGCTTAGTAGAAGTCTATCTAGTCCATTTCCCTCTGCCTTATAATGCTCTTGAGACGGTCATGAGAATGTAGCGCGGGCTGTCTGTGTTTGTTTGGCTCTGCTATGCTTTCTATTTGTCCTGCAATTATCTTGTGAAACACTGTGTACACTTATAGGCATGATTTATTTCTTTTTTCCAGCTCTGCTCATCCCTTTCTTTTGCACACATGCATTTACAGTCCATTCTTTCTAATGGAAATAATGTCCCCCAAAGGTCTGGGGTTGAGGGAAAGGGAGGAGCTGCATGTATGCTCTTCTCATTACATTAGAAATTAGTGTTGATCAAGTTCCGCTGGAGTGAATTTACTTGTATTTCCATGTAACAATAGCCTAGAAAAGACTTTTTGTCTTTTTTACAGTTCTACCACATGCATGGATAAAATGAGCTCAGAATCTAAATAAAAGATGTTGTGGTGTGGGGAGATGTCCATCTTCACAGTTTGTGCACATGTCCACATTGCTCTGTTGGTATTCAGCCTGACATAGAGTGGCTCTAGTTTAATGAATGTTTTTGTCGGCTTCTGTGGAAAATACCCCAGATTTATCAAACCTTTTCTGATTCTCTGTCAATGCTGAGGGACATCCCTTGTGCCTACAAAGCTGCTGTTTCAGTATCCAATTACCCATCCGAACGCACAGTGACAAGTGAAAAGCAGCTGGCAGTGCTGCAGGACCAAAGCCATAGTTTAGTTACTGGTACCCATACATTACCAAAAACTCTGCCTTGTTTCACAGCATCTTTTACACGTAAAAGGACTTATCGTCTAGATGGACAAGACAGAGTGGGAGAAAGGAAATCTTGTCCCTGTTCTTCTGGTGAGGAAGCTGTTGCCCAGACGGTTTCAGCACTGCACGTGAGGTTGTGTGAGGAGTCTGTAGCCATCTCGGAACTGCAGCACAGCAAGTGTGAGAACATCCTCCCTCTCCCTTCTCCAGGGCTGAGGACAGCCGTGGTATTGATGTGACAGGGAGAACCAGACTCCAACTTTGCGGTCAGTCCTTGAATGACAAAGCTCCTCGGGCCTTCTAGGCCTGTCCAGAGACAAGAACCAGCACCTCCTGCTGACTTGCCCTCGGGCTATTTTGAGCACTGAAGACCTTTATCATTTGGACCTATAATTTCTCTTTCAGTGATTAAAAAGTTCCTCTCTAGGCTGGCTGGGGAGAGCGTGTGCTGTGTGCCTTCTTGACAAGAGTAAGAATCTCCCTGCTTATCTCACTTGAAATCATCTATTTCACATTCATCATCTGAATTCAATTAAAAATAACCTGCAGCTGTAATTGTTAAGGGCTGTTTTTAACTGAACTCCCTTCATCCCAGAGTGTGTGGGATTTCCCCCTGCAGTTTCAAGAGCAGGTGGTCAGTGGGAAATTCCTACAAGCTCTTCAGTGTAGGGTTGCTTTTGGAGGCTAGTCACGGCATATCAGATGTGACTTTGCATTCAGCTCTACAAAACAGAAGGTTCCCCCTCCCCCCCCTCCCCCCATTTCTAGCAATACCTGACACAACATATGTGAAAAGGGGGGCTATGGGATGCAGATCTGTTCTTGGTAATAGCCAGCCAGAGCATCATCTCGAGATTGTCTGCAAACAAGTTTGCATGCAGTACGGTGCAATGGACAAGATATGCCACAGACCCATTTTCGTTCATTTTGAACATATAGAGTACGAGTTCCCTGAGACACTTGTGTGACTGGCATGGTTTATATCATAAAACAATTGGAAGTGAATGGGTTTGGAGAGTGTGTAAGCACTTATTCGTCATCCTTCTCTTATTGTTAATGGGAAGCTTCCTGTTAAGAACTGGGTGAGGCACTGCCTTGCAGAAACGTTCACAAGCAGCGTGAGATTCTTGCTTTTGTTTCTACTGTGTGGGAACTCTGTGAAGTCTGCAGCTCAGACTGAACTTCTGCAAAATCCGTGCCTCAGTCACAGAGACAACTTACTGTAGGAGACAAGAGGACCCTGATTTGGCACGAGTTGTCTTAGCTTTTCTCTCCTCTGTCCCTGTCTTCAGGCACCCTGGTAAAATTTCCTATGCGTTTTTTTTTCTTTTTAATTAGACTGAATTTTTGTGGAAAACTTAAGCCTCAGCGGTTTAACTCTCCTCTCTGACTAATAGCAGAGAAAAATGTTAAAACTTGTTACTCTCTTTTTACTCAACTTGGCACATGAGGAGCAATAGTTTACCCGGAGAAAACTTGGCAAAGAAACTATCTTGATTTCACACAAAGTCTTTGAGTGTTGTGGTGAAAATGGCTTTTGATTAGATGAAGTCAAAAGCCCTTGAAATCCTCATATGTACAATGTAAGAAGTGGAATCCTCTTGCAACTTGTCATCACTGCATAAATGTGAGCTCTGGGTACCTCTTTCAGTGGCTTTGAAAAGGCTTTGGATCCGAGAGCTGCTCTTAGGGAAAAGGCTCCTGCTGTCTGGTAGCTTACTTGGCAACATGATCTTTCTCAGATTCGTGGGCCAGGACAGAAGTCCACTGTGCATCTCCCACCCCACTCAAATAAGACCCTTCAGTGTGGAGCAATGCTCCCACTAACCCTCTCTGAATTTGGGATCTGCTTGCTGCACATTCCTTCATTTTGCAGCTTGAGAAGCTGTATTTCTACTTCAGCTGGGGAATTCGGTCTCCTCCTTCCCCTGCCTCCGTTTCCCTTAATGCAACACTAAGAAACAACGCTAATTTAAAAGGATACTTGGCATCCAAAAATAACACACCCATATTGTAGCTCATCCAAATTTACATCTCCAAAGCAACTAATCCTACAGCCCACTGACGACTCTTTTCAGTGACAGGGTGGTTGTCCCTGAGGTACATCTTTGTTGCCACTCCTTGGACCACAGTGTGATGTTCAGCTCCTATTCATACGTGTGTTGCTCCAAAAGCCTGACTCTGGTAGGTAGTTTCATTGCCGTGACGGGGAAGTGGTTGCAATCAGAGCTGCAGAGCAGCTAAAAACCACCTTGTGTCATTTGGGTTTTGCAGGGCTTCCCCTGCATACGCACATCAGCTTTGTGCGTCACAGGCCAGCTCCTTCCTTGCAGCGTGGGCTCCGGGGTATGAGCCCAGAGTTGCTTCTTTCTGCAGCAAAACCACCAGCACCGGTTCCTTCTCATGCAAGTGGGAAAGAGAAGCTTATAAAATTAGTCCATTCCCAGGCTCTCTTCCTTCCCTGCTGGGACAGATCACAAAATTTTTCAATTTTAGCAACAGGCAGGTGGGTTCTGTGAATGGCAGACAGTGAGGTCAGGTTTCCTAGGGCTTTGTCTGGTGGTAAATGCAGGGTCAGGGGTTTTTGGTTTGTTTTGCCAAAACTTTCTTTCCCCTAACGCATTATACTGAGGTTGCAGTGCAATAACAAGCAATATAAATCCCCAGCAGAGAGGTCCCCCGATGAAGGAATGCCGTCTAATAAAATAGTCTCCCCCACTGGTACTTCTCTTACAACCTGGTTTAATAAATGTTCTTACTAAAATTCTCTTAAATCTGGTAAAAGCTGGACCACTTCTTGCAGCCTTCCCTTCAAAGAGCACAGAGCACTTGTGTTTTCTATCTACCTGGCCACCAGGTGGCATAAAATTTGTAGGGATTATTTTTCTGAGCATCTGTTGGCAGCGGTGGGAAGTGGCCAGCTCCAAAAGCAAGGAGAGCATGGATGTTGTAGAGGCAGAAGGGGAAAAAGCATGCTATCAAAATCTTCTTGAAAGCTTTCTTGCAAAGAGTACCACCTTCTGCTGAAACCTTGGTAAGGAGAGAGGTGGGAATGCAGCATTTGGACACTGTTACAGTGAACAGCGTGTTGCAGTGCCCGAAGAGAGGCATCTTAACAGCTCTCTGTGTATGTGCTATAGGGATGCAAGTGGGAACACGTACTTTTTTTTTTCACTTATGCTTGAGAAAATGGCTCAGTTATTGCAGGTCTGTCTCTCTTTAGTGGTTTATGTTTCCTGACCTCTTCCCCATGTTCTCGCATTCCTAGCTAGCACCACCGCATATATAACTTACACAGAATGATTTCCATTCACTGATTCCCAGAAGGTCTTATCAAGTAAGAAGAGCTGCAGCGTGTACAGACCTTACCTGAGCCAAGGTGTCTGTCCCTACTAGAGCTATTCTTTGCCCCTTTCCATCTTTGTCTGACACCTCTTAAGGGATGTGTGTACATCTCCTAGTGCTGCTTGAATCCCGAGCTACAAGGCTTTACAGAATCATCCAAAGCAGTCCAGTAATGTCCCTTTACTCTGCGCTCATCACATGGCAACTTCAAATGACTTGAGCATTTCACATTTTTGTGTAATCTCCTTAATGTGGGGGCACTTTGGGAGCTCTCAGATTGCAAGGAGTTCAGGGTAATTTTAACTTGTTGGAACACTACAAGTTTCCACAGATCTGAGCATGGAGGTTTGATGGGGTTTCGAGCTGCATTACTTGCCTGGGAAATGAGTGGTGGCGGAGGCAGCAGGTCCAATTGCCTTTCTTCTGAAGCAGGCATTTATGGCATGAATAAGGACATTGGTTGGCACCCAATAGCCACCTTGGAGAAATAAAAGTGCAAGTGTGCCAGGGAGATAGGCAGGTGCTCGTTTGCAAAGGTGACATTTCAAATTGGGCTTAATAGTGGTGCTGTCCATGAAAGCTGATGTAACTATTTGCTGGACAGTTGGTCTTAATTTTACAAGGTTACTATTCAGTCATGCTTTATTGACACAGATGATCATGCAAACTCTCCGAAATACTTATCAGTGACTTGACGCTGCAGATCTATAAGCAGTTGTAATCTCCCTGCCTCTATATCTTTTCCTTCTCTTGGGATTTGTAAAATGTTGCAGGAGAAAAAGCTATTTTGGTGTGGCGGTTCCCCACCCTGAGTTCCTTGCACATTGTATTATCTCAGTGATTTTTTAGGGAAGTGTTTTGGTCTCTGGTAATCTGGTCAAACTTCAAAAGAATCAATGAATGAGCAAAGACATGGAGCAGTTTCCATAAAAGAAACAGCTAAGCAGGTGAGGACTCCAGCCTCGCAAAAGTGAGGGCGAAGGGAAGTATGTTAGGAGTCAACTAACTAGTGAGTGGCACGCAGAAGGTTATCTAGAGTCTTCATGCTCACTTACTCTCGGGAGCTGGAGTATAAAACTGGACTGGTGGAAAGCAACCCAAAGGAGAGAGTGTCTGAAACTTGCAGACGTGCACATTCTTTCCACTTGTCTGACTTGCTGACTTTTTAGGGCCGGCATCAGTGATGACAGGTTGATGTCATAAACTTCTCCCTCTCCCCCTCCCTCCCTTTTCTAAGGAACCTGTATCTGACTGGGCAGAACCTCCATGTCCTTCTTCCTCTAGCTGAAGCATGGGTTTTTTTGCTTGCCCTTGAAGGGGACAGATGCTGAGCCCAGCTGAGTCTCCTCTGGCGGCCAGGGAAAGGGAGTTTGCAGGGGTATGTGGAACGCCTGGGGCTGAACACAGCAGTGACGAAAAGCAGATCATGCTGAGATACAATGCTGAATGCATGTTGTCTTGCTGCAGAGAAGTAAGTTCTCCCCAAGGCATTAGTTCTTGCAACAGAAGACCTGAAGTCCAGGAGGCTTCCTGCATGCCGTCTGCTCCCAGGGCCGGTGGGCATCCTGGCCATCGTGCTCCACGCTCGGCTGCAGGGCCGGGGTGCAGGACCCTGCCAGCATCCCTGCCTCTGCTGGCGCTGGGGAGAGGTGCAGGGAAAAGGAGCTAGTTACCTTCAATAGCTACACTGCAGCTGATTGTCAAAGGCAGCCTAATTTAATTAGAGCTGAACTGGATCGTTATTTAATGAGAACTGAGACTAATTAATTTTTGGAGTCACAGTACGAAAGACGCTTTGTTCCTCTTGAATAGGTAATTAAGTGAGGCGTACGCAGACACCCTATGCCCTGCTGCATTTGCAAAGGGTTTGTTCTCTTATCTCCATCTTATTTGTATAAGCACTTTGGAATTAGGAATTAATTATTTTGTTGCTAATGATGTTGGGTATAATTATGTTGCTTTAGAAAGGCAGACTGTCCACGCACCAGAGCTTTGTCTACCAGAGGACACTGACCAGAGCAGGATCGCTGTGCGACGAAGTCATGGGTACAGAACAGAAGACGAGCTGCCCAGGGAGGATGAGGGAGCTAAAGCTACCTCTGCTCAGGAACATAGTGGCAGAGCAGGAGCTGCTGCAGAGCAGCAGGTGACAGCATTTCACAATACCAGCTCCAGTTGCTTTTCCAGTGTAGACAAGTTAGCTTTCATGTGGCTTATCCTCACCTTGCTCTGCCAGAGCAGTACGGTGTCACCACAGCGTTTAGCTGCCTGTCTCTGGCAGGAGGAGGTTTTGTCTGCTCTTACTTTGTTTGTAGTGGCTCTGTGTGCACCACTGTGCTGCACTGGATCGGAACAGCTTGGCTGTTCTGTTCCTCGCTCCCATAAAGGCCTGAGGGGCTCCAACACTTGCAAACACAAGTCAGCATCTTATTAATGGAAGTGACATTCATTTGCAAGCCCTGGATTAATATTTTGTTCTGTTGTTTCTGGAGCAGTCTTGCGTGACTCGTTCCTCGTTGGCACCAGCAATTAACCCACAATGTTCGGTATCTAGCAGGTCATTTCCATTAGAAAGCAAACTTGGTCTTTGAGCCCAGAATTTCTTAGGATGAATTCTTTTCATTTGCAAAGTTCAATACAGAGAGCTTCTCAGTTCCTGGCATCTGAGTTAGCACACAGCTGAGAAGAACTTTCTCTGTGATTTTTCTCAGGACCTTCCTCGTTTTGCATATTTTGTGGGTTCTCTTTGCTCCCTCACTGCACGCTTATGTACGTTGTGTATACCTGTGAGTACACCCGCATGAGTCTGTAAGGAAACCATGTGACGTTTACAAAACTCTTCATCCATGTGCATGTGCTTTCTGTGGTGAAGCCTGTTGCAAAAGCTCATTCTTTGAAGGTTGTGGGTTGATAAAAGATCGTGGCTGTATTACCAGTTTAAGTCATTCGTATAACATATGTACTAAAACTTCCACCATTACAGGACTTGCCCTAGCTCAGCTTGGCCCATTAATCCGAAAAAATTAAAATTGTAATTTCTCGTGTGACCCAGCCTTATTGGACAGAAAAGGAATAGTATATTCTGACAATAGATAGAATCAAGGGCAATGGTGGTGTGTCCCTGTAAGGATGCTTCCTTGCCATATCCCTAGATTGACACACCCCCCCCTTTTTTGTTTGTTTGTTCTTTTTCCTCCCATCCATGTCTTTGGAGATCCGTTCTCAAGTTCCAGTGTCTTTCTAAGATGATAGCAAAATCGTCTTTCAGAGGGCTACTGCAGAATGGTGGATGTCTCGGACCCGTTGCCCCAATGGGGAATGCACTATTGATCCACTGCTGCCAGCTAAATTTCTACCCCTACATTTTCAGCTTTGGAGTAGACCTGTGCTGAAACATGTCTTCAGAGAGTCCCTACAGCCTTAGCTCTGGGACTCCAGCCTATCCTCTCTGCTGGGGTCTGTCTGTGCTGGATGCAATCTCTGCTATAATCATGCTTTCCTATCTTACCTTGCTTCAGGGCTGCTTTCCTATTCCTTGACAGGGTCATTAATTTTTTCCTACTCTTACACATCTTTTTCTACATCCTTCAGATGGTCCTTTGATTTTCTTCAGAAACTCCTAGCAAGAGGCGTTCTGCTGTTCTTACCTCTAGGGCTCACTCTAACCCCAGGCAGTTGCCCACGTTAGCCAGCTGCCAAAACGGCAAGCCAGTCCTGGTAAGGTTTGTTCTGCATTTCATTGCGACTGCAGCCCTGGAAAGCCATGCCGGTGGCTGCACCAGTGGTGTGCCTGCTGGGGGGAAACCATGGCCCATATGGCTCTTGCTGGGCGGGGGATGTTTTCAGAAAGGGGCCGTTGCTCCCTTTGATCCTTTCCACGTGGCAACAGAAGCAGCAACCACAGAGCGCTCTGCCCTTTCTGTTACCCATCCCAGCTCTGCCCCTTTCCCGGCTCATGCTCCTGCACTGCTGGGAATTCTTGAGCTGCCTCGGGCACAGAGAGGTGCCTTGTGCTTGCCTTGATGTGGCAGGATGGGGAAGGCGAGGTGAGGGCGCTGGGGGCTGGAGCAAGAGAGCCTGAGAGCAGGTGCACTGCGGTTAGGGCAGATGACTCCACGCAGTTACTCAGCTCGGAGCAGGTCTCCACTTAGTCCTCCCTCTCCTTTTCTGGAAAGTTACTGTTACTTGCATATTTGCGATGCTTTCTGCCCCTGCAGGCGGGATGACTCGGTTACTACTATCCAGTCACCTGCAAATCACTTGCTTTAGGTCAGCGGCATCACCTAAGGGCAGCCTGAATCTGCCGAATGCCTTCCCCTGACTGGTTTGCACAGTTCTTGGCCACCATGAAATGCAAGAGATTCTCCTACAGTTTCTGGATGCTCTGAGCCGAGATGATGCTGGATGTGTCACGAGGGCTGAGGCACACCCTGAGCCTCGCAGGATCCGACCTTGCTGAACGGAGAGGGTGGCGACGGAGTGTTTGCAGACAGATGTGAGCCCCTGTCTGGTCTGGACAAAAGCCAGCGCTGGTCTGAGCCGTGTGGCCACGGCTATCTTGGTGCCGGGTATATTGGCCTGGGCGTTCAGCCAGGCTCACATAACTGCACGGCTTTTGGTCCCGAGCTGAATGTTATCTGGTTGGGGCAGAGCTTGCCATGTGTCTCCTCAGAAGAGCAGCGCAAAGCAGCTCAACATCCTTATCCCATAGACGTGGCAAATGCGCGTCTACAGAAACTAGTAATCGATCCCATCCAGATTCCTCGCCATTAATCTTCATCTCCATCTAGCATCACACGTCTTGAGGTCAACAGTGTTGAGATCAGCCAAAATCAATAAAAGAAATCTACATTGTTAGTGTATCCTCGGCGCAGTGCAGCTGTCCTTGCTATGCAGGGAGCATAACTCAATCTCCCAGCGTGATCTGTTGAATTTATTGCTTGGCGACGTTCGGTGAATATAGAGTGGTGGGTGGGGGAAATCCTGGCTTTTGATTCAGAATTTGTACTACATCTGTGAGTGAAAACACACATCTGATATGCTGACTCAAAGCAAACGGCTCCCATTTGGACTGCGGTCTTTCACTGTGCTGCTTTCCTCCTCTCCCTCCGCTTACCGTATCGATCTGGCTGGTTCGGGGTGGGAGCAGAAGCTGACTGGGTGGCAAAAAGGGAGATGAGAAACAGAAATTGTATCGAATGAAATTGATCAGTTGTGGGAAGGAAAGTAAGCGGGGTTTTATCCATTTCTGTAAGGGGGTGTTTGCACACTATGTCAGCCTCTTAGCACAGGGCAAGTTGCTCACAAGGCTGACTCTGGTGCTAAGTGGGATTTTGGAATACCTGTTCCCCGGGCTGGTTGCTTGCTGAGTTACTCCCCAGGGCAAGAAAAGGGGGAAAGTACCAAAAGGGGAAAGATATAGCTCTAGCCTGTTAATTAAACTGAAAAGAATATCCCAGTGGCCAAAACCTTACTGATGTCAGTGAGGAGTCTGTTGTGACTTGAATAAAGACTGAGTTACAGCTTAGAACTGGATCGTATGTGTCCTGTTAATATTGCTTTTGTGCCATTTGATCCTCTGCTTTGATTTGGGTTTTGAACTCCAGGCTGCACTCTCATCCAGGGGCTGCTCTTGTGGGCGTTGACTCTGGTCACTTCTTAGCTGATTACTGAATGCAACATCAAAGCCTAAACCAAACAGGCATCTGTGGTGGAAAGGGAAGCCACCAGTTTCCAGGACCTTTGCAGAGATAAGTAAGGCTGTGGCTTGCCTTTGGGCAAGGGAACTCGGCATATGACTCTGGAAAGCTTTAGGAGACCTTTGGAAATTGCTAGACTTTGGTCTGCTCCTTCCTTGAGGTGGAAGCAACGGGTACTGTTCTGCTGTTGCTTTCCTCATGGGTTAAAGTTGAACTAGAATGACAGACCAGGGCTTTCTGGCTTTAGCTGTGGGACTAACTTCAAGGAAATCATGGGGAGTTGCTTTTCTCCATGCATGGTGTCTCCTGCAGAGTTATTCTCTGTGTGCGTGTTATCACCTTGTGTGATATATAATCACCCAGAGGCTAGGACATGCAAGCACATGGTTATGTGTACCCACAGAAACACTGTGATCCCTTGCCCTGATGCCAGAGATAAATGCTTTGACTCTGGACTCTATTATATTCTCAGAAGCAAACCACTCAGCAAACCTGCCTCGTGATTCCACTCAACCCTGTCATAATGATTTTAGTAGAAAACCACAAGAAACGTGGTGGTTTTGGGTCCTTGTCAAAGCACAGCAGAAGAGTGTTGGTTGATTACTCTTTTTTTAATTCATTTTAACATTGCATTCAGAGTGAAAGTCTGGGCATATACCTAAGCGGACTGAAATGTAAAGAGGGTCTTGCATATGATTGTGGTGAGAAACCACTGGATTTCATCGGAAAGCTTACTGTGGATGCAGGAGATAAGATAATTTAAAATATAATTATGTGAAATCCCACTATGAAAACTGTATGTGCTTCTGGGTTACTCTACCCTTTCTTAGCTTTCTCTTTTTGTCTATAAAACTCTATTTTCCTGGTACACTAACAAATATAAACATTCAAACTTCAGCTCTGTGAATTCAACATTCTCTTCTCCTGTCCACTTTCTTCGTGCTTTTCCTAGATGCAGACAAACAAAAAGTAGCCCATGGCACGTACCTAAAAAGGAGGTGCCTTCATCTCCACACCTAGCTATGAATGCAGTTGCAGACAGCTGCTGTGAAACAAAATCTTTTTGTGATGAATAACTGCTCTGGAGGTCACTGGGCATCTGACTATTTATTGTTGGTCAAGGGATTGCCTAGGTCAGTGGTGGTGTGTGTAATTACGAAACACTGGGCAGTTGCCCAGGTGGTTTGTGTAGGCACAAGCACACCCTATAGCTATAAGCGTGCTTGAAGTGCTGGACTGGGCAGTGCTGTCGACAGGGCAGGGAGGAGGAGGAGGAGGTGGTGGTGGTGGCGGCACAGTCAGGCAGCTGCAGCTGTGTCTCATGATGGTGGGCAGAGCTGTTGGGAAGGTGATTGAGGGGCTCCAGAGTCTGCAGCAAGGTTCTCCACCTGGGCTACCCAGCAACCTGTGGGCAAGGGCAGCCAGCCCCAGCTCTGCAGGGAGAGTTGGTAACAAGCCTCACGCTGAGTGAGCTGTGCGGCATGGTAAGGTGCTACCGCATCTCCATCCAGCCCTTCTCCCTGCATGGTCGTCGTGCTGGGACTATTATGGCTGCAGCAGGCATGAAGGGGGACAGGATGGGGGCTTTGTCTTCAGGTGCTGCTGTTCACAATATGATACCTAAAGACAGTCCCACCTTTCTTGGTGTTGATGAGACACTGGTCCACAAAATGATTGTATTGGGTCTGGCTGAGGTAGAGTTAATTTTCCCCATAGTAACCCTCAGAGTGCTGTGGTTTGTACTGGTAGCTAGAAAGGTGTTGATAACACAGCAGTGTTCTGGCTACCGCTGAGCAGCACTCGCACAGCATCAAGGCTCTCTCCAACATTCCCCCCCTCGCCAGCAGACTGGGGGTGGGCAAGACCTTGGGAGGTGACGTGGCCAAGAGAGCTGACCCAAACTGACCAAAGGGATACTCCATACCATGTGATGTCTGCTCAGCAATAAAAGCTGGGGGGGGGGGGGGGGGGAACTGCTATTTATGACATTTGTCTTCTGGAGCAACCACTCACATACTGAAGTCCCGGTTCCCAGGAAGTGGCTGGATTGCCTGCTGATGGGAATTAGAGAATAAATCTCTTGTACTCATTTGCTTCTGTTTTGTGGCCTTTGCTTTTGCTTTATTAAACTGCCTTTATCTTGACCCAGGAGTTCTTTTTCCATCTTATTGCCCCCCTTCCTGCTGAGGAGGGGACTGATAACTGATAGAGCTGCTTGGTGGGGACCTGGTGTCCAGCCAAGGTCAACCCACCACAGTGATACAGCTGAAGCACTCACAGGGATTCATTCTAGTAGGATGCATGTAGCGCGATAACAATCACAGCAAGAGGATCCAAGTGGACAGCTAAGGGTGGAGGCACCTTTAGCCTCCACAGGAAAGAAGCCCAGAACTTATCTGCCAGAGTCCTTTCCAAATGCTGTAATTGCTGATGCTCCAGGGTATGAGTCTTTAGCAGGAGACCTGAGTTGCTCATCCCTCTCAAGCTCTTACGGTACCAGCAAGATCTGGGTTAGAGGCCACCAGCAGGTAGCACTGGTGTGGCCCTCTGTGCCCTGGCAGAAGGTAGTTTGCAGTCCTTCCAAGAGGCGTGAAAGCTGATGTAGCAAAGGCTTCCTGGGATTAATAGCAACAGCGGGCTTCGCGTGCAGAGCATTCTTTCCTCTTCCCCAGCACTTTAAACAAGAGTGGCAAGGGTCCTGGTGAAACCAGCCTTGCACACCATGGACTGAGTTCTCTTAGATGATGTCTTTAACAGTTGGAATTGTGAAATATTTGTTGCATCTATAATTACGGAGCAGAACAGATGGCTAGAGCTTAGTTATAATTATAGTCTAATGTACAGTAGAATAACCCAATGCAGCCAGTGATTCAGCAGCAACCAAAGAATTTTAATTCTTTCTTTGCTGGGCTTAAGCTTCATTTGCAGGAATTGGGACTTCAGGGAAAATCTGTTTCATCACTTATTACATAGGGATATGGCTCTATATTAAAGGATTGTGTGGAAATTTTTGATTGCTATGTATTAAGTTATATTGTGTGGTCTCCCTTACCTTAGTAACTTGAAATCATGTGTGAAAAAGGCATGTGAATTATTTTAACAGCACAGAATCTGCATGTTGCAATCTGCTTTAGAAGAGACTTTCTTGAAGCCTGTCGGCCTAGTAATTGATTGCTAATGCTTTAGGTTAAGTTATTTGGAAAGAGACGTTAATTAGGTGCTCTTAGACAGGAACACATTTTATTTATGAAGCTGTTTTAAACGGTGCTATCAGTAATAATCATTTAATGCATATTTATCACCACTTTCAAGCGTGGATTGTTAGAGACCTGACGACATTGGAACTGGATGCAAGTGAATCTGCTTCTCGTGTTCTGGGAGACAAGGCTAGGAGCCAGCATCAGGCAAAGAAACGAGAAGAGCAGTGTTACTGTGAGATTTTCAGACTGTGGAAACATTTTGGGTTTCTCTTATGTTTCGGTTGGGGTTTTTTGAGGGCTTTTTTTTTTTTTTTTACTTACACAGGGCAGAGGGAAGGCTGTAATACAACCTGCCAAGCTCTTCCACAAGGAGAACAAGCACAGTTCTGGACTGTTCCCGGAGACTGACAAGAACAGAAGAGAAAATGCTTTTATGAGCAGACTATGTTCATTTTCCCTTCCTCATCTTCTCAGATGACTTATTGAAAAGATTCACCTGTATCTACTTGGGATATTGGGACATCCATTAGTAGGTTAGTGATGCACTTGCCAGGGCTACAGCTGCCCGAGAGATTTTGGAGGTATCCCCTCCCCTTCCATTCCAGCAGGCTGGAAAGGGCTGTGTTAAGTGACAGGTTTTTCTCAAAGCTGAGATCAGCCTCGGGTGGCCCCTGCTTTTCCAGGAGCCGTCCCAGGAGGGCTTGTGTGGTGGTACCTCTTGCACAGTGAGCATGAAGGGAACACCAATTACCTGATGTTTATTGTGGACTACAGGCGTGCAGGCAGCCCATAACTGCTCAGTGGTTGATAGTGACAGCACGCTGCACATTTCGGTTGTCCCTCTGGTGCTGTCTTAAGCTGCAGCGGATTTGGATGCAAGAGCTGTGTGAACGGTAGATGGGTTTCACAGGAGTTGTAAAAGCTGCTACTTTTAGCAGGCAACGCAGATTGTGGATGCTGCCTGGAAATCCTCGAGCAGGAAGAAGGCAGTGTTAAGTTTTTTCTGAACTGCTGCTGTTTGAGCAACTTGTACCGTGCTTTGGAGCCCTTCCCTTAAGAAGTGTGACTTAAAAAAAAAAAAAAAAAAGGCAGGAATGCTTCCCATTTGTCTCAAATGGGGGCCTAGGGACTAAAATACCTTTGTTCTCCAGGGCTAGTGCACCCCCGCAAGACAGAGCTGACCTCTGCTTTCTCACCCGCAGAGAACATGGTTTCTAAGTGAATCTGGAACAGCCCCTGGAAAATGATATGAAAAGTTGGGGGGCCGCAGAGAGACCATGAAAAGCAGGATTTGGCTCGCTCAGCCTTTTGATGAGCAGGAACAGGATGGGGAATGGAGGGATTGAGCTCAGCTTAGCTAAAACTCACACTTGCAGGACTTTTCAGGCAAGCTGGTAGGCAGCAGAAGATTAAAAAACAAACAAACAAACAAACAAAACACGCACCATTATTCCTACTTCCACACTGAGTATTTCTGACCTGCTGCCCCGTGAGATGGCAGAAGCAGTGAGGCTTTGTAAAGAAGTGTCCGTTGAGCACCTCGGAGCTGGTCCCACGCGTTCCGGGAGGTTTGGGTGGCTGCCCGCGCCGCGCGCGGCCGTCAATACCGCGATGGCAGGGGTCACCAGATGGCACTGTTACGTGCGCTCGCAATAACTCGTTTTCCCATACGGCAGATGTGCGCTGCCTCGATAGGTGTTACGTCACTGAGGTTTTTAAGAGGTCGATTCTTGGAAATAACTGTTGGTTGTCAGTCTGCCTGCTGTGTGCTGCACCTCGTAGCAGCGTGGCTGCCTGGGGGAGGTTTGATCCCCCCAGAAGGAGGGACCGGGTTTCTAAAAACGAAGGATCGCCTATGTGTTAGGTGTACCCCTTATTTAGCTGGTGTTACCCAGATGGTGTGCTGCTTCTGGCAGGTCCTCTTCCTAGTGAAGCGCAGTGCTGGCTTCTGCCGTCCCATGGCAATGGGGAAATTGCCCTCGTTTGAAATGCTGAAGGCTGAGTTGAGAGCTTGGGACAGAGGGTTAATCTCTTGCCTGCTTCAAGGGTGCGATGTATGACGTACTTAGACTGAATCACAGCAGAAATTGTTTCACTTTGGAAAAAGTGAGGTGTGAAGTTTTGATCCTATCACATATGAAGTTTTGTTTTTTTTTTTCAAGGATGCATATATAGGTTATTAACATCAAAGCGCAAGGATAGGAGTAATCCAAGAGGCTCTCCTTAAGTCATTATCTTCTCCATAAAAGCATGAAACACTGGCTCTTCAGCTTTCTTGAGCTTTGCTTTGAGAGGAGGGGGGAAAGTTTTATTAACTTTCACATGTTACTAAAGTGGCACCAAACCCTTACTTTATGCCCACATACTTTACTGTCACTAATCAAGTGGATTTTGTGCTCCATCCTGAGGAGGGTGGACTGACTAGCAGAGCTGAGCATGTCCTGTCCTTACTGTTTTTCAAGCTGTAAGCCCCGAAAAAGACCCCTGTGCCCCTAAATACAGGCGTTCTTGGGCTGTATCTCCAGCGCAGTCAGGAAGGCAATTATTACCTGTGTGAACACACCCACGTTAATGGTAATCTGGGTGAGCTGGATACTGCCAGCTGGGGAGGTGTGGAAGTGCAGGCTTCAGCAGAGGATGTGCAGGTTTGCAACCAAGGCTTCCATCGCTAGTGGTTAATGCTTTGGGGATTTTTGTTGTAATTGTTACTGGTTCTTGAACTGGCTTTGATCCCATTAGTTTGGGTATGCCTGCAGGAGCTATGCTCGCACCTCAGATTGCAAGAGACACATAGCCTTAATGCTGGGAACTAGAGCCCTGCCAGCCAAGCGCTGGGTTTTTGTTGTATCCTGTTTGGAAATAAGAAATTCTTTTGAGACCGATGCTTTTGCGTGCAGGTTTTATTTTCTGAAGCTGCCAAAAGGATAGAGAGGTTTCTGCTTTGCAGAGTACGTAGCAGACGGAAAACAGCAGGGGATGATAGCAGCAACAAGACATTGCTATGATTCAGCTCAGCTCTGTCTACAAGGAAAATTTAGAGGGAGTGAAAGACAAGTGATGCAGCAATACTCAGTCCACTGCACTTCTGTGTCCTCTGTCGAGGCTGACAGTAAACGCCACCCTTGCTAGTGGCTTTCTCTCTGAATGAATCTCTCCTTGCAGACGACTCGCTGAAAGCTTTCACCTTGCTCCACATAGAGCAAACCTCTTCTTTCATTTGCTTCTGGTCTGGTGCTGCTGGCTGTCACCAGCACTTCAGAAGCTGATATCCTTGATGCCCATGCACCGACCTCTGCAGCTTCTGATGTGAAAGCCTGGGAGATGGGAGCAGACCACGAGAAAACTCTGAGACGTGTCTGGGGTGAGAGGATAAGTGTAACCCTGCGCTAGGAAACTGCAGCGAAACTGCAGGGAGCTCCTGGTCCTGCCCTCCTCTGCCACCCCCTCCCACTGCACAGCAGAGCCGGGGCAGGCCTTCACCCATAAGGATGTGGTCACTGGGGTTTCTGTCCCCAACCTGGGCTTGACCCCGCAGGGTGCGATGACGCCGTGTGTATTTGTGGCGTGGTTCTCACCAGAATGCCAGACATGTCGCGTGGCAGCTGTATGGGGACGCCAAGCCTTCCACCTACACAGCTCCTGCCACCCCTTTGATATGCAATCCTGACCCCACGACGGGGTGTTGCCACCTGTCCCGGAGCGCTCCGGCCTCCAGCCCAGCTTTAGCCCAGGCGGTGGCCCCGCTATGTCTCGGGAACGCCCGGAAATGGTGGCACAGCTGCACTGATGTCAGGGAGGGAAATTCCCTCTGCCCGGCAGGTCTGTCGCTCCCTCCCCGCCTCGGGCAGCGGGAGTTTCCTGCAGGAGTTGCACGGTGTCCTGCCAGCTCTCGAGGACAGGGCAGGCTTTCCTGGGATGAGAGCAGTCTGCTTTTGACCTTGTTTCTGGTTTATCACTATAGTCACTGCTCTCTGTGTCTCACTTTCTTCACATGTGCATGTATACCATAAGGCTTGCGTCTTTTTCTTTTCCGTGACGTGCCAGGGAGATGGAGCAAAATTCCAGGTTTGGGTGTTTGTGTCCAGGCGTTGATCTCAGACCTGTTTCCTTTTGCTCCCTCTTCATAGAGAGAAGAGCCCTGGTGTTTAGTAACAGATAAGAGAAAACCCTCCAGTGTTCATATCTACTCTTCACTGATGCCCTTACAGTTAGCTTTGTCCGACTCCTTCTCAATGGTGAGAAAATGGAGACTCCATCTTCCAAAATGAATGCTCAGTTTCAAGCCCACTTTCCTTCTGGCTAGGTAAAAACAAAGGGCAAATCACTTCGGGGGTGGGGTAGTCTCAGTGTGGTCCTCCGGGGTGGGAACGTCTCCAGAAGAGAGGGGGCATCCATAGTTGTACTGAGGTTTCACCATTGGACTTTTGTTTCTTTCTACTTCTACGTAACAATTGACGGCCAACATGAGGATAGGGCAGAGTTCCACGTGCATGGTATCACTTGTAGACAGCAGTTTGAAGCTGGTGCTTATTTTAAAGTCTGTAGTTGTTAGCACTAGTATGTTCAGATTTAGCTGGAGGAGGATGTGGGGAGCGGTACATTAATACACCTTTGTCAGCTTCTTTTTGGATGTGCCTAGGGTTGCGCTGGACTGCTTGTTCACTGAGTTGTCAGCAGTCCTGGGCCCAGACTTGGCCATCAGTGGCCAAGCATTCCCAGGATCGCAGACATTGCAGCTGCACAGCACTGCCCCGGAGCTGCTGCCACGGCTCAGCCCTTCATGTCCCCACCAGCAGCTCTGGGCACTCCATGCAGGGCAGTGCCACCATGGAGGGGCCGGGGTATCAGTACCCTTTTCTTGCTGGTTTATGTTTGCACTAGGCATAAAAGGTGCTGGGGGAATTGGGAAGATTGTGTGTAGAATTGCGGGAATTTTATTTCTTAATTTATTTAAGTTTGCTGTTCTCCCCTCTCCCTTGTCTCTCAGTACGGACGGTGGGGGGGGAAGGCTTGTATGAGCCAAAAGTCAGAAAGCTGACACTTCTGAAGCAGTGGGATCAGAGCTCCCTGATGGCTGGAGGCAAAACATGAATTGTTATGGAAGCTTTTTTCACCATTGCAGCATTCGGGTAGATCCTGTGAGGGTCATAATCCTGTTGCTTTCCCTTCACGGGACTTACTGAACAGTTGTCCTTCCTCTATTTGCTTCTGTTCACAAAGCTCATAAAATGTTAATATCTTTGAGACCTTTAAACATCTGTAATATGTAGTTGGAACTGGAAAACATGCTCAAAAAGGATTCTGACATTGTGTATTTCTGTTCCCTTGGATAGCTAAAGACGTCTTGTTGCTGGTGGGAGGGAATTATTTCCCTCTGTTCAACTTTTTCTAACAAAAAATCCCCAAATATCCCACAGACTTCTTGCTTTTAAAAGAAATTCATTTTAACTTAAAAAAAAAACAAAAAAAAACAAAACGACCACAACCACTCCCCTGGAAACCCCAAAACCCCAAGCTGTGAACGAAACGTTTCATCCCCTGGTGTAAAGGGTGGGGCTGATTCCAGGCAAATCCTGAAGCCAGCAGTGGCAAAGGTGGCTCAGAGCAAAGCTGGCATCTCCCCTTCCCTGTCTTCCTTAGCTCCAAGATCTTCAGCGGTCCTCAGACCCACAGATCAGGACTGGAGCTGCAGAGATGTCAGGAAACTGTCTCTCCCTTTCAGGGCTGGGACTAGCACACAGGCATCCTGGCACTGAGTTTGGGTGGCGGTGGGGAGACCATTATAAATCCCCAGCAGTCTCCTCCCGAGGATATAAATGTTTGCCTCTGCTAAAACATAATCTCGTGGTCGTTTCAATGACAGCTTAAATTGAAGCCGTAGAGACGGTGCACGGAGGGGTAACGGGAGAGTAGTCCACAGCTGTTTCTCTGGCTGTTTTTCCTCTCCCAGACGTGAAAGCAGCAGTGGCGGAGCGATGCCCTGCATTCTTGCCCACCTACACACATGCTTCCTCCGCATATCCCCGTGCCCCCTGCTTACCGCAAGCGCTAGAGGCTGGGCTGTAAATCCGCTAGCCAGACACATCCCCGACACCCCGGCTTCCGCCCTGCTTCTGCAGGGCACGTGCCCGCTGCCGTTAGATCAGCATCACCCTCCTTACCAGCAAGGAAACCTCCTAGGGGAAGGGTAGTGAGCACTGAGGATATCGGGATATTGCAAGCCCTTTTTTTTTTTTTTTTTTTTTTTTTCCTCTTGAGCAGACTCCCTTTGAGATCTGCTGGTGTGAGAAGTTTCCCCTTTGCCTGCGCTCCCCGGCTGCCGTGATGAGGTTTGCTCGTCCTCGTATACCCACTCAGATCCGCTCTGAAATCTTCAGCTCTGGAGTGTTTCGGGCTCCATCTCCCAGTAGATCGTCTTTGAGGCGGTGCAAATGGGGTTGGCCAAATACCACTGAGCCTCGAGAGCCTCCCAGCTATGCACGGGGTACTGGCAATACACACCCTGTGGCTTGTGTTTCCACTGCGGACTGCGCTATGCAAAGGAGCGCCTTGCAGCCGAGAGGAGTTTGACGCAGTCTAACTGCAATGGTAGACATCTCCACCTAAAGTCATGATGAATCAACCCACAGCTAAATGTTGGCTTCGAGCTGGTGGGGGGAAGGAAGGAAGCTGGGGTTGGGGGAGAGAAATCGGGAGACTTGCTGGCTTTTGCAGGTGGCTTTTGTGCACTGTCACCAGTGGCTTTCCCTAGCTTCATTTTCCAGATGGGAAAAAGGGAGACTTTCTGAGCTACTTCAGGACATGTCCAGATCTCTGTGGGAGGCTGAAAATGTCCAGCTCTCTGGGAAAAGCACCTAGGTGCTGAATGCGCTGCCAAAACGAGCCAAACGGAGAGCCATTTGCATCTGCCCAGCCCCAGGCACGAGGGCTGGTGAGGACCTTGGGCAGTTGGTGGCCCCTTTTGAAGTTTTTATGGAAATGTCCTTGCTTAGACACCCGCTCCCATCGGTTCCTTGTGAGTGAGAAGAGAGCCCTGCCCCAAGCAACTACTTCTCATTACAATTATGTGGTGCTTCTTTTTTAAATTAATTATGGTTTTTCAGGAGAAGTTACTCTTTTGGTGTGAATTGCGAGCTGGAGACTAACTGCCTCTTCTTGACTGCGGTGCTGCTAGACGTGTTCGGCACTAAAAGCAGGAATCACAGGCTCGGTAGTTTGGGCTGTTGCAGACTTGTACTTAACGTGTCTGAGGTTCCAGGGGGTACTGTGCTGTGCAGAGTTAAGGTAGTGTGAAACCAGGCGTCCGGCTCATCCTTGGAGGCAGAGGTAGCCCAGCAACATCAATTCCAAGAGCTGCCTGTTGTACTTCACAAAGCCCTTGGGATGTGTGACCTGGGCACACAGCATTATCTGGTGCCAGGTGAGGAGACTGGCCAAAACCAGAAGAGCCAGTCTGAGTCTCTGGGTGGGAATTGTCCAGCCTTCCCCTGCTCCCAGTCGTTGGCCCTGGCACCCAGGCCGTGCTGGGAAAGACTCATCTCCAGCTCCTGTGGAGAAATAGGTAGACTAGGATTTCACGAGAACAGATGTTTTCACACAGCATGTCTTTTGCATGAGGCTTATTTCTTTTCGGCTGAAATCTATCAGGAAAGACAAACTCTTCCAGGCTGTTGGGAGAGCACACAATGCACAGCCGCTCTATCACGAAGCCAGGCCTGCAGAGGTAACATCTAGTCCCACCACAGGCGCGGCAGAAGAAACCCAGCAAGCTTCTGGTGTGTCTCTAGGAGCAAGCACGAGGTCCCAGCAGCGTACCCACAGCACAGCCTGGTGCCTCCCCAGCCAGGCTGGTTCTCCATACTCACACCCATGGGTCTGGGTTGAAACTGAGTCCTGGAGCAAGAGAACGCGGACCCAAGCTCTTGCTCAAATGGTTTATGCAGGGAGAGGACTTGCCTGCTGTGTCTTTGGTTAAGGGTGGATGTTCAAAGCCTAGACCAGAGCCAGGCTAGCGGTGTGGACCACAAGTTTGCACTGGCCTCTAGCTCTCCTTGCCCATTCCCTGGAGGTGTTTGCCACCTCGGGAGAGGAGTAAGGGGTAAGCGCAGTCCTGACCTCGGCAGCGGGAGGGGATGCAGCCGCTCTGCAGCCACGCTCCCTGGGCTGCATGGTGTGTACACGAGCCCTGGTGTGATTCCCTCTCTCCCCTCCCCAGCAGAGCATTTGGACATTTCCACGCTTCTTCCCCAATGATGCAGCCTATGAGGTTGGGTGTTTACTCCAGGGCTCAGCTGAAGAGAAGAAAGGTGTTTCGCATTACTGCTCCTCCACGGGGCAGGCAGAGGAAGCAGCGTCCGGCAGCAAGGGAGCCCTTAATTCAGTTAATAAATACATCCTTCGCTTCCAGCCTCTCTTCCTTGGCGAGGGCTGCTTATCGTAACGAACGGTGCTGGGGCTTGGCCAGGGATCAGCCCTGCGAGTTTATAGGATTCACAATTCACAGATGTTAGGAACTATCAGGCTGAGTGTGGGTGGGGAATGTCAAGTCTGAAATAGCTCCCCTGCCACCCTGGCACAGGCAGCAAAGAAAATGTTTCCACATGACATTCTTCGAACCAAAATTTCCTACAAGGAAAACACAGAAGGGAAAAATAAGAGGCAATCGCTGCTGTTTCAGAGGGCTCTTGGCTTTCGCTCGGGAAGTTGGCATTTCTGCTGACACCAGCACAAAAGATGCACTGTAGGTCAGATATAGGGCAGCCCCTTCCCCTCTCTTCATATACACAAACGTATACGACCGCTTGAGGATGCAATCCCACTGGTGCATAGATACGTGGACGCTATTTTTTCCTGCTGGAATCCATTTTAATTTAGCTCCTGATTCATATTTCATTCATTCTCCCAAACCACAAAACCAGGATAGGTTTACAGCCTGTACTACTTGATGAGCTACGGAGGGGGAAAAACAGGGGAACAAACCAGGTTGCTTTCCTCAATGATTTTCTCTGTGAATTAAAAAAAGGGGGAGGGGATGGAATGAAAGTCTTCCTCCCTGGCTTTTATTTTCCTTCAGGAAAATCACAGAATCATTTAGGTTGGAAAAGACCTTTAAGATCATCAAATCAAATCTGCTTTTCACCTTTGGTAGTTTGTTTTGGTGGGCTTCACTTCACTCTTGTTTCTTTCAGTGGCCTGAAAAATATGACTTTTATATTCTTTTTTCTTACTTTTCTTTTCTCCTCGAGATATTTGAAACTATTGTGGTTTTTCATGAGAAAATGTATGTATTATTTACAGAACACTAAAAGAATGGCAGATTTCTACATCATCTCAATTCTCTCTGAAAAAAAGGTGAAAAGATACAGAAGGGAATATTAACAATTACGTCTGATAGTTTTCTTGAGGGGAGGAGGGCAGGAAGGGGAGGTAGAGGAGCAAAAGTTCAGAGTTAATTTTAATTGAGGAATTTCCCCATATTTTGTCATTCAGCTTTTGAAACTGTGACCACAACAGACTGTTTGAACTGTGGCGCGAGAGAGACTGAAAATTTCCCCAGGCAACTCTACGCAGGTATTAGCCACAGAGTTGACAAGGAAAGCTTTTAACGGACGATGAAATTCAGCACGGGCGCTGCACCCAGCGAGGAAACTCCGGCCATCTGGAGACGAGGATGACCAGCGGCCACAGCAGTTCGCAAAATTGCAAGAGCTGCCAAAATTAAACTGTGAAGTCAGGCGGGAAGGCAACCAATGACCGACGAGATCAGAAGTTCAGAGATGCCCCAGATGAGCTCCCAACAAGTGTGGCCGACGTACACCGAAGTTTATTAACGATGTTGAGAGGAGGGGAAAATATCCGTGCAGAAGATGCCCAGCTGGCGAGGAGGGACTGGTGGTGATGCTCAGGTCACTTGATGAATCCCATTGGCCAAGTCCCTGGGAGATCCCACCCATTCGCAAGTGTAAAATAAATCTCTAAAGTTGTACCTCGTGTACCACTTGACCTTATTGCTTTTAGCCTGCTGGCTTTATTTCTATTTATTTATTTTATTTTGGTTCGTACCCAAAGAGGGGCTCGAAGGAAATGAATTTTGAACCGGCACCTTTCACCACCTTGCAGTACTACCCCGATCCCTGCATCCAGCGGTGAGTCTCTGAGCGTGACGTAACTCTCTCCTATCGCAGGTTTGATCTGAGTGTCTTGTGTAATTGTTAACTTTTCTGCTATCGTCCGGTGGCAGCTGGGCTGCACGCGGAAAAAATGTGCCGCTCTCTTCACGCTCAGTGGAGCTTATTATTATTTTTGGCTTTCTAACAGGTTACTGTTTAATTATAGGCATCCGTTTGAGATATCTCCCTTTTCCTCTTTGGCATTAGAGGAAAAAAACATATGATAAATAACATGGAAGCTGATAGTATCTTTTTCCTGTGTTTTGAGCAGGAGGTTACTCTGCTTTGGGCAGTGCAAGAACTGCTTTAGCTTTCTATATCTGTAGTGTGTTTATTTGTTCCTTTAAATGAAAAAGCTCCTGGAAAGAATATGAGCTTAACAATTAAGCTCTGAGATTTTGGAATTTAAAGGATAAATAAATCATTTAAATGATTCAAAGAAGAAAAAACTGCCTTCTAAGAGAGAGCATTTTTCCAAGAATATTTTTTCATTCTGTCTAACAGCCAACCTCAGAGCCTGACAACCACTCTTATTTTAGCTTTGTTGTTACGCTGAGTTTTATAACTTTCCAGCAGATAAAAGAGCACGCCCGCACGAGGTATCACAGTATCACATTGTCAGTTTGTTTGTTTCTCCCAATAGAAGATACTATATTTAAGCATGTAAATGACATGTAGATGGTATTTTTCCAGTCGTAAAGTTCGGCGAGGTGAAATCCTCGGAGCGCAGTCACTTGTCGAGCTACTTTAAGGCTAGTTTCTGGCTGCGTTTTGAAAAAGCCCCGGCCGGTGTCTCACCAAGGCATTCGATCCCCAGAAGGGTTAACTATTAACTCTGCATCCTCTGCAGGGTGCTGGGGAAGGCTGCTTGTGTTGCATAGCTGTCCGCTGAAGAAAGGGCTTGGCCACCATCACCCAGCTCATGGCATTACACGCAGCTTTGTGATCCTGCTTCCCCCCCTCCTCCCCCCTTATGATCTGTTGCAATGTTTGTGGGATGTTCTTTCCCCCCTTAATCTGCCGGGTGCCACGGTCCTGGGGAGGAGTGTGGAGACCTGGCAGCGAGGAGGGGCTGCCTTTGGGGCCAGCGGAGGGGAAGGAGAGGAGGGGAGCTGGGAAATAGCACGCGGTCCTTGGCCCTGCTGCCGTGGCAGAGGAATGTGGAACGAAGCCGGGGGTATTGGTTTCCCAAGGCGAGACCTTCCATAACGCCAGCCCCGGGGCTGGCCGGGCACACGCAGCCACGCTCTGATCTCCCGCGCGCCCCGGCGGGGATGGGCGTGCGTCCGGGAGAAGAGCAATACGAGAGCAGTGCCCACCCGGGAAGGTGGGTTCCGGCTGGCAGCAGTGGGGTCTTTAGCGGATGAAGAAGTTTCGGTGGCTGGAAGCCACAGCCAAGCAAATTCCCAAATAGAAAATATAAAATATATATATAGGAATAAAGAAAACAATTGGAAAGCGTAAAGATGCATTGGGAAGTGTACCTGAGCTCTGGGACAACTTCCCAGCCCCTGGGAACTCCTGCCAGTCACATCCCACCCCGTGTCATAAAATCAGTGCTGCGGCTCAGGCGAAAAAAAAGAAAAAAGCAGCTGGAGCAGGAATTAAAGAAAAGAAATTCCCTTGGCTGCATTCTGTAGAACTTTTAAAATGGGCCTTTCTCCCCTTCAAAACTGCATCCTCCAGCAAGTCAGGCCTTTCTCTAGAAACGCTGCTCCTCGCCGCATGCCTCAGCAGCGGGATGAGTTTTTAAGTGACCGTTGTGGTGTGGGAAGCCTCAGGACGGCTTGGGACAGATAGGGTTTGTGACACCCCTCAGTCATAAAACCTGATCGAGACGTAGCTGAGAGTAATAACGTGTGTCAGCTGTTATGCATGTCTGTTTACATGAGCTGAGAGTGGCGTTTGTCCAGTTATTAGTGGCAGTGCCCCGCCACAGGTCAAAATCAGCTGAAAGCTGGTCCCAGAGATACTTTTCTCCCACTGAAGACACAGATGTTCTTCAGCTTTAAGCTCCGTCGGTTGCATATTCATGGTGTGCTGGGTGACGTTCATCTGACTGATTTAACAAAATTGAATAGTTTCATAATTGCATTTATTTTACACAGTTTGAAACGCTTTTGCTTTGATGTGGTCAAAGTGCTTTATTTAGCTAATACCAGTGCGCTTCTTTGCAACTTGAAAATTATATCTAGTAATAATCTAAACAGCAAACCGATGATGTTGAGCTGAGGCATGCTGGCAAAATAACAACGGTGAAAAGTTTGAAACTTTATGAAAATGGGCTGGGGCGGGGGGGGGGGGGGGGGGAGTGTCACACAGATTTCCCGGTAGGTCGGTGTGGAGGGGGAAGCAGTTATAAATCCCAGTGAGCTCTAAGATTTGTGGTTTAGATTTACCCTCTGCCATTGCTTCATCTATTACTCTCTTTGCTTTGGGGGTGTCCGGCAGGCAGGCAGCGTGAGAGCCAGCTAAAATATTTCCTCTGTCAAGAGGTGAACACCAATCACGCTTAGAAGCGTTAACTAATGTGCCATTGTAATGCTTGTGTACTTACTGCCTGGCATTTCACAGCACTGCAACTATGTGCTGCCGCTGCTATGGTATATCCAAACAACGCAGTAATTCAGTGCCGCAGATGAGGAAAAATATGTGGGTGCCCAAACTGCCGGTTATCCTGTGTTATTGTTTAGGCCACTCCAGCCTCTGCCTCAACAGCCCAGCTCTCTTGTTGAGGCTCTTTATTTCTTTGTAAACGTGGGTATCAAAGCAAAGCACCCCCTGCGTCACACACAAGTACAGGTGTCTCGGCTGGGATGCAGGAGAGCAGCCTCCTCCTCCTCCTCAGCCCCACTCGTTGCTGTGGGCACTGGAGTTCAGCACTGGAGAGGCACGGAGCAGTGCCAGGGACACGCATCCCTGTGCAGAAGTGAGGGATGCAAATGTAGCACGTGAATGTCTGAAGTGAGGGTGGAAAGGTATATCCTGAGCGTGCTCATCTTTCTGCTTAAACAGAAAGAGCTAAGAGATGCTAAAATTCAGCACTAGTGGAGTTGAGCAAAAACCTCAAAGTCTTTCTGCTTTTGCTTCCCGTGCAAAGGGATTTGTGTGAAATGCTTGAAATCGGTGATAAAGCAGGCGCAGTCCTCTGGCTCCTGGGCCAAGGAAGGTGCTGCTGCAAAACCAGAAGCACCTGCGTTGAAGTGCCAAGTTGCTGACCCCCATGAATCGCTTGTTTGGATGGTACCGTGGGAGCTCAGCCTGTGCTGCAGAAAACCCAGGCGAGCTCTGAGTCATAAAATGAGCTAACTGTCTGAAACGGGCGGGATTTCCACCTTCCAAGAAGTGCCCACCTAGCTGCAGTTGAAAGCCACTAACGTAAGATGAAGAAGGCACTGTAATTATGATCAAAGTCCAGCTGTTGAGAGCTATGTAATTAGTCTCTCTCTCCAAAGCCGCTTTTTTTTTTTTTTTTTTCCAGCTAATGCCTGGTTGGGGGAGTGATGTTTACAGATAAGTTACTTGTGTTCTTGGAAATAATGGTCATTAGGCTGTGTTTTACTCAGGAGCTCTCTTCTTTTGGGGCTGTTGGGAATGCACCTGCTGGTGCGCTGCACTGTGGTCCTGCCCGCTCTGCTCGCCCCCCTCCCCACGCACGGGCTAATTGGTGGCCTCGGTATTTTGCATCACTGATGTTCACTGTGGCTCACTCCTCCCTTTTGAATGAAAGGCCTCTCAGACGAGCTGCTCTTTCCTCTTTCATTTCTGGCTTTGTATCCTCAGCATAATGCGATACGGGCCAGCCTCCCAAATCTCACTAATAACAGAGGCTTGAGGAACAGCCCTGAAATCCTCTGGGCTCTGCAGCATCTGTGTTGGAAACCTGGTTTCTCAGACACAGTCCTGGGTTTTGAGGGGGTTGCAAAAAAAAAAAAAAGAAAAAAATCAAACAAAGAAAATCACAACCAGGTATGTGTGTGTGAGGAAAAAAAAAATATCTATTTTTAGATGAGGGAAACTGTCAGAAATGAGTTGGGGCACAGAAGGGAGGGGAGAGTACAGGCCATGGCAGCATCATCTATTGGGTGCTGTATCTGGATGGGTTTTGGTGAGCAGGGTCTAGTTCCAGCCAGCCAGAGCTCCTGGGTTCAAAGAGATCTCTGGTTGGGAGCATTGCATGTGTCGCTTCACCTTTCTTCATCGGTTCCCACACGTATCAAACAGGGCTGGTAAACGGACTGCAATTATCAGATAGGAGTCTTGCCAACGGTAATGCTTGCAATGCAGCACAAAGGTGAAAAACTCACTGTACCCAGTGCTCATCGTTACTAATAGGCAGTAATGAAACAGCAAGTTTCCTCCCTTTGGGTTGGGAGATGGCACATTGAGGCAAAACGTGCTGCCTACCCCTCCTGATCACAGGCAGCGGCGTGCCCTGCCCCTTCGGGGTCGTGAATCAATGCCGGCGTAAGCAGCTCTCCTTTCGCTCGGGTATTAGCCGGGTGACATTGTGACAGAGCTCGGCTGAAGCTGTCACAGGGCAGCGTCTTGCAGGAGTGCTTCATCCTGTGTGCAGGCTCTGCAGAATCCTTGCGTTTGGGCAACTGCGCCCTTCTTCTCTTGCCTCGTACTATGCTTTGCTGAAGAATAACTGAACTATGACAGGGTGGACAAATCTCATCTGCCTTCACCTTTGAGATGAGAGCCCAAATTTGCTGTGTTGGCACAAGGACCTGAAGCCAAGTAAGGAAAGCCACATGACTTGGTATAGATCTATTTGCAGAAACAGCCAGTGATACAGCAGGTACTTTCCAAAGACTCAGAGAGGGGCCAGAAATGGTTCCGAGCAGCTCGTGGTGTGCTTGGAGCAGCCAGTGACTTCTGGAGGAGCAGAATTGGCAGGAAGGAAAGGTGAAGGGGAGCCGGGGAAGTGCTTTTTTTTTTTTTTTTTTAATTGGCCTCAGTGAGATCGCCTGTGAGGTGGTGGTCTCCTTCATGGCTGTGCTGTCAGCCCTGGTAGAAAGCCCGTGGAGGCGGTCCCCAGCTGGAGCCAGATGTATGCAAGGTGACAGTGTGCTGAGCCCAAGCCCTTGCAGGGTGGCCTCGTGTGTGAGAGGGCTTTGCAGAGCAGCTCTGCAGGGAGGACAAGCTGCCAGCGTAGGACCTCTCGGCTGCCCCCCGGCACCTCCCCGAGGATGTGTGCTGCTGGTGGCGTGGAGGGGAGGGTATTTATCTCATCTTTGAGGTCTGTTCTTTGGTGGCTCTCCTGTTCTTATGCTGCAGTCTCATCAGAAGATGGGATTAGAAGATAGAATCTCTGCAAAACACTGCTCAGGAGCAGCACGTTAAACCCTCTTTAGTTCTTTCGTCCTGGCAGAGCTCCTGCAGTGTGCTTGTCCCAGCTGGACCTCTTTGCTCTATGTCACAGAGACGTCCTTGTGCTGAGGATGTTGCAACCCTTTCACAGGCACTGCCAAAGACAGCACTTTTCTCTTTTCCTCTTCAAAACAGTATAGGCCCCTCAAGAGTGTTATAAGAAAATATTTGTCTGCTTAAAGGATTAAAGTGGAACCAAATCGACCATTTTCTGTTTTTTTCCCAGATCTCAAAGGACTGTAAGGAGAACATGTGAAGTTTTTCATGTGGTCCATTTTACTATGAGGAGAGAACACCTAACATAGGATTTTGCTCAACTTCCAAAAGTACTGAAGGAATTAAAGAAGCAAGTTCTCAATGGCTCTTCTGTTCAGAGATGTTTAGGGTGTTCATGGTACATGTTAAAGGCTATAATCTGTTGCTGATTTGTGTGGTACCTTCTGCTACAAGGTAACTTGCAATGGCTCTTCCCAACAAATACTGGGATTTCTGGCCTGATACAAAGCAGAAAGGCTCAGCTTCAGTTTTGGGGGGGGGGGGGAACAAAACAAAACCAAACCTCTGATGTCCAATAAGTGGCCAAAGGAGTATTGAACTCTTATTAAAAAAAAACAAAACATGTCCATAGGTGTCACAAAGCACGACAGAGGAAAGAGGGCCTTGAATGAAGAAGAAATCAAGGATATGTGGCTTTTCGTTTGGTGCCTCCCTCTAATCTAGTCTTTCACTTATGTGAAAACCACGGACATTGTGGTGGGAGCCAGTGGTTACACTGCCAGACAAATTTTGACTTCTCTTTGGTTTAAAACTTTGTAGTCCCTGATCAAAACTGAAATAATCAGAAGGAAAATGTTTTGCTATGATAGATTTCTGAGTTCTGTTTGACTAGGTCTGCTGATAATAGATAGATAATGACCTTCCATCTGCTTAGGTAGCGTCACAAAAACATCTGTATGTGTTCCTAGGGCTTACTTAGGAGTTTTTGGTGCCCGTTTGTAATCACTGTGTAGCAGACCATCTCACCGCAGGATTTTGCTGATGAGTTGTCTCCAATCAGGTGTTTGAATGCCACATGTGGCCTGATGGGATAAATACTGATGCACGTACGCAAGGGGAATTCAGTTACTGCATGGAGCTATAAAGAGAACAGCCACCTCCAAGAGTGAGAAGGGGGAAACCCTGCAGTAAGTGATCGGGGGTGCAGTAAGCTCTTTGCGACGTAAAAATAAGTCTGCTTCCAAAACCTTGCCCTGGGAGGGTCAATCCCTCTCTAGTTTAGTAACGCTGATATGCACCTAAGTCAACGCATGCTGAAAAAATACATGGAAGGAAGCTTGCAGTGAGCTGGGTGCTGTGAGCAGCAGCTGCTCAGCTGCGTATGGCCAGCAGTGGCTGCTTCCAAACTCAGAAGTAGGAGCCAGAGCTGGTGGGGCAAACGGTGGGATTGCTGGGCTTGCTGTCAAGAACGTCTCTGAGGTGGCTGTGACAGCTGTGAAATCGCAGTTCAGCTGGTTCCGAGAGTTAACGTGGGTGTTAGGTGCTCAAATATTACAGGATTAAAAAATCTTAATGTTAATCAACACAATTCCTTTACGCTCTCTTTCAAGTTTGGTTGTTCGTGTTTGTGAATTTTCCTTTTGACACATACGGGCTGGAAATATCATTCCTGGTTTTGATGGAATGGGAGACTCTGATGTATTCATAGCACTCCAGGGGCTGCTGCTTTAAGATAATCACCAGCAAAAATCATAAATCACATTAGGTGTGGCAATGTATTGATAAAATTATAGGGAGCCAAGCCTGTAATTTCTTAACACCAGGCATAGTTGCAAAAGCGAAGATCCTGTGAACACTCCAGGTAGCGTTCCCTTACACACCAGCACTGTTTCTGATAAACAGTTTGCTTGTTCCTGTCTTCCAGGACTATAATCTGCTCTTAATTCTTTGTCCTTCATCTGCCCTGTCTTGCAGCTGTTTTGTGACACCGAGGAAGGTTTTTGCAAGCGCTCCTACTTTTGAGAGAAGGATTCTCTATCCTCGGGCTTAGCAATAGCTGGCCTGCCACAGAGCCGCTACGCGCTGGAGAATGCAGCCAGCGTGGTGTTTAAGCAAAGACTTCATTTTCCTAAAAGAGTATCACTGGTGGCAGGCGTGGGGAACGGAGGTTATTGTTTGTCATCCAAAACACATCGGATTGAGCAGGTTGGCTGTGGGGGTGACAAGTGGGAGCTTCAAGCAAATTCATATTAGGGGACTCCGCACCTAACGTCTGCTTTGCTGGCAGTTCTGTTTTGCATTTTAATTATTTACTGAAACACAGGATGCTGCTGTTTACAGTTTCCTGCTTCTAAAGAGTTCTGGGGACTTTCTGCACTGTTGCGATGATTTAGTTTATATTTTTGTAAAATTCAACCTTCGAGAGAGAGTTTGAGAGAGGGACTTTGTAAGGCCCCCGAGCAGTTTGTAGAGAAAAGAATTTGTGTCACTAAAGACTGAAACCGCTTTCACAAGAGTAGGTGCCTTAGGGAGCCAAGTCTTACCTGGCTCAACTCAAAATGTCATGAGTCTTTTGCAGCAGAGAGTCTGAGACCTTCCTGTCCTAAAAAAGAATCACGTATTTCATGTTCTCTGTCTGGGGAAGCTGTCTCTCTCCTCTCTGACTATATTTACATGACTAAATGTCCTGCCGTGCCAGTGTCCCAGGGCTGAAAATTGGTGTGGGCTGCATGATTTCTCCTGCTTTGCTTCCTCCTGGTGGGAGGGCCATGCTGAGACCTGTGTGGGATGTCTCCTCAACCAGCCTCTCCCTGCCACCTCCTCATGGTGGCCAAATTTGGGGAACGCCTGTCCTGTACGACGCAGGACAGCAGCAACCCAGCACCTGCTGCTGGGCACGCTGGGGTGCCCAGTGCCTTCCCCGGGGTTGTAGCTACAGCACCCCAACCGCTTGGGCAAAGAAACCCCACCAGCTGCCGGGAAGACCCTGGCAGAGAGAGGATCTGACTCCTTCATGCATCAAAAAGGTTAAAATCTCAGCAAATTTAAAAGAAACACCGTTCTTGGCAGAGCGCATTAGTGCCCTGGGGAACACGCCTTTAATGGCACAAGCAGGGACAAGGCTGCTTGCGGGAAACCTGTGCCAGGCTTCAAACAGAGCTCCGGGCTTGCTGCAGGGCTGCGACCCCGGCACGAGCCACCGGGGCTGCGCGCACAGCCTGAAAAGCCCATGCTGTGTCCACCTCTGCCGTGCCGCGGAGCCGGGCTATTCCCGTCGGTTTGGTCCCGAAAAGCGCACTCAGGTCTCAGTGGATGCCGTTGTAGCAGAGGTGGGAGGGAGTTGAATCCTGCCTCTCTCGTTTTGTATGTCTTTGGAGGGGTTTGGAGGTCATCGGTGCTCGGGAAAGGTTTGGAGGGGATTGAAACTTCCTTATCAGGGAGAAGAGAGGCAGAAGCCGCTTTGTCTCTCCTGCTGGCTGGAAAACACCCCAGAAATGGTGTTTGATGCAGGAGGGTGAGGACAGGTGCTCAATTTAGCCTATTGTCAAGACCAGATCCGAGAGCGCAGCCCCCTGAGCTCCTTGGTCCCGATCCACCAGTCTACACCCAGCAACTCCATCCTGGGGACATGAAGGGCAGTCAGGCACCTGGAGCTTTGAGCTGGGCTTGCCTGGTTTTCCATGGTCACATGCTGCAATAGTCTTCTCTTTCTCCACCATGGCTCCCAGCAGCAGGCTGAATGAGGCACACTTTTCATGGTCAGGAGTGGCTGCGTGCTGCCCCCAGCCTTCGCGGCTTCTGTGGAGCTGCCTTGGAAGGACTCCATGTAAACGAACCATATCTAATAGCAGGGTCACTCTGTCAGTTCCCATACACTATACTTCTATGTGTATCTGCCATTAAATAGAGAATACTGTGCCTGAAATGAGCTATTATCTGCTCAACTGGGTGCTGTCTGTCTGGAGCATGTAAATCGGCAGTGTGAGTTCCTCAGGTGATGCTTCATCCCCGCGCTCCCTGGGAGAAGCAAGGAGCCAGTGGGGTGGATGCAGCTGAGGTCTTTCCTTGCTGTTGTACGCCGGCTGCAAGTGGAATTTTTTGGTTATGTGTGTTTGGGTTTGTTTTTTTATTTTTATTATTTTTCCCTAGCTCTGACCTCTTTCAGAACCTTGTAGTATCTAATGAGAGCCAGTTCCTGACACCCCGATGGCCTTTCTGAAGCTCTGATGCAGCTGGCTGAATTATTTTGCCATCTGTAATAAATAAAGTAATTTCTCATTCTGTGTTGCGGTCTCTGTATTGGTGTGATGGAGGTAGACCAGTGAAACCTGAGAGGTGCTGGTTGCACTCAATACTGCAAAATTTCAGCAGACAATAGTTAAAAGAGCCCCATTTCCTGTGGGAAATACGGAAAGCAAGCCCCTTGTAAAAAATAGACAGCAACGAACTGCTGTAGATATTGTTATTGGGTAAATGCTGTGCTCAAAGGAAAAATAGTGATGAGCAAAGCTCGACAGGGGGAATTTGATTCAGCAGCCTCAGGAAGGTCAGAGTTCTGCCCATCGCCTCTTCAGAACTTTTCAATTTTCCTTATTACAAACCTAAAATCACTACAGAACAGTAGTGCTGAAGGCCTGTAATAGCTGTATTCTGTCATGACTGTCATCTCTTGAAAATGACCTCACTTGCTTTCATTTCTGGGGGTGTTGCTTTCTTTTTTTTAATATTCCCTGATGCTGCAGCGATTTGGATAACTGGAGAGGATGCAGTTAGCTGTTTTAGGCTGCTTTGGGCATTTAACACCTGCCTTTCTCCCCCTTCTCCTCCGGAAAAGATGAGGGACCTCCCCATGCTGTGCAGCAGAATGCAACAGCAGAGATTCTGCATCTCCTTCTTCCCTGGCAACTTGTGGACGTGCCCCCGGGCACCTGCTGCAAACCATTACTGATGGTGGATGAGTGGGTCACGGGGTGATTTGGGGTTAGGCAGTCCCCCCGCAGGCACAAACGATGGTCCCTGTTGTCTTTAACAGGACCTGGGCAGCTGGCCTGTCTGGGCAGCAGAGGTTGGCATGCGGCAGCAGAGCTGGAGGCAGCACTGACCCAGCAGAAGACCTCTCAGCAGAGAACTGTGCTCATCCTCTCCTGCACCAAGGGCAGAAGGCATCACTTTTTGTCCTGCCGTAAAACTATCGGGGCTGGCTGGCTGCAAAAAGTCTTGTGTAAACTTTGAAAGGTAGACCCAAATGCATGTTCTCGGCTGGGTATCTAAAACCGAGCAAATGATGTCTATTACATAGACCGAAGGGTTTTATTTATTTTTTTTAAATGGACTTGAAAATGTTTTGTGGCTTCTGACCAGTTTGTCTGTAAAGTTTATCTTACAATACTTATTTTTGGACTTGGCTTAGAAATACCTCAGAATTTTGAGGGCTGGGTCTGGATTTTCCACTCATGTTGCTTTTGAGAAGACTTTCTCACTTACTGCAGTAAAAGCTCTCACCTCTGCCCTGCACCTCTGACTCCTCCCTCTCCAGAAGTGCACTGCTTTTAACCATCACTGCAAATAGATTTGGGAAATGAATTGACTGGAAAAGTGAGTTACAAAATAATACAATTGCAACTGCTTTTTAATTGTTTTGGGGTTTAATGCTTTTTAAAAATGGATGGAGCTTTACATTTTCTTGTACTATTTAAATATGGAAAGTCTCAGGGCCATGTTTCCCTGGAGATGTACCGATGGTCAACAGGTCTCTGTGTGCTTTACAAAGTTGGTGGCACTGCTATACCTGAGGAACAGAAGGGCAAAGATGGACAGGTACTCCTGGGGCCCTGGGGCTGAGCTGGGTGTCCAGCTTGCTCCAGGCTTGCACTCTAACTCCGGGCTTCCCACCACAGGTTGCTCAGGCTCCTGGGTGGTCTTCTGGAGATTATGAGAGCTCTGTACCCCAGACTAGAACCCACCAGTTGCAGCGGGCAAGTGGAGAAATTGCTGCAGCAGTGCTTTTACCTTAGCCAGAGCTCCATCTCTCTCAGCTCCTGCTGAGAAAGGGAGTGGGTGTCAGGGCTGAGCAGAAGGGGAGGGGATGTCCACGGCTGGGTGAGGAGGTAGTTTCCAAGGATGGGTGAGAAGGGGAGGGTGGAGAAGGGGGTGTCCAAGGTTGAGTGGGAGATAAGAGAGGTCTGGGAAAGTTCACAAGATGCTGAAGGAATCCTTGGAGGGAAAACGAAAAAAAAAAAAAAAAAGAGGTTACTTTACTCCAACAATTAGGGAACGGTGCCTCCAGTGCTGGTGGAGTGATTAGCTGCCTGAAGCCTCGAGGACAAAGAAATGCCTCTTATTGTGTAGAAGCAGTCACTGTTATCTGGGTGGATAACAATGACATGTAGATAGCAGGTGAGATGTAGGAGATGCAGTGGGTCCCCAGGATGCAGAGGTTGCTGGTATTGTTCTGAACCCATTCTGCTTCCAGAAGCCATTCCCAGCAGTTTGCAGGGAGCGGGCCATGCAGCGCCCAAGCTGGGAACCCTTCGGCACGGTAGTACTGGGAATGCAGAGGAGCAGGGCGCTGGCGCGGGGCCCAGGGCTGCAGTGATATAACGTGCTTTGAGGGGCTGCTGCAAAGCTGCAAATGTTGCATTCGCTGTGGGCATAGTCTTACTCAAGATGACTCTAACTGAAAGGAGATGATGAACAGAAAAAATCCCCCTTGTGCTTTTCAGCAGAGTGAATTAGGAGGATCATTCTGTGAGCCAGTTTCGCTTTCTTTGATGTAGGTCAGTCTTGCCCACACACCCGAGGCTTGAGTAAAGAGCAACCAGAAAGCTGAACCATCCCTTCCTACCCCTTTCTATTCTGCTCATGCACATACACTTCCTAATGAGAAGTTTAAATCTTGGGGAGATTGGGATGCACTGTTACAGTAGACTCTAGCAGAACACAGAGTTTTTATAAGCCATGCATTCCTCTGAAACAGAATTCCTTTAATTCCTCTAAATATCATATATCTCACAGTTGAAACAGGACATGCACAGTACAAGTGTCATTTGCCTAGGCAATAAGAAGCAGCTAATGGTCTTCCCTAGGCTGTCCTCAATGGATGCTGTAGGACACTGTCAGTGTCACAGAACCCTTTGCCACTGTCACTCTCATTCTTGTGCTCCTTATATTTCCTTGGTTGGTGGCTACTTCTGAGATCGGGGTCCACCCCTCAGGAAGTTAGCTTCTTTTATTTTCTAATGCACATCTTTGTGGTTTTCTAATGCGCGTCTCTGTGCCACTGGACCACTTTTCTCTCAGCTGCCCCTCCCCATAATCCACACTGCTGTCCACACGTTTCTCAGTGAGGTTGCAGATCACCTCTGGGAAACATCTGAAGAATGTAGGATCTGGGAAAAAAGAACAGACATTTGAACGATGGGTGAAAGTTACATTCTGTTTCCAAAAAAAAATCCTGCATGTCAGTGTTTCTTATTCCTTAACATTCGCCCTTTCAAATGCATGCACCCATCACTCTTCTTCTGGAGGTATTTTATAGGACTAACATATAGGAGCAATGTTACATAGGAGGAAAATCTGAAGGATTTAAAGACGCTGCTGGAAATCTGGATTTTAAAAAGGTAAATCTGAAGGTGGGGCTGAAAATCTAAAGGATAATAAATACTTGTGAGTGAAGTTCAGCAGGACCTGCCTCTGTCGGGATGGGAATCAGTCTCTCTTGGGCTATCGTGAGCCAAGACCTCGGAATAAAGCATGAAGCAGAGAAAGAAATGGGAAAATGCGTAGTAGAGGGCAGTTCATACTGGGAAGGGAGCTGCTTGTTGATGAAGTAAACACAGAAAGAGGCATAGATAGAGGTGCGATACAGATCTCCGAAATTCAGTCTTCTCTTTGAAGGGGGTGAGAGTCTGCCTGTCTGCCCGTGGGCTTTCATTTTGCGCGACGCACCCCCTTCTTCCCCCCAGTTCACAGCAATGAACATTTTTGGTTACCAAAGGTCTCCATTGGGTGCTTCCAGGGTGTGCTTTGCCAGCTGAGGGGGGCTGATGAGGCCGTGGGGAAGAAGCATGCTCCACGCTTCGGGGAATTCCAGATGACAGTGCCTGCCAGGGGCACGCTTGTCCCATGCTGCCAGACCCCGCTTCCTTCTCCTCTTGCACAGCTGTGAGCTTCATTAGGTAGCGATGTCTACAAATCACTGCAGTGTTAAAATGCAGAGCGGGGGGAATTCCAGCAGGACGAGGGCTGCCAAGTTCCTCGAGTTTTAACAGTGCAGTCTGAAAAGAAGCCCCCTCCCCACTCAAGAACTAAAAATACAACTAACACCAAGATTCCGGCAATTAAGCGTAATGCTCGTGAACTTTAAATCCCTTGTTTACCGTTGCTTTTGATGCACTTCAAGGTGTAACCGGAGAAGGCAGGGACCAGCACGTGGATTTGGCTTGCTGGAGCTGAGGCTGCCGGCTCCTCTGCTCTGTGACTTACTTCTCTATGAAGTCCACACCCTGTGACAGTTGAGGGCTAATATATTAATCTATGCATGAATTAAGGGCTGTTAGCAGTTAATTGCTGTAGGAATTTGGGAAGAGAGATTAGTTTTTAGTCTGGGCATCTGGGTTCGAATTCAACTCCCACCCTGAACTCTGAGTGTGACTTAAAGCCAGTTACAGCATTTCTGCAGCCTTAATTTTCATTCCTCAGCATCATCATTTTGGTGCCTGAAGAGAAATGAAGTTTGGGGGTTTCTTGCTCTAGGAAGCGCAGTGCACACTCTACCTGAAGAAATTAAGGCCTTTTTTAATTTCTCTATCTAGACACCCAAAATCACTAGTTCCTTTTTGAGAAGCACCAGACTGGGACTCAGGTAGCCAAGGTTGTATTTCTGGCTGCACAACTGGCTTGCTGAGTAACGATGAGTAATCCTATGACCTCCTGGTGCCTTAGTTTTCCCACAGGTAAAATGGGAGTAATTATACCGTCTTCCTTTGTAGAGCACTTTGAGAGCTATGAATAAAGTGAGGCATATTAGATATCATTATTTAGACATTATTAATTATTCTTTGGGTTCTTTTGTATAATGTGGAAGTGCTTTCTTCATAAGAGTAGATGTTCTCTTTGCATCAAGGTTTCCCAAGTACTCCACTAGCAGGTCCTTTAGAGGAATATATCTTGTGAAAAAACAGCAAAACCTGTAGCTTACAAAGAAAGACTTCTCTGTCCCCATCTGCTTGTCCACTGACTGAGGACTACAGACCCAGGGATAGAAAATTGTACACCATTGATAGACATTTGGTGGGGAGAAGCAGACAGCAACATCCTGTAACTTTGGCAACAGGCAGAAAAAAGCTCCAAAACATTTTGCTCATCTCTACTGTGAAAGACTTCTTCTCACAAGGTTTTATACTGTGGCTTTACACCAATATCGAGCCATGAAGTTTGGCACGCACTGATAGTTTCTGAGAGTTTGCACACCATGTGGGAGAAACACAAACCACCCCAGAGCTCCAGCTTCCGAGGGAAGCTAAGGAGAACTGGAGGTGCTTGGATCTCTTGAAACCCAGCCCAGGAGCTTCACTGAGATACCTTATTCATTTCTGGTTTCCCAATAAACTCTATTATGAACCCAGGGGTAGTTCAGAGTGTTGAAGTTCCAAGCCTGTTTTGGATGAAAAACCAAAGAAAACCATGCTGTCTCTTGGTTGTGACAGTCTGTCTTGGCTTTGAAAGGAGGTTGCTGGACTCACACGTGCACCACAGGGCTGCACTCTGCATCAGGTCTGACCGTCTATCAGTGAAAGTAGGTGGCATCTGCCTTCGAGGTTAAAGCCACAGAGGAGGAGCTGTGCCTGCTTCCTATCAAACCTAGGTCTTGCTTTCCTCAGGAGCTCGTGTCTTTTGCCCAGTGGTAAGTCAGGCTTGGTGTTTTGGGTTTAGCCCTTTCTAAGGAAGGTTGTTTGCAGAGAAAGGTGGCTTTTGGGGTGAGAAATGTTGCTGCATTGCAATAGTTGAGTTTAATAGTTTTCTGCCATTGTCTTCTGGTGTGGAAAGTGGTTTGGGGTTTTTTTTGTCTTGTTTTGTTGCTTTTTTTTACTCTCTTTGATGTGAAGGTAGAAAGGAGGGAAACATAGTGAAGAGTGGAAAGCATGTGCTTCGAGGGAGGTAGTGGGAGCAGAAACTTCTTGTTTTCTCTCTGGTTTTGTTGTTTTGGTGTTTTGTTTGTTTGTTTTTTTTTTTTATGTTGCACTGGGCCAAGCAGTCAGGGCTTTGTTTCCACCTGTGTTGGGACCCTCAGCTCCAGGGAAAGGCAACAGCAATGCAGGTGGGCTAAGGCTTGCGAAAGGCAAATGCTGTCCTTGTCAAGGGGGTTGGTTTGGTTTTTGGTGAGTGGTGTTTGGGTTTTTTGGGTGAAGTTTAACATTCCCAGCCTTCTGGGAGGGTCTGAAATGAAGTGCTGTGGGGGCACAGCTACGGGGCCACGCAGGTCTCATTGCCACATTTTGCAGAGGTCTCGTTGATCAGTGTGATGGCAAACTGAATCAGCTGGGATGCAGTCCCGCTCTGGTGGGCTGTAAGGCAGCTCTTCTGGGGAAATGATCAGGAGGCACCAACATGATCAGCACACACAAGGCTTCAGCCCCCAGAGTGAATCTGAAAAATGCTTTCACCTGGAGTCTGGGCTGCTCTTGCTTCAACAAAATAAATAGGATGGAGCTGAGCTAGACCTTAGTGGGAGTGCACTGCTGGCTGAAACCTGTCCTGGGATTTAGTGGTGCAGGAGCAGTGTCCTAGCACTGTGCCAGGAAACCCTGTGCTCTTGGTGAGGTCCTGCTTCTCAGAGAAGATTTACCTTGTTATTTCTGTTGATTAATAATCTGCTGGTGGTTTTTAAAGGAGGGGGCTCGTGGGTGCAATGTCCTATTCAGCTTACAGTTTGATGGGGGCTGTAAATCCCTCTGTAGTTCCAACCTGGTGCAGTTAGTGCTCTCTGATGCTCGTGGTAAGCTGCCTGCCAACTATTTCAGCAGTTAATGCACAGAATTAAGCATATAGCTTGTAGACTTAAGGCAGAGGGCACGCTAGACAAGAATTACTGCTGTGCTTTGTCCTGCCATAGTCAGTGGTTTAGTCTAACAGGCTGTGTTTGGTAGTGTTATCTCCTACTGTGCATGTTGGGATTAGTGGCTGTGGGTAAAAGGGATGTGTTTTAAATGTCTATTAGTTAAAAAAAAAAAAAGGTAGCTGACAGGAGCAATTTGAACAATGCAAGCTCCTGATATCTTGTGATTAAACTTAGGTGCTTGGGCATTATTTTACTGAAGCTAGATTGTTTGTTGATGTGGGAAAAGAAAATTAGCTAGATTCATAAAACTTATGTGTAGCTCTTGCTTAGGCTTTAGCTGTTATTTTCTCGTGGAAGAGCAAATTTGGATGCTTAGGTATGCTGTTTCATAGACAGAGGCTGCTCCTCTATGTTGAAGGCTGCTTGTTAAGGAAAATGACACTAGGTTTAGGCTTTATTAGGATCACAGGGAAGGAGACCTCTTAGCCTGTGTGCAGCTTTGTGCTGAACTGAAGTTGGTTTTCTTGCAGCTTGACAGTTCTTTCCCAGCTGAGAGTAGGGTGCACCAAACTGAGTAAAAAGCAGTGTTCGCCACCTCTGTAATGCTGTAGCCTTCTCGCAGGTGCCTTGCCAAGGCTGGCCACCTAATCCTTCAGCTTCCTTTGGAAATAGAGCTGTACATGTAGTAAAGGTGTTGCAGAGAGTGGTGAAGTAGTCCCTCAAACTTTGCTTCTGTGAAAGCATTAACCAGGGAACTTCTTTTGCTTGGTATAGGGAAATATGCCTTTTTGGCCATCAGGTAAAATCTGATCGTGCTTTTCTTTGAAACCCTAAGCCAGCAGCTTGGTTGAGTACAGGGATAAAGATGATGCAGATGGGAAATGCCTCTCTGGAGAAATTTGGAGTTTGTGTTTAGTACAGAGATGCATCGGTTGCATCTTTAACTGGTGTGACTCTTTCTAACAGCTCTGTTAGCTTCAGGGGCATATAATAACAAACCTGGCTTTATCAATCCGTGCAGCTAATATCTCCTTCCTCTCCTGCGCTACAGGCTGTAGGGACTGTGAAGAGCGTTTGGTGCATGAGAAGCAACTTCTGCTTTGCTGCTGAGCGGGACCACAAGGGCCGGAGCAGGCAGGGGCATGTCATGGCATGTAGAAACCTCATTGCAATGAGACTTCTTGAAAGAAAGAAAGTCTCTGAGGAAGGTCTGTTTTGTAATAACTCTTTTTGGTGAAGTTGGTTCCTGTCTATGTAGTAATGAGCTGGTGTGGATGGTTGTCGCTACCTTTGCAATGAATTCCTAAAAAGTGGTTTTTAGTGTTGAAGTCAAGGGCAGTTGTGATAAGTGGCAAATGGCTGTTAAAAGGGACCACTTCACTGGTTTGGGAGAACCCATTGTGGGGTTTCTTTACCCGTTCCTTGGAGGTCAGGACCAGATGCAGGGTATCGAGCAGTGTCTGGGGTCTGTGGGTTTAGTGGCAGAGTGGGCTGAGGAGCACGCACTCCCCGTTGCTCTCCTCCAGATCCCGTGGTAGCATTGATTCCCAGCTTATGTAGCAGGCTTTAGGCCAGACCAGTTCTCTGGGTTTCAGTGCGGCACTCTTGAAAGTGCCTTACCAGACTGAAAGCTTGAAAGGAGCAATTTCTGGTACTTTGTGGGATAACTGCTATTCTCGGAGGACTTGTCATTATTTATTCATGTGCAGCGTGGGTATGTGCTCACAGCTGTGAGATGGAGGTATTAGATATGATACTTCTGAATTTTGTTTTTTGTCTCTGGCTGTTCACGAACTTTTAAGGGATGTTGGGTTGTTTTTGTTGTTAATCACAAAAAGGATGAGCGACTGAAGTGATACTTTACCTGTCTTGAGGCATGCTCAGCTATGGATCTGGGGGGCAAACCCACTTTTTTATTTCCATTAGCTTAGGAAAACTGTCTGCTCTCTTCAACAAGCATGCAGTTCTGTGGTCAGCGGAGGTGAGGAAAGCCCTGCTCTTTGTAGACCAGAGTCATCCTCAAAATGTAAGAGGCTTCAAGTAAAGAGAGCTAGATCCCTCTCTGACAGTAGTCAGAAATAGATGCTTCAAGAAAAAGTAGAGGAAAAGAACAACTGCAGTGTGATACTCCCTCCGAAATGCTCCTCCTTAATTTTGGCAGCTTACTAAATCAGGGTCTTCCATGGAATTTGTGTAGACCATTGTGTTAAACAGCACCAAAATGTGCCAAACCAAATGTTAGTACAATTCTCTTTGGAATCCGTTTGTAGCCTTGGCTTCTGCCACAGCCGTTCCCCTGACAGGGAGCACAGCCTTTCACTTGCACTGTGCCAAACCAACTCTTTTATATGACAATTTTGCAGGGTGCCTCTGGCCTTGTAGCAGGAAAGACGGTCACCTGCCTTGCGCTCGAAGTTGAACCGAGAGTTTTTGCCAACTGTAAATATACTAGAGAAATCCTTCCTGCTCCCCCTTACATCCCTGCAGCCACTGAGTATTTTGACACGGGCGTAAAAGCTGCTGTATTTGAATTTAGAAATTGGCCAGTGGGATGAGAATGTGCAGCTGTGGAAGGCGCGAGTGCTCCGGCTTCGTCACTGCTCCTCTTGGGTCCACCTATTTCTGTGAGGCTTGTGGGAGCTTAAGGGGATAAAAATGGCCAAGGTAATTAGCAGATTTGGTGGAAAGCAACCGGTCAGGCTCAGAAATTATTGGAGGTAACAAGACAGTAGACAAACAGATATAATCTAATGTGGTGGAACTTACTTCCATAGAAAATCAAGAAAAAAATATTTCTTTATTATTGTTCAATTTTTTTAAAAAAAATACTTATTGTAGTTCAAGACCTCAGCTGCAGTGGCTGGATGTAGGAGAAATCACCTAAATCATCTCTGAGCATGCAACCTAGAGGGGCAACTAGCCAGGGAGAATGGATCGTGTGCCACTTAGTCTTTGTAGCAGGTGAAACATCTACCTGCTTTATATAGAAAGTTGATTATTTGAGGGTAAAATGGAAGGTGTGTGGGGTTGTTTGTTTGTTTTCCTCTGGGATTCTTATGACGCAGCATCCCTGTGGACTCTGAGGGGTATTTAACTTATTGGGAAGGGTGGCCAAATTCTCTCCCGTCTAAATACAGCATCTGCAGCAGTGTGGAATGTGTGTTGTACAGCTGTGAATGTTACAGGCATTCAGCGTGTCTCCTTTTTCACACAATAGCTTCTATTTATGGGTTTTCATCGAGTTGGGCTCATGTATTCAACATATCTTTCTGTGTGTGTTCTTTTCTTTTCTTTTTTTTTTCTTTTTTTTTTTGCTTTTGTTTTTTAAGGTTTGTAGAAACTCCGAGCCACTTCTCCTGGAAGGAGAGTTACTACAGATCAGCCATGTCCCAGAACTCGCAGCCCAGGGAATTCCTCAGCCCAGAGGTGCTCCAGCATATCTGGGACTTCCTGGAACAGTAAGTAGTCCTTACGTGGAGCCTGTGGAAGAAGGTGTTTTGGGACAGGATTCCTCTGTAATTAGGGTCCTCAGGGGACTGATGCTAGGGGTTTTGGAGTCTTTTGTACCTGTTGATTAAAAGATGTGGGTATGAGTCTGTGACGAATGAGAGCTCTTGAGCTCTCAAGAAGCTCTTCATCCAGGCGGTGGGAAACAGATGCAGACATGACCAGTGATGCTGACTCTCTTCAAGACCTTTGGTTGCTGAGCTGACTGCTTTCCAGCACGTGGTCAGTTAAGGTGGATGGCTGAGGTTTTCCCTTAAGGAAATGGGGTCATTACTCTATGTCCAGGCTGCATGTTTTCCTGCTTTCCTGATGCCAGGGAGGGAGAGGAGGTGTAGAGGGTGCAGAGTTCAATGTCGGGGCTGTTGAAGGAAATAAAACTGATTCTCATGAATGATGTTGAGACAGTTACTGCCGTAGAACCCCCATGTGTTCTGTCTTTGTGATTTTAACCTCATTTATTTGGTCAGGCAAGTGAAATGTCCCTCCAGGCCCTGTCCTGTTCAGGGACTGCTGTTAGCATAGCGGGTGATGAGGTAGTTATTCATTAGTAATTGCTTTGTCCTGAGACTGGTTTGTGGTCCTGGGTGACATTCTAGCATGTGGGGCAGGGGGGAAAACAGAATTTGGCCAATTTTAACTTCATTACTCTGTTCTTTTCAGACCAATATGCTCAGTTCAGCCAATCGATCTGAACTTCATCGATGGCCCATCTGAAAATGGTTCTACAAACAAAATAGAAATTAGCATGGACTGCGTCCGGGTGCAGGATACGGAGCTGAATGACCCAATGTGGGTGAGTAGCGAGAAGAACTTCCTTAACCTTTGGGGACAGATGAGGAGTTTTTGCAGGAGCTATTCTTGCTGCGTTGCCCTGGGGCCATCTTCCCCTCTTGGTGGAGGGGCTGTGGCTGATGCTTCTGACCGAGGATGTTCCTTCTCACCTTGCCTGTTGTGTATCCCCACAGAAGCTGGTTGGGAGCATGGCTCTGCCAAGTGACTGTGGTGGTGGTGAACAGCAGTGTGGCTAAACTGGATGGTGTGTGACCTGTGGAATGGCATCATTCTTGTGTGCCTCCCTGGGGCTACAAGGGGGAGCAGGCTGGCTCCTTATCTGCTCCTCCTCTCCTTCTGCAGCCGTGGCAGGAGAGAGGGATGAGGCAGATGAACAGGCAGAATTGCTGAGAAGTCTCTTGCATTTGCCTGGCTGCTCAACCATACCTGGCCTCTCCCTGCTTAGAGTTAGTTTGTGCGGCCAAAGGGTTAAAATAGTTGGTATTCTGGGCACAGTTGCAATTTTGCTGACCGAGGGTAGGGGTTTTTTACTGGTTTTTCTTCTCTTGAAGGTCAGATATGAATGAAAACTTAGTTTCAGACCATGGTTGTTTTTTTTTTTTTTTTTTTGTGGGTGGTTTTTTTTTTTTTTTTTTTAACCTCCTGTGTCTCCAGATAGGCAAAGCGGGAGAATGTTTGTAACAAGTCTTGGCTGTGGGTGTCTCACCAGTATGGCTTGAGACGGGGATGCAGATGAGGCACACTGGTGGTTGCTGGTTCATTGCCTTTGGCACAAACTGACTAGCTTTTTCTTAGCAATAGCTCTGAAGAAGCCAGGTGCTATTCTTGCAGGTTGGAGCAAGAGGTATTTCAGGAGTTCAGGCTGTTCAGGTCCTGTTTCTATTCTTCCTGAGGTTTCTATACTTTGGGCTAAAAATCATGTGTGGTTTGACATTTGTGTTGGTGTCTGTAAATCATCTTGTTCCTCTGCGTTTCCATCCTGAGAAACTGTGTCAGTTAATTCCCTGGCAAATCAACCACTGTTTTTAATGTGCTTAACCATGGCCCGTTGGCAGTCTGGACCCTGACAGTGTTTGCAACCTGGAGGATGGCATCTGGAAGGAAATTGCTCCCAAGTCACACTGATTGCAGTCTCTGGTGCCAAAAGGCTTGACCTGTTACTGCCTCTCTGGTCTGACTGGTGGGGGGATTGCAGTGCTCTCCTCTCTCCTTGTAAGATTGCAAAGGGTAAGAAGACCGCTTTGAGGTTGGGTATGTGCTTGGCTAATGTGAAGCTACTCCAAGTGTACAAGGAGAGGTGACCCGTGTCATGTCTGCTTATCTTTTGATTCTGCATCCAGGTTGGGCGCAGGGGGGTGGTGTATAAGCCTTCAATCAGCATCTGGATCTGAAAGGCCAATTCTCAGCTTTTTCCAACACAGTAGCACAGCTTGATGTCTCTTCAATTGCTAGTCCAAAAGATTTTCCATGTTTAGAGGGGCTCCTACTTTTCAAAGTAGGCGGCAATGTTCTGTTTGAACTGTGTCCTCTTAAAAAAAAAAAGAAAACAATTCCCAACAGTTTAAAGGTCATCAGCAAAATCTTTGCTCCTTCCATGCTCAGATGTCGACTTGCTGCACTGAGCCCTAGCAAAGCCGTCCCATCTCCAGTTCTTCTGTGCTGTCTGTGGAGCACTGTGGTGGCTGACAGGCCCTCTCCAAGCCCTTGTTAAGAGTCTCCCTCTCCCGTCTGTGGTGCAGTGAAACATGAATGGAAAATCCCTTCCTCTTGTCCTGTCTGAGCACTGCTGAAGTGAGTGCTGGGGCTAGGAGAGGAGGACAGGCACCTTTTGCTATGCAATTACCTCTTGCTTAGGATGGGTTTGATCCCGGCCTTGCAGGAGGCATTTCTGGAGAGGCTGAGCTGCACAGTGACTTCTTAAAGAAGTGTTTTTCACTGACATGACGAGCCAAAGGGGGAGCGGGGAAATTCCATCCTATCCTCACCCTTACTGTAAGGCAGCGACTCAGAGTACGTTAATGTATGTACATTAATAAATGTTCCAGTTAGTCTTCAGTGGAAGACAGCACCTTCGCTCAGTTGAATGCTGGACAAAAGCCTTTACAAAGTAAAATATGCGTCGCAAACCTGTGCAAACAGCCTGTCTTTTAAAATGAGGAAAGCTCTTTTTACTCCCCTTACCACCACCACCTCCCTATAAATTTGCAAACATCCCTGACAGGTGACAACTCCCCCTCGCAGAGAAGCCCATGTTTGCTTTGCTGTTCCTGGGGCTCGCAGCCGCTGCAGCTTGCGTTGGCAGAGAATGTGTAGCCCGGGGCAAGGTGTTTGCTGTTTGGCGGCTTTAATCTGAAATACCTTACAACCCTCTTCCCCTCCAGCTTCTCTTTTCCTCTGGATAGCTTCGGGGCGAGAGGTCCCCTTTGCACCTGTCTCTCCCGTAACCTCAGCCATGTCACTTCTAGACACGAGGTGCCACACGCAGCTGATTGCAGCCCAGAGTTGAAGAGGGCAGATAAACACAAAAGAATGCAGCAGAGACAGAGGGGCCCTGGGAGATGAACAGAGAGATCAAGGCAGAGTGCTTTTTATTATTATATTTCTCTTAGGAGAAGAGCAAGGGCAGCTTTTCTCCAAAGTGTACCACTGAGTGAGATTTAAATAGGTGCAAAGCAATTAAGACTGGTTTATTTAAAGCAATTGTCCTTACGTGGACTTTAAGGCAATCCTAATCAGCCTTTAAAATAAGCTCTGCACTTAGTTGCAATTTATCTTAAAAGATGTCCGTTCTTGATCCCAAGAGTTGTGTTGGTGAGAGATCCGAGTTTTTTATTATTTAATATTTTGGGGGTGCAGTCGCTTGCTCACAACAGAGGGGCAGTGGGGAAGGAGCTACTGTGTTCAGTTTCTTCAGGCACAGCTCTGGTCCCACTGGTGGGCTGAAAAATGAGCATGAGTCCTGCCCTGCTGAGCACCCATCGGTTGTGTTCGCTGCCTTGAAAATGCAGCTGTCTGGGCAGAGAGCTGAAGAAGGTTGGGTGACAAAGAAACCTCTCTTGTCTGAGCTACAGCTCTGTCTCTTGCTGAGCCACGACCTTGCAGTTCTCACACTCTTGTTTTTAAGGCAGAAATATTCTTCCTGTGTCCCATATAAGAAAAGGGTAAGAGAAACTGGTGATCAGCACTACCTTGGGATGAAAAGAGCTCGAGGGGACGGGAAGGGGGTTTGTGGGTCTGGTGTAACATTAGACAGTCATCAACCTTCCTGACCATGCGCCTTGTGACTGGCTTTCACAATGTCCTGGGTGGCCCATCTGTGAGGCTGCTGGCTGTGCCCCTTTGTCTCCCATGGCGTTAACCACAGACAGACTGGGAAATCCCAGCAGAGATCTGCCTTTTTGCATAGCCGGCGTGAGGGGCTGGTGGTCCCTGTGGGTGTGGAGAACATATAGTCTCTGCCATGGCCTTGGCGTGGGAAGGAGCTGCGGATGGCCAGGAAGGTAAGTTGACTGTGTGTCCTTGTGGGCCACCTGCCATTCATTAGGCTTCACTGATGAAGGTGGTCCCTAGCCCCTTCCCGGACCAAGGATGCAGCCTGCCACTGTGGAATCTGTGGTGGGGTGGGCGGCCAGTTCCCTGCGTTCAAGAGGACCGCTGGTCTCAAAGGCTGTATCCTGCAGTGCTAGAAACCAGGTGATATTATATGATTTTTTTGTTGTTGTTGTTTTTTCCTGACTGATTAAATGCCCTGGAGCTATGGGGAGGAGGGGTCTGGGGACCTCTCTCTAGGAACAACTGTGCGGTGGTGCAATAACCCCTCCATTGCCCTGGAGCCCTTGCTGCACGCTGTCAGCCTGCTGTACCAGGTGCAAAATTGCTCTCATTCACCATCCCTCAGAAGTCTTTTAAACTGCTCGCCAGTGCTAAGAGATGTTAGTCTGGACCCAAACAAAACTGCTTGGGGCTTAGGACTTCAGCAGGCAGCATCCTGATAGAAGTGGTATTTAAGGGGCTTGCAGAGTCTGGAAGTCTCCTGCCACCATCCCAGCAGCACGTCAAGAGCTCTGGGGACCTCACCTGTGGGAGCAGGAGTGGTGTCCGGAGTGATGGAGCAGCTTGTCCCCCCCTCCCCCTGTACATACCTTCCTTTCATGCCCCTGAGCAAGCCGTCCTCCCGCAGCCCCTTGCCTAACCAGTTCAGTGGAATGCCTTTCCCCAGACAGTCGCCGTGGTCAGAGTTTTCTTAACCTGGATCCGTTCCTCCCCACAAAAGGGAGAGAGAATTCCTTGACTTTTTTATTTATTTATTATTATTTATTTTTTGTCCTTTTTCATCTTCTGCAAATAATTGTGGGGATTTGCTGTTTGCGGCTTGGTTAGGCACGGCTGAGCTCCTCGTGGTGTGGGTTTCTGCCCCAGAGATGGTGGTGTGGGTGCTTCAGACAGGGCTGTGTCCTGAGAGGTGCCAAAGGGTTTGGATCCTCAGCTTCACAGGCTGTTGGTGTCCTAAGTGTGGTAGCTACAGAAATTTTGGAGGTGCAACACGTGTTTCATAGTTGTAAAAGTGGCAGCTTCAGCTCTAATCTTGCTGTTTTCCTGTGTACGCAGAGGTGGAGGAAAAACTCTAGGAAAGACTAGATGTGGTCCATGTAGGACACGGAGGTGTCAAGGCTCTCAGCCTCAGCCCTTACACCATGACACATCTCGGAGTTTCTCATGGGAACAAAAACCTTTCCCAGGTTTCACCTGCAGTAGGCTCATGGAGGAGCCACCCCAGTCACCTTGCACAGGGCACCTTCCCATGCCGCAGCCTAGTGAGCTGGAGAGGAGTGGGGCTGAGGCCCCTGCAGACTTATGCTGGCCCAAGGTGGCCAGGGTAGATCTCTTCTGCACGCTTTTAGCCTTAGCTCTATGTAAATCAGTTCTGTAATTCATATTTGGTGGTCAGGTGCTGAATTCCTGCATCTCTAGGAGCCCATCACCTGCACAAGCTGGGGGCTGTGGTCAGGATCAGGTGTGCAAGAATATGATGGACAGACATTAAAAAGAACTAACCTACTGTCCAGAAGGAGGTCTGTTGCCTCCTATCCAATGCAGGCTCTGATTTCAGTTAACTTTAATTGCTCGCTTAAATGTTTTGCTGGGTCAGGAGAAGAGAGCTCCACTTGCTGCAAGGTAACTGCCGAGGAAGCAGACGAAAGCTGGTGATGGGACTGTGGGACAGGGAGGACATCCCTGCGTACCAGCAGCAGGGCAGGGAGGTGGCATGGCACGCACAGTGCGGCTGAGCGGTGCATGGAGAGTGTTTTGGTGCAGGGGCTGGCTAATGCCTGGTGTGTGCTTCCCAGGGCTCTGGCAGGTGCCGCAGCCCTGCATTTTGTTGGGAAATGGGTTTGCACCTGGAGGATAAGGCTGATTTGATAAGTAGATGCACCAGAGTGGGTTGTGTGGCCGTCTGTTTCCATGCCGAAGTATTCCCAGTCTGACCGTAGAAAGGAAGGAAGGACTTTGTACAGCACAGGGATATGATCAAAGCTTTTATTACTGTCTGGTTTGTGCTTGAGAGAGTTTGAGGCTTGCCAAGTTTCTCTTCTTTGTGGGTATTTGTTCGTTCCATAGCTGTGCAAAGAAAGTTGAGATTATGCAAAGGCATTTCCATAATGAGCAAATGCATTATTCTGTTGGAAGTTTCCCTCCAGCACCTCTCTTGTTTGCAGTTGAACTCAAAGCTCATTTAGGCTTTGCTTTGTAATCCAGCCGACTGTTTAATCTTCTGCAGTGTAGGTCCCTCCAAACGATCTAATAGCATTAAGACTGCAGATCCAAATCCAGAATTGGTCAATTCTTTCCGATAAAAGACGGATATAGAGAATGTATTTGTACATTCCGTTTGGCCAAAGCCTGAAGACTTCTCTCATTCTGTCTATAGTAGGGCTCTAAAAACATATTTGTTTCTTTAAAATAATTTTTCACTAGCTCCCTTTCCTGTGCTGTTTTGCCCTAGTTCTGGCTGCAGACCAGGGCTGGCTGCATTTCTTTTTGTAGGAATGCAGCCAGTTGATGAGTATCATTACACCAAGTGTTTTATTTTTAGTGCCACCTCCCTGAATTCTCAATGGTATTGAAGAAAACCAACGGGGGATCTGTCTGCTGTGCTAGAGAGCATTTTGGAAACATATTTAAAATTTCTTTAAATATTTCTGCCCTTTTATTACCTTGCTTTACATTCATCTTGGGAGGAAATAAACTAATTTTAAGCTGAAAAGCACAAATCTATTGGGAAAAGAGCCATGCGCGATGGGGGGTGTTTTGTGTCCGTTCTGCCCTGGCTCTTCTGGAGGGCTGGCTTTAAATCTCCAGCTCCTATTGCAATGAGCACTTGAGGTGGCCGAGTGTCGCAATTGTGAGTCCTGTCATCTCCCTACATTCAAATACTTCCAAACAAAAGCAGTCACTCCGGAAAACATCTTCCCCAACAGCTAGGCCTGTCTCCAAAGTTTTCCATGGTGCTGCACGTGCTTCTTGCTTAAGTGTGGAGCAATAACTCATTAGCGCTTATTTTACATCTTTAAAAGGTCTGCACAAACACTTAATTAAAAGGGATCTTGATCTTGGAGCAATAGACCGCAGGCACTTTTACCTCCAGAGCAAGTTTAAGGTTTATGCTGTCTTGCTGGGAAATTCACTGGATGTTTCTATCTAGTTGATAGGATCCTCTGTAAACACACTTCCCATATTATTTGTTGGGAACACTTTGGGTTAGAGCCTGTGAGCTGTAAACCCCTTGGGCAGCTGGCAGTTCAGCAAGCCACGAAGAGCGCTTTGAATACCAACAGCAGTGGAATGGCCATCCCCAAAGTTCACATTCCTCTGGACTTTTTGATTTTTAAACCAAATTGGTGGCAAGAGGAAAATGAGGCCCTTCTCTCTTGGTAGCTGCAAGTAAGGTGATGAATTGAACTGTCTGTTTCCAGCTGATTGAAAACCTTGCCGAGCTTTGTGGTACCCCCCCCACCCCCCCCCCCGCCACCACCACCTTTGGGGTGAGATGGATGGAGGATGCTGTTGCAAGCTGCAGTGCTGCCCGTGCCTGGGAGAGTTGGCCAGGCTCACGGGATGCTCTTTTCAGGCTAAGACAGACCTGGAACACAGCCCTGGGAATGTCCCGCTCCCCTTCCTTGTCCGCCACGGCCAAAGTGTCTGTGTTGCAGCAAGCTGTGGGGTGTAGCTTTTGTTTTTAAAGTCCTCTTCTGCATTAATTGGGATTCTTGCTTTGAAGAAAGCCTTATGCATCCGAAGTCTCACTATAGATGTTGCTTTGTGGTTCTGCAGATCCTGCCCACAGTCCTGTTAATAACAATTATTTTTTTTCCTCCAATATTTCATGAGGAGACTTTTGGACTAGGTAATGTTTTCCTCAGAATGTCTCTGCTACCTGCTTTCCACCTCACTGTCGCTGATTTGATAGCATTGAAATTAACGAGGGAGTGAATTGTCAGGCAGTTACAGAAAATTAAATCAATCTCTGTGAAGCATAGATTAAGGAGTGGTTTGTGGCCTGGGTTCCCGTGCTCACTGCTGAGAACCCTTTGCTACTCTGCAAATTCAGATGCTGATATTAATGAAAAATTAGAGGTGTTTTCAGTAATGAATGTAACTATCAGCTCTAAAAGCATGGATTTTTATCTCCAGCCTCCTTAAACACAAGGAAAAGGTACCCTGAAGCACCCTTCTTTGTCTTTGAGGACGTGGATGGGGATGGTGAACCACATGGAGATGTCCAGACTGGATTAAAATTAGACGAATGAGAAACTAACATGATCCATCTTCTGAGGATGGTCCCCAGCCAAACAACCGAACCCTGTGGCTGTTCATCCTATGGCTGTTGCCATACCGGCAGTGGATGTGGCAAGTGACAGCAGGCAGAGGGCAAGGGGACAAAGATCAGCACTGAGAAATTCAACATTTCTGCATAGGAAATAAGGAACAAACAGGGTCCCTGGCTGCCTCGGGGTGTGTGTTGGGGCCCAGCAGACCGGGGCAATATAGGATAATGGCGATGTGCTTGGATGAAAATCGGTTGCAGCGGGTCGGGGTTTAACCAGAGGTTTGGGAGACTGTTCTTGGATTATTGCAAACTGATAACTTTTTTTTTTTAAATATGGGATTATTGTACGAGGGCTTGGGTGGGAGGGAGTTGGCAGCATAGTAGAGGCTGGCTGGAATGAGCTGCTGTGATTGTGCATTTATGAACAGTTGTGTGTTTCCCGAGAGCAATCTGTAGTTTATACAAGATAAGGGAAGAACAACACTTTCCCCTCAGCTGCTTGTGCAAGAACAACCCTGGTCTGTCAACAGTTGCTCCTCTCTTGTAATTAAAAACAAAGGCTCTAATCTGTTGCTATCTCCTGCTTTTCCCTTTCCCTGGCCTGAGCACTCTGTCTCGTGCTGGGACGCAGGTTTGTGCCATACTCCTGTTTCACCTCCAGCTGGAGGGATGGGGCTGTTCATGCTGCTCATGAGTAATGCACATGAATTTTCTTGTCTAATTTTTCTCTTACTTTTGCTGAATATTTTACAAATATGGGGTGGGTTGGTTTTTTTTTTTTTTGGGGGGGGGTGGTGGTACGTGTGTGCGGTGTCAAACACGCTGTGTTGAGCATCCGAAGGTCCTCATCAGGCAGAAATGCGGTTTGAACGTTGCTACCCTGACAAAAGAGCTGCTGAGGGCTTGAACCCCCAAAGTCCCCTGGTCACACACTCCATGTGTGAGTGTCTGCTGACCTGTGTTGTTTTGCTCATCACTGCAAAAGTGTTGGCTCAAGTGTCTGCTGGCCAGTGGTTTTGCAGGCTGATCAGCAAAAAAATCTGTGTCCAGACAGATTTTATCTCTAAGTGGTTTTAGTGGAAGCAACTGCTCTTTAAAGAGAGTCACTACAAAAAAACTGGGGGGAAAAATAGATAAAAGGAGCACCAGGAATAAATAGACAACACTTTTTGATGATAAATTACCTGTATGCTTAATGTCCATCCTGTGTTGTACTCCCACTGTTGGGAAGTGATTTCCTGCTGGCACTCCGGTGGGAATGACCTCCTGTGATGGGGTTGGAGGGGTTTTGGTTGTGCAGGCGGTAGGGAAGGTGTGGGGACCTTGCATCATCTTGACTGGAGAGCCGAATCTCTCCAGAGAAGTGTCTTGCTCTCATATTAAATGGAGCTCAGCAGCCGGAGGGCAGAGTCCCCAGGGGGGGCGTGCGCCCTTCCTAAACCAATATTCCACAGCCGTTGTGAAGGGAACTGGTTTTGTTTCGCAACTCCTTTCCACCTTCCCTCTCCCCGCTCCCCCCATGTAGCGTTATCTCCTGACACGATGCCATTAACTCTCTAATTAGCCCTAGGGGTGTTCTGGGGGAGATAACGAGGAGCTGAAATAAGCAGCGTGTGCAGATGTTTACCCAGGGTCGGAGGGCAGGGCTGTTGTGACAGGCGATTGCCCTGGGGAGGACATGCTCCTTGGGGGAAGGAGAAGCCCACCGACCTGCGCCGTGGGCAGGACCAGGAGCTGGGCTCTCCTCCTGCCCTTGGCGAGTCTGTCTCTTTGCCCTGCGCTTATAAAATGCGTGGGGGGGGAATGCAATTTGAAGTCCTTGGAAGAAGGGATTGATCCTCAGTACTGAGCGCTTGCAGCCAAGCCGTGTTTCTAGCTTGAAGGTTCATGCGGTGGACTGCTTTCCAAAGGAAGCTCTGGGCATCAGACCCGTCCCTGCCTGGGATGCACGTGAGGCTGTATCCAGTCAGCAGCGGGCAGGATGCTGTCCTTCAGCAGCATCTTTTTTTGGTTTTGTTTTGTTTTGCCTTACCATAGATCAGTTTTTCACTTTGAAAGGGGAAAGCCCCTGTTAATGTGCTGGGTTCTCTTTTCCCCTTTTCCTTGTGGTTTGAGCACTGAAGACCAGCTCCGCATGAGTTTTCAGGAATGGAGGGTGACTTTTTTTATGGTGGTGTGTTTTTTTGTTTTTTTTTTAAAGTATTTTCTTTTTGCTCTCTAACCTGGCTGCCTGATATTGCAGTCTGTCATGTCTGTCCCTGTAAAGTCTTCACTGGAAAGACTCACAAAGCCAATTGACAGAGGCTTGGGTTTTTTTGAGCATTCAGCAGCTATTCAGATGTAACAAACAAACAAACAAAAAAAACCCTCCAAACCCCACATTCTATTTTTTCCTTTCTCCTTCTGTTATCTCAGTCCTAATTTATAAACATTTCTGAGCTGAGAGAATGTCACAGTCCGTGGTGACGCAGTTGATCCAGATGCTATTTTTATAACAGAGCGGAGAGGTCTGAGCAGATTTTTTTTTTTTTCTTTGATCTGCAGGAAATTCTGCATGAACCACCGAACGCACGGGCAGGTGTGCGCGCGCACACACCCCTTCCACAAGAAATTGCACAATCTCCAGTTAACACTACAATTGTGGCAATGACATTTTTAATTGTTGTGATTTAGCGCACTTACCTGGTGTCCTGGAAGGGTTATTGAGGACTCGTGAGTGGTAGTGGTGAGCGAGGATAGGGCAAACTGTGTAACAGCAGTCAAACAAAGAACCTGAATCAGCGGTTTGACTTGGCTGATGCCTCATTTTGGAAACTTAAGGGTCTTGTTTGCTTGTTACTTTGTTTTTCAACATACCAGCAGGAGCCACAAAGCACTGCCAGAAGCTTTCTAGAATATCTGAGTCAGACCTGGGAGGGTTGCAGCTGAAACTTTCAAATCTAACTAGCATTTATTATTTTTAGTTTCCTGCAGTATCAGAGATAACTTACTTTAAAGAGATCTCTTTTCCCGAGGCTGAGCTGCTTTGTTTCGTTTTTGTTTTTAAGTTCAATCCAACTGAGCGTCCAAAGTATGTAGTGCCAGGCTTTGCACAGCTCCTGATGGTTTGGGTTGATTTCTTTATTTTCTGGTTTGTTCTTTTCCTGTTCGGGAGGGGAGGAGCTTGTTTGACGAGAAGTATAGAGTTTTTTAACATGTGAAAGGAGGGCCTTTACCTTAATCTGTTAGCAATTAGCTTAGTCAGAAAAGGCAATAATCTCTGTCTACAAAGGTTGTCTTGCCATGACTCTTGACCATCACAGCTGCAACAGGACTGATGTTGGCGTTTCCCTTGGAAACCTGTCCAGAAGGCTCAGATAAATGATAACTATCACTGTCCCATTGCTGAGGAGTGAGTGTGCTGTTTGAGGGGGTGGGGGTTGTCCCTTTTGGTTTTGTCACTCAGCCTTTTAAGCATACGCTATTTCAGGGAGCCAGGTTTCCCTCTGAGAGCCTCAAAGAGATGCTGCCTCGCTGCTATTAGGATGTTGGAGACTCATCTATGTGTGGGGGGTTTTTTGTGTTGGTTTTTTTTTTTCCTGCAAAAGCAGAGAATCAAATGAGACTCCAGGAGATGTTCTTTCTCATGGTAAGGTAGAAGGGTGAGTGATCAAGCCCTCGCCTTTCAGAGCCTGTGTGAATATTCAAGGCACGACACCAGCCCATGGGACGGGGGAAGCAACTCGTAAAGGGGTGCATTCAGGCCTGAAGCCAGTGAAACAAAACTTGGAGCCCTGGGATAATGAGAGGGGTATGCTCGTGCTCGTGCTGCAGCAGTGTTGGTGGCCACGGTGCCCGGTGTATGCTCGGTTACCTCCTGCCACCCCTGTCAGGGTGGCGGTGGCCTCCTTTGTGTCACTTGTGGATGACTGATCTGCAAAAAGCCACTTGTCCAGCATCCACTTCAAGGTGACCGCACAGGCTAATGCCTCTGAAACACTGAGCCAGGTTGGGGCTGTGTGTACAGAGGGCAGGGATTTGTGCTGACATGTCAATTTATTCATGCTATATACACTTCTCCTCATGTTTGACATGCAGATCTCTTTGGATAAACCTCTACATATCTCTGTGTAGTGCATCTGGGTGTTGCTTCACCCACAACCACCTCCAGCCACCTGTGGGACAGAAGATAGCAGATACCCAACACAACAGTGCTGCATTAATGACTTGGAAAAGGAAGATCTTCTGAGTTTCATAGCACAGCTAGTAAAAGAGGGTTTTGCAATGGCTTGCTGAGGTTGGGAGATCTCTGTATGTACCTTGTCCTCTTTCCTCCTTCTTCATAACTTTTGAACTCATGGGCCAGTCTCAAAAACCTGACAGTATTCAGGGATCAAAATGGTCCTCTGAGCACAGCATAACTTTTTCTCACTATTAGACAGTAGAAAATCTGCAGGTGAATTCCAGCTTGATGTCCAGCTCCATACAAGCTTTGCAGTGGTGCTGCAAAGTGACCCGTTTGCCTAACGGTGCTGTGGGCTGCTCCCCGCAAACCTTGCCTGTATCTCCAGATTAGCACTTGTGTGGCTTTTTGGCTTGTACCCATCTCAGGTGAGATTAGGTAAGCGCACCAGGCGTAGCCCCTGGTGTTAGGTGGTGCCGGAGAAGATGAAGAGGGGAAGGGGCCGTGGCAGTGGTCTATTGAGTTGTTCCTGTGATGTAGGAAACCTGCTGCGAGCTCAGCAGGCTCTTGCTGGTAGTTCAGGAGTGCTGGAGGAGCCCCAGCTGGGATTTTGCTGGTGGTAGGTAGGGCTCTCCCGTGGCTGGGGAGGGCTCTGCGCTCCTCCCTGCAGCTCGTTCCTGGGAGCACCTCCTCACGTTGTGCTCAGCAAGGAGGAATCGGGATGGTGCACTGGAAATGCTTGCAACCTTTCGCTCCTGTGCCCAGCAGTCCTCCGTTGAGCTGTGCTCACAGGGTTACAGCTAAATGAGACCCCTACCGTGCTTCTTGTGGCAAGGAGCTGTTGCAGGGTAGGGAGGGCACGCGATCCTCTGCTCTGTTTGCTCTGGTGTCCGTTCCTGCGTGAAGATACTTTTTTGCACCATTTTATTGGTAGCAGTTTTGGGAACGCTCTGCCTGTCTCCAGCCTGGACAGAGGCCGGTGCGAGCTTGCAGCATCCAGATCGTCCAGTTTGCAGAGTGCAAGGAAGTCAGCGGTGGGTCCTTCTGCTGCCATGTGCTGGAGAAGGCAGCCTAGAGAGCCGTTAGCACCCTGAGCAGCACAGCCTGCTTACGTTCATCTCCCTGTGAACCTGGAGTCCCCTCCCCGTGTGCTCGGAGAAGTTGGGGTTAAATGATGCCCAAAGGCGAAGGAGTCGGCGTGGCGGGGAGCAGCAACACCTCCTGGGCAGAGGCTCGGCTGCACGGAGGTGTTGGGCCCACGGGTGGGTTTCGGCCTTGTGGGGGACCCCTCTCCCCCTCGCAACGCACCCGTGGGTCGGTCAGTCACCACCCGCGGTGGGCGGTTCGAGCGCTCGCCGTTCGTGCGTGTACTCCACAATTAGGCACCGGTCTGCTTCACCGCAGGTCCTCAAATAAGTCTGAAGTGCTGTCATTAGGCTGGGAGGGCCGGCGGCCGCGCTCCCGTCTGGATGTTTGGTTTCCTCTCTTCCCCCCCTCTCCCCACCCCTTTAAAAAGGTGTTTGGTTTCCCCTTGCTCCATGGCGCTCACCCTGCGCTTTGGGAGCAGGAGAAATGAGGCGGCTTTTGTTCCGGCCCTGCATCCCACTGCGGGGCGGTGGCGGACCCCTTCCAGCGAGGTGGTTTGGAGCAGCCTGGGGTGAGCCAGCCCCGCTCCCGGGGGGTGGCCGGTGCCCAGACCTCAAACCACTGGCACGCTCCGGGGCTCAGCACTCTGGAAGCCGGGGCAGGATGGGGGATTTTGTCTGCTCGTTCAGAGTCAAATCACAGCGGGGCTGTTGTGATCTGCCTGTCTGCTCACTCTGTCCTCCCACAGATCGAGTCCCAGGGGGCTGAGGAGTCAGCGCCTTCCCTATCTGTCTCCAAAATCTTTACTTTGCTGTGGGCACAGTGCCCAGGTGGTTTTTACTGAGTGGTACCCAACAACTTCTCCCATATATTAATTTAAAATTACAAGTCCCTTTGGATGAGTTGCTCTTTTTTATTTTTTGTAATGCTTACTCATTTAAGCGAGATTATTTTAAGGCTTATTATTGTGGCATGAGTTAGAAAAAATTACAAAGGAGGGGAAAAAAATGTAGCTGGAGTGATGTCCTGTGAATGCAGGACTCGGTGGCTGTAAGCGTGGATGAGGGCATGCGGATGATGAACATAGCTGGATGAAAGGGCGATTGCTTCTTGGAAAGATCCTTGTGGGTTTTGTCCCAAGCCTGCAGCAGCCAGAGGCTCGGCTGTGTTACTGTACCACCAGTTTCAAGCGTTACATCTCGATACCTTCCCAAACACTTTAGGCTTTGGTAGCGGTGTTTCTAGGTTTGGTGAACAAACAGCGCTGAGCTTATCACAGCGGCAAAGCCTGAGCCTAAAAAAAAAAAAAAAAAAAAACCCAAACAAAAAAAAACCCTCCCCCCAAAAAAATGGAATCTTCTCAGAAAATAAATAAATAGAATTTTCTCAGAGTGACTCTTTTGGAGCAACTCCATAACTGTCTTTTGAGTTCCCAAACTTGTAGAAAAGCGACAGGGGAAAGTTATAGTTTCCCTTCTTTTCTCTCTCTCTCCCCCCCCCCCCCCCTTTCCCTTCCCTTCCCTTTGCTTTTTAGAGATTGGTGATAAGGAATTCTAACTACTTAATGAGCTGGGAGAGGCCTCTCTCCATTGGAGTGGAGGACTCCAGGTGGCACTTTGACAGATTGGACAGGTAAGGCAGGAGAGCCCCACCTCCTCCTCCTTGCCTATAGTTAGGTATATAAGGGAAACTTCAATTATGCGGAGAGGCACACTCTGAGTCCTGTTATCTTCCAAGTAGCATCATATATTTTTAGGGTCTTCTAGGGGGTGGGAGGTGTTTGTCAAAATCCTGGAGCCAGAAGAAAGAACAGCAGCATTGATCAATTTGACTGCTAACATGTTGTACCTGGAAAACAATGCCCAGTCCCAGTATAGCGAGGTAAGGATTCTAGGTTTGAGTTATGGTATCTTTAATATATTTTTATTTTTAGAGAATGCATGCGATTTCTTCACCTTTGTAGTCCTTAAGTTAGGTGTGGAATATACACTTAAGGTATTTTTAAGCTTTTGCGCTTTACAATGGGAAGTGGAGTTTACTGGGCTAAATATCTGAATGAGAGTGAACTTCGAGTCTTGACATTTGGGATAGCGAATTTGGTTTTGGGAAACTTGGTTGGCCAAACATAACTTTCTTTCATTGGAGAAGCAAGGCAAAGCAGTCGCTTACTGTGGGCAATGCCTACAGATTGCGTTCCTGTAGCAGTCTGAACAGTATCTGTGTTGACTGCGTTAGAACTCATTTACTGGTTTCTTATTGCCACAATTGCTGCTCGTTGTTAACAATGGACGGTATCTAGGAAAGAAACAAAAATGCATTATAAACTCCTCCTTAAGTTACCTTTTCAAGTAAAATAATATGCAAACAAAGGTTCTGCGCTGTAAATGTGAACGCTAATGCAACACCAGTAACTCTCTTGCTCAGTGCTGCTGGTACCCTGCCTCATGACTCGCAGCAGCAGCGAGAGATTTTCTTTAGACAAACACCCCGTATGTCTTTATATGAGGATGAATGTGTGTACAATGGATGCATTTTACTTTCTACAGCCCTCCGCGCCTCATGGGTGCGAGTGGAACACAAACTTCAGATGCAGCTTTGATATTTTATTTACTTATTTATTTATTTAATTGCTTTTACCCAACTGGGTCGATGCTTTGTAAGGTGGCAGCGGAGAGAATTGCTACACGCTGTGCAAATCTTTGAGGAAGTTACCTGGGGTTGAGGGAGATCTAACAACAATATTGGTTTACATTCCAGTGGAGACAGCAGCTGTGTTGACACTCGTCAGAATGGCAACGCAGCAAAAGCTCCTCTGTGTGTGTGTGTGTATGTGTGTATTCCTGGTGAAAATGCTTCAAGTGGAGGGCACGGGCTGAAAGACCTGAAGCAGACAGAATTTCAGCCTCTTGGAAAAGAAAACAAAATGGGAATTGCAAGACCGAGAGCGCAGCTAGGGGATGCGATAGCTGGCGAGGAAAAGCCTGTTAAAAGTGCACTTGGAATTTGCACGCCTGGGATGGCAGGTTTGCCGCTCGGGGAGAGCGAGGGGGAAAATGAAACCCATGTGCTTTCCCCGTCCCCCCCTTCTGCAGGGCGTGCAGACACCCAGCCCGCGCGGGGTTCCTGGCTGCGGCCGCTGCCGCCGCGCAGAAGACCCAAATCTGTGACTTTTTTTTTTTTTTTTTCCTTCCTTAGGTTAATTATAAACTCTTAAATGTGGAGAGAGCACTTCTTGGAGTGTTTGCTTGGCGTTATTTGTCTGCTGCTATCTGATCAACTTTCGCTGAATAGCAGCGGTGGGGCTGTGGAGTCCCTATGGTTGACTTGCTGGGTTCATCTGTCAGAAGCGATGTGCTCAGGAGCGTTCTTGCTCCGCTTAAATGACGCTCATCACTGTTGCTGTCAGGGGAGGATTTTTTTAAAAGGCTTTAGCTCTTTTCTTTTATTTTTTAACTTTTTCCCCCCACCCCCCTTTCCCCTTCTTGGCTTTGAACACGGGGCACTGACTTTGTTCATCCAGCAAAGTGTTGTACGCTGGGGAAGGCAAACCTGATTAGCATTGATTTGGCTTTATTTCTGAGAAAGAGTAGACTTTCTAACGACTCGTCTCGAGAGACGAAGACTTGTTAATGCTCAATTAAAATATATTGGTGATGATGAACCTCGCCCATTGTAAGCTTGAAAACAAGATGTGGGCTTTGGCACGGTTTCCTTAAAAATGGAAGAAGGAGGGGGAAAAAAAAAGAAACCCTGTCATTGTGGAAACAGGAGTAGCAATTTGTTGCAGCTGGTGCTTTCTGGAGTTTAGATTTTAGAACTGTTGCTGGATTGGGCAGAAGGTGGCCATACCGACTCTAAAAAAAAAAAAAAAACTTAGTATAGACTGCAGTCTAGGTTTTAAAACAGACAAAAAGGAGGGGAGAACTCAAATATATATTTTTTTTTTTTCTCTTTTGAAATAAAATTTTAAAATGGAGAGCAGGGAGTCCCCTCCCACCCGAAGCTCATTTCTCGGGGTGCTTTTCCCAGCTGCCCCAGGATGCTCACTGCCTGCTTGCAGATGCTGAGCTCTGCCCTCCGCACCCACGGGCGCTGTGGCGTGTTCCACCCCGCAGCCTGGAACCGGCCCTTGCACAAGCCCCGGTGCAGGCTACATGGTCAGGGCGGCGAGCTCGCACCATCGCCCACGGCCTTACAGTGCCCATGCCCACAAGCACGGTGCCGAATGCCCGGGTGAGATGAGGAGTTCCTCCCAAACGGGCAAAATCTGGTTGAGAAAAGCTGAGAAAGGGGAGAAGGGTGGTGAAGTGAATCACAGCCCTGAAAGGCTGGAGGTGGAACCTGCCCCAGCCACTTTTCCAGCTTAATCTAACCCAGCATTTGATGTGGGTTGACTATAAGAACGATTAAGCTCTCTGTTGGCAGAGCACTGGACTTGATGACCCTGGAGATCTGTTCCTGTGTGTTTATGAGTAGGAGATGTGAAAAGGAGAGAGACATTGGGGTGGTTATAATGGAGTGATGAGCTGCTGATGAACAGGAACACTTCAGATCTCGCTGTGTCTTCTTACCTCATCTCCACATCTGGAATTTTAGGTGTTGTACACAAGTGTTTGCGGGGGAGCATGGACAAAATTGGGTGTGAAGAGGGTCTCTGCAAGTGTGTCCAGTCTTGCTCGAGTTTCCTGGGTGCTGGGAGGGGAGGAAGAGAGCAACAGAGATTCCCTTTGGGGACTCTGGATTATTCTGCAGTTTGGCTGAGATGGTGATGCAGAGTTTGCTAAAATCAAATTAAAGCATTGCCAAAAAAATAAACACCTCTTGTTCAAACACTGATAAGAAATATGTGCCGTGACTTTTGATTATATCCTTCAGCCTTCCCGAAGATCTTCCTGCTCTTTGTGGGAGAGAGACAAATTAAAGAATCTCTTTCCGTTTAGATTTTTATCACAGATTTGGGAGGGGAGTGGGGGAAACTAGTTCTATACTAAAACATCTTGTGCTCTGCTTTATGACTTTTTGGCAGCATTCCTTCATACTGCAAATTAAAAAAAACTGTACAGATGGCTGCAAATACCTTTGAGGGGTAGGATAGCCTGTTCAGAAGGGTGCATTTTTGGTTTTGTTTTTCTCTTCCTTCTTGGCTTTTTAAATAATAATTCAGATGCATATGTTTTGAGCTGTAGTGCGCTGGATGCAAGTCCTCCTTCTTTGCAGGAGCAGACATGTGGGTCTCTGGGGTGGCCTGGAAGGAAGACCTGAGGGAGTTGGACTTCCTCAGTGAGAAGAACATTTCTTGAACCTATCATGGACGTAGGTTCAGCAAACATTAGTTTAAGGTTAAGGAATGTGGGAATTGAGCTGTAGCTCACTTTTGAGCATCAGCTTCGTTGGTGTGCAGTAGAAGTGACTGGTGTCTATCCTTGCTGTCAGCCTGGATTTGGCTGTGAACTCCCAAAGAACAAAGCCATGACCCCTCTGGTGCTGTTTTCCTTGGCTGGTTTTGCCACATGGCAGTGGTCACCCCGACTGCATTTGGCAAAAGCTCTTCCCTCTTGCTGCCCCTTCTCTGTGGCCCTTGGCCAATCCTGGGGCGAAGGAAGCAGTCTGAGGGCCGCTGCCTGGGCACTGCTGAGGAGAGCAGCCCGTCTGCTCCCCTCCTCCAGTCTGGAGGTACCAGGGAGAAAGGCTCGTTGGTGCAGTACCCTCTGCACGCCATACCTCGTCCTATCCCAAGATGAAAGCAATTGAATAGATGCTACATGAAGCCTAATGAATTTCTCAAGGAAGGTTTTGGCTAAACCTGACCCTCTCTCCTGGTCCTTCTTCCTCCTGTTTGAGACAGTGTCTCAGGGTTCTGTTGGCTCTGAGTAGGCAAACAACTCCTGATCCCTGGGAGGAAACCTCTCCCTGAGCTGTGCAGGGTTCAGGTATGAGCGCCATGCCTTTCGGTGGCCTCTGCTTATTGAAATAGTTTGGGCACAGTCTCTCATTAGGAGCAGAAATGCATTGGAGGTTGTGTTCATTGACAGTGTCCAGCTGCAATTCCAGTTACACTTCTTGTGTATCCATCCTTTGGTTTTGCTGTAACTGCACTTAGGGGTCTAAAGTTTTTGTCACGTGACATCTGTGCAGGCTTGTGAGGCACGTGCCTTACCCTTAGGCTGCAAAGGTCTTCTGCAAGGATATAGAGGCCCTGTATAACCAGGTATCTTTTCCTTTGAGATGTTTTAAAACTGTAGTCTGACTGCAAAGGTTTAACCTGAGACAGAAAAACCTAAGGCTGGATATGCATGTATCTTTTGCTTGGAGAGAGAGAAAGTGGGTACTGCTGCCCTGTTTGGGTCTTCCAACGAAGAGACTGAAGTAGTCTAGAGAGATGGGCAGTGGTAAGCTGAGATCTGCATCTTCCTGTGTGCTCCTGTCTCCCTCCTAGCTGAAACAAGAGGACCACTCTGGGGAGAAATGCAGGAAAGGGCGAGAGTTGAGTGCGCTTCCAACAAAAGTCTAACTGCTGGCTATTGTAGCACGTTTGTCGTGCCATGGATGGTCTTCTGTCATTTCATAATAAGGTACTGAAAAATATTGATGAATCAGTACTGACAGTAGAGGTAATGTGATCCCATGTTGAGCAGTGAAGTGGGGATGTTACCTGGAAAAATCATCTCTTTGCTTTAGAGGGAAGGACTGGACCTCGCCAGTCTAAGGCTGTGGGTGTAGCCCAGAAAGAAGTGATTGTAACCTGCATGTGGGTGGAAAGAATGAATGAGTGTATCCTTTAATAGACAAAAATGAAACCTAGTGACGTTCTGTCCGTCTGCACAGCTCTAAATTCTCAGTGTGTGGCATGCGATACTTCTGCAGAAGTCAGGATAGTTTGACTGTGCGTGAAGTGTCCTTACTGCTCAGTAACACACGTGTTTGGCAGTTTACACAGTAATGCAATTACACTGGACATCAGGTTGGAAACTGCATCTCCATTTTCCAATTTTCTGTGCTGAAAATGAGTGTTAACAAGAAGTATGAAATTAGGGACAGGGGATCTTCTCAGTTGCTGGCAAATCATTAGCTTGCGTCATTTGGCAAGAAACTAATACTAGGTATTTTCTAGAATTAAAAGGTTTTCACTGTGAGAGATGGGAAAGAGCTGCAATTGCGGTGCAGTGAGGGCATTTTACATCTTGAACCTGTGATTGTAACTGATGACCCACTTTGTTTGCTGTAAGCTGGCCTCAGTTGAGATGGGACAAAATTATCCGTATGCTTTCTGTTCAGGGTTACTCCTTGGGGAATACAAGAACAGCTGTTTTGACCGGTTATTTTTACCAGCGTGGTGGCTGGAATCTTCCCCACTGTCACCAACACCTGAATTCCCCGACTTCTTCTGACACAAGCCCAGTTATGTTATTGCCTAGCTCCCTCAGGAGTTGTTTTTCTTTCTTCTTACTTTGTCTTTTTTAATAACGAAGTAACGGTTTTAAGTTGAGCGAAATTGTTTTTCTTCTCTCCCCTGTCCTTTGAGCGTAGAGATACAACAAAAGAAAGCTTTGTCCGCTTTGTGTATGCGTTTCAACCCATCTGGTGGTGACCTTTTGGGTTGCGTCTGCCAAGTTATGCCTAGCGGAAGGGTTTATTTCCAATTGCGGCTCTTCTCTGAGACACAAGCTTTGCTACTTCCATGAGGAAGATGTGGCCTCTGCAACAGGAAAGCTGTGGATGTGGGATGTGAGAGGGTGTAAACCATGTGCTTTACGCTTGCTTTCCTCTGGAAGACGTTAGCTATAACTAGTGGAGGAACTACTTATTTCATTATCATGAAGGGCTGAATAAAAGCGGGTGTTGCCTGGCTCAAGGCAAATTTTAAATTCTATTTACAAAATGTTCCCACTGGGGGGGAAAAAAAAAAAACAAACCAACAACAATCTGGAAACGCTTCAGAAAGGAGCTCTTGCACCAATGGATTTGCGCTAGACACTGTTAAGCCCTGTTATTTTTCTGGCACTGCCTCCAACGCCTCTTGAGAATGTGCAGAGTAGGCAATAAAACGAATGCAACTCTTTTAAAGCGAGGTTGCATAAATCATCAGAAAGGAAAGGAGCTTCTGGTATACCAACAGCAACACTCCATCCTCTCCAGCAGAGAAGTGAGCTCAAGCTCTCTGTGCCACTTGGCCTGGATTAGTGTCAAGTCACTTTAGCTATCAAGTGGAATTAAGAGGAAAAAAACTTCTCTCCGAGGATGTTGAGGTTCAATTTTTTTCACTTGAAAGCGTTTTCCAGCTTCTCTGCTGTCTCGGTGCCATGATGGCCCTGCAGTCCCTTGACAACTAACTGAGGCTGTGATCTTAGAGTGATACGTGAGCTCAGCCATGGTTAGGCATGTGGGTGGGTCTCTCCGAGTGAATAAACTTGCTGTTCTTCAAAAACTTCCTGTTTAGTTTTGGTTTCTTCAGTTATAGTATTAAATAATTGCTGAGAAACCTTCCAGTCTTTGGTATCCCAGATGGAGCTTCCCATCAGAGCTTTGGGGTGCTGGGAGAAGATGCTGTAACTGTCAGAGCAATTACAGAGCTGCTCTCCAGCAGGGGCAAACCATGGGACCAAACTATTGCCTTAGTGGAGCAGTCCAGAAGAAACAGAGTTCGCAGGCTGTGATATGGCTGCGAACTACTGAGAAGGAAGTGCAGTGAAACGGAGGGGTGAACCTATCTTTTATGAACAGACTAGCTCCTGGGGGAGAATCCCAACTGTCTTCTAAAGAAGAGCCTATGAGAGGCTTTCCAGGTTTAGCTTAGCTGCTTGCAATTGCTGTGAGCAAGGAGCAAATAGAGTAGGATGAGATTTTTAAGACAGTTGGGGTTTATTTCTTACAGAAATGCTCCTTCTAATGTAAGGAGCAAAATCGGTAAGAAATGACTGTTCATGAAGTGTCAGATAAGACACATGAAAACTTTAGTTCCTTTGCGTTGGCAAAATAAACTTGAATCTTTGCGAATTTGAATCTGCACTTGATGACTTTTTTTTTTTTTTTAAATTACTGATCATTGTGATGAGCTCCATGCACAAGCAAGCAACAAAACTATGGCATATGGGGTATTTTTGTGTGTTTTGTTTTACTTTTTAATTTGTATGAGGTTTGAGTGATTTGGGAGTTGATCCAAGAGCACTCAATGATATCTTGTATTTTTGCAAATCCCCTGCCGCTGCTGTTTCACCTGGAGTCCTAATGGTACAACTAAAGGAGCAGTGTTTTTAGCCAGGATGTGTGTGCGTGTTAGTATCTAAAATAGATGGCTCGAGGTGTGATGTATTTCTGGGCTTGTGCTCAGTCGTCCGCTCTGTTTGGAAGTGGACCCAAGCGGCAAGGCTGAGCATGCTTGAAAATTAATGCATTGATTGGAGCCCAGCAGTCTCTTGGGACTGATTCCAGAGTGTGGATCCGGATTAAACTTCCCCCCAAGGACTTTGGGAAGTGGTAGACAAGGGGACCTGGTGAAATTTGAGATGAGTCCAACTTCCTCAAGATGGCAAGAAGATGAATGTTTTTACTAAGGGCAAGAGAGTGGGAGGAAACGCCCAGTTTAGGGAGGGAAGGGGAAATATTTTATGGTGGGGTAGTGTCTGGGAATGAAAGGGATGGATTGTGTCTCAGCAGATACGAATCTTTCAGTTTTAATCCACGTCTAGGAAGTAAATACAAAGAACCTTGCTGACTTCTGGGAATGGGGAGAGGGGAGGAGGTGCAGCTCTGGGCTTTTCGGCTGTGCTGCTGAGGCAGAAATCCCTGTGCTGCAGAGCTGCAGTCCAGCTGCGTAAGGGATCTGATGCACAGGGCTGGTACGTGATGCCTCAGGAGCGGAGGTGAAGAGAACAATAGGAATAGGTGGATGCTTTCAGCCTGTAGCTTTATAGGACTTAAGCATGCTGCCAACAGAAGTGTCAAGTCAGCAAATGGATCTCTCTGCTGCATGGGAAATGACTTAAAGTATTTCATCATTTTGCTTGGGGTTTTTTTTTGTTTGTGGGTTGGGTTTTTTTTGTTGTTTTTTCTTTTTCTTTTTTTAGGTGACGTCTTGGTTGTGCATCACAAACTACTTCTTGGGGGCATGATTGCTCAAAGGAAAGAATAAAATTCTGACTGCTCTGTAAAACTTGGATTCTGCAAATTTTTAAGTTGTGTGTCTGAGATCCTCAATAGCCTTTGCAAGCCTTTGCTGTGATGTCTCAGTGCTGGAGTTTGTTTGCCCTGCGTTGCATACTGTAAGAATTGAGTCCCTGAGGAGCGCTGGTGGTGATTTGACCAGAGCTAAGTAGATGAGTGAATTTCCCTCCACCCTCTTTCAGCAGCAGATAAGCGTGCAAGATGTTCTTAAAAAGGAAACTAGAACATACACTGGCTAGGTGTGATCAAATATTTTGCACACAGGAAACTACTACTTGAATATTAAGGTGGGGAAATTGTTGAGATGAGCTTTTGTCAGTCCACTGTGCTGTGTGTGTTTGAAAGAAACTGCGAATGTTCAAGTTGGAGGGGTAGGGAGTTAAACATTGTATTAGTAGGTATGTTGTCACTCAAAAAAATCTGGAAGAACCCCTTTCTGTATTTGGCTACCAAAATCGCATGCGGTCAGGGTAACTGTAGGGAAAAAGGCTAGAAATGCCTTGCAGTTAGCTTAGCTGACTTGCTTATTGCAAGAAGCAACCACTAAAACCATGGAAGCTCTGTTTGAGCAGAAAATGTTCCCATCTTTGTGTTAATGTGAGCTATTCCGTATTGAACAACGAATCTATCAACTTCTCAGTTCGGATAGTGAAAGATCTTTCCAGTGGAGTGCCTCAAATGTAGATCTCCAAAGCTGTGCCTGGCAGTAAATGACAATGGCGTCATGTGTTTTAATGTTTGCTGAAGTCAGCAGTAGTGGACAGAGAGGGAAGTACTGAAAAGCCGTTTTGGTTGTGTTGTTAGACAGTGGAGGGCCCATAAGGGAGAGCACCGTGTGCAGAATATGCGATAACATAATTTAAATGGCTGGGGAAAATATTCCTGGCTGTAAGACTGAAGTCACTGTGGAAGAAGCACTGCCGTTGCGTGCACGTTGTGTCTGTATACACCCACACGCGCACAACCTTCTCAAAAGCCAGTTTTGGGGTCTAATACATGCGCAGCCAGGCACCTTTGGAAAACAGCATATAAATCTGCTGCTCATCTCGAGTAGGTTGCAGCAGCGATTTGAAGCTGTGCTTCTGCCATGTTCTGCAGAGCGAGGGTGGTTAGGATGGTCTCCCGGCTTTGTGTGTGTCACTGCTGAACCCCAACAGATCCTTGGGTGCAGGCAACACCAGCTTGGTGCCAGTCAGGAGCTGCTTTAATATACAAAATAAAGTGTTGGAAGGCAAAGCCCTGCCTCCTCTTGTTCTCTGAATTTGGGGAATAATCAGAATTTGGCAGCCAGTTCTCTTGATTTTCTGCTCAATCCTTAAGGCTTCTCAGGTGATGGTGCTTGGGTCTGCTGTTTGGTGTCTTGGACTTCTGAGAACGTCATCCAGGAGTTTTCCGGCCAGATTCAGACAGATGAAATGGCCAAATGAGATGATAAATCCAATAGATCTTCCTTTTAATCTATAGGGACTTTCATGCTGCAGTGTTACCCTTTTCCTTTGCTTGTTCTAACTTGTTTTAATTTGCCCTTTGCCCTCCTATAACTCTTCTTATGAATTCTTATATTCTGTAGTTGTACCATGCTTCAAAGAGTAGGTGTGGGGGGTTTATGTGTGTGGTTTCTTTTTTTCTTTTTTTTTTTTTTTCTCCTTGGTGTGTGTTTAACTGCTTGACTCTTTTAAATTGCAGATGATCTGAATTTCTTGTTCTGACTAAAATGCTACGTAACTGGAGTATTTTTACCTTGGTGTCTGAAAGCTGGCACGTTCTGATTTTTATTGAGCGTAATGATGAATTTGGGAGCTGACTCCAACTCCTGGTGCTATTCTGACCCTGATTATTCATTGCCTTTTTGCCCTATGGCCATGCTTTGGTTGTTACATTGTCTGCAGCCTTTCACTCTGGATGATGCGCAGATATCCTGTCCAGGCTAATGCTGCCCTCTCAACACAATAAAATGCTGCATGTCTGAAATGACTGATAACCATCGATGGTTGCCGTCCAGTAAAGAGTTCAAGAAACCAGGCAGCTTTAATCAACTACCGGAGTTTTCTTCTCCGGTCCCCGCTTCTCTTCGCCACCTCCCCCTTTGTGTTTTAATTGGTTCCTCTTATATATTTAAAGATTTAATTTTTTTTTTTTAATCTAACTTTTCAACATTGCTGTACTAAATCAGTGCATAGGACTTCTGGATACCCTGCTGAGCTGTGATCCTACAGTTCTTAGCCACTGAAATTTGGCAAAAATGCCTTGCTGAAATCTTGCAGTCTTTTTCTGGTTTTCCTGATGTAAGGCTTTTGTCTTCAGTTATGTTTACAGCTCTTGGGAGTGGGAGGGGGTGCCTTTCCAAATCGGCTGTACTTTATGGCCCTTCAGATCTTTGTTGACATTGTGTTGTCCAGCTGGTAATAGGAGAACATAGGAAACTCTTGGCCTCTGTTTTAGTTTTAGGAAGCTGAGTGTTTGGGCTATTAATCAATTTGCTTTAAGATCAAGAAGTTCTGATGCCTCATGATTTCTGGCATCTCATAGAGATGATATTGTATGACATTTTCTTTTTTCTCTCCTTTCTTTGTTTGTATGTTTTCCAATTACATGTCAAATAAATTGCTGTGCACAAGCTCAGAGTAAAGAAATGACTGTCTGTGTGTGTGTGTGTGTGTGGGGGGGGGTGTGTGGATCTTGGACTTCTTCCTGTTTTAAACTGTCTGAATTTTCAAAATAACTAAGCATACCCTAGCTACTCTAATGAAAGCCTGCCTAAAACCTTCTGACTTTCAGAAATGAAGTTGTTTTCTGGACAAGGATAACTTTTTTCCAGAGCCCGGTTCAGAATCTACCCCCCCCCCCCCCCCCCCCCCAAAAAAAAAAAAAATATAGCTCTAGGGAAGTCATTGCTATTACTTTTATATATATTGGAAAATACTTAGAAATATTTACACAATGTAGGATGTCCAAGCTTAATATTTGTGTGAAGTGAGATGCGCTGTCATTCTGATAATCCTCGAATTAGACAAGCTCTTTTACGTGAACCTGTGGCAGGTGGCAGGAGTCAGGAATTACAGGCATTCCTGCTTTGGGCTGTGCTTGTTTTAAAAGGCAGCCTGCTTCTGGCTGGAAAATACTTCTTGCTGAGTTAAAGTAAATGAATTAACCAAGGGGCAAAACTCAAAGTTTGGCTAAAGAGGAAAACGATTACAGCTGGAGGGAACAAAATGACTCCAAAGCTAACAGCCTTTATGGGTGGACAGAAACTTGCCCTCTTGTTACTTCTTACGAATTTGTGTTATTCTCCAAGCCTACGAATACCTGCATATGTGGACTTTTACTTGGACAAGAAGTTCTGCTGAGTTCAACAGAACTGTGCCTTTATGGGAACACATGGGCTGCAGGCGTAATGGGTATGGCTCTTAAAATTGTGCTGCTTGTGTAAACCTAAAGGGTGTAGATGTGGCATGACGGGCAGACCGGAATAGCCAATCCCAGCGAAAATCACCCAGACTTTCCTCTCTCCCCCCAGTCTACAAACCATAGCGTTTTTCAAGCGTGATGGTGTGTGTTTGCAAATTACTGACATGCAGTGATTTCTCCTGTTTGGGATAGGCAGTGGGCTGTCTCCGAAGCCGGCCGTGGCCAAAGGGCTGGCTGGCAATTGCTGAAGGGGAGGGATGCTGTGTTCTGTAGGCAGAGCAGGCAATTTTTTAAGTTGCATATCTGAACTTTAAATATGGTGGCATGATTTCAGTCGGTCACTTGTGTTTGGGGTTTTTGAGTGTTTTAATTTGTTTCAGTTTGGTTTTTTTTCTTTTAGTTTTTTTTGGGGGGGGGGGAGGGGTGGCAGGGGGGGTTGTTTGGTGTGTTTTGGGAGTTTTTTGGTTTGTTGTTTTTTTTTTTTTTTTCCCCAGCTGGGTGAAATGAAGGACTCTGGGGATTTTAGGTTGTGCTTTTTGTGTTTAGGTAGTGCTGGAAGGTGCCCAGGCAACCTGCTGGGGTTATTCTAACACTTCCCATGAAATACCTATATCTATATATATAAAAACACTTTCTTTTTTTTCCCCACAGGAGGCTTGCCTCCTTTAGAAGGAGAATTTTTTTTTTTTCTTCAATATTCTTTAACTTAGTTCCTCAAAATTGCTGTGGTCATGCTTATTGCATAGCCCAGTAGATCCTCTTCTAAATAATACAGGAAACGTTATGCAGAAATATTTGTGCTCTCGGCTTACAGGTGGGATTCAGCTGAGGAGATGTTAAATGTTTGGTTATACTGCAGTGACAGGTTATACAGCCAGGACAGGAATTATTGACTCCAGTGCCTCTTCTAGTCCAATGCACTCTATCGTACTGGGAACGTGTAATGCTACTGGGATGTGAAATAGCGTCCTCTCTTCCTGGAAAAAGCAATGACCCGACTGTAAGATATCTCAAACCGGATTGATTTGTTATAGTGCTAAAAGTCATGACATGTGGTAATTAGAGCTTAGGAGCTATAGTGCCTGGGAACCGATCTCAGTAATTGTTGGTAACTTTGGTTCAACCAAAGTTATTTGCTCCCTCGCTTTTCGCATTGAGTATATGGTACACATTATCATCTTATCTGTGGGCTTCCGAGTGTTTGATGAATTTAGCTACACAGTAGCTCTGGTGAAAAACCTCTTCAGAATAGACTTAAGAGATTTGCTTCCGTTTTAGAAACGGAGCTGGGGGGAATGCAGAGGCTGTGAGACCGGCCACCAGCACCCCGGCTCCCCCCCGGCATCTGGGCCTGAGCTAGTGCTGAAATGACTGTGCGTGTCTTCCCCTCGTGGCTTGGAGGGGATCAAAGCGATGTCCAAACTGAGCTTGTTCCTCCCGAAAGGAGTGCGGTCCAGATGTACGTGAGCTGGGTGGAAAGTCTGACGCATGAAGAAGTTTTTCAGTCTCCCTTTTTGTTTTTATGAGAAAAGAGGCCAGAGATGCAAACCAAATCACACCTTTCATTGCGATGAGTGAGTTAGATATCTCTTTCAGCTTCAGCCCTGATCTTAGCTGAGGGGCATGGGTGGAGCCCTTCATTTCTTGGCACTTCTTTGTAATGGCCCAAGCTGTGCGCCTACATCAGGTGTTGTATCAGCTGCCTGCTGAGCAGTCTTGCAGTCAGCAATATCTTGATTAATAATTATGATAGGAGCACTTCTGTTGAGCTTAAGTGCTTTATTTCCACCTACCAAAATCCTTTGCTAGGAAGATTTGAAAAACGAGGTTGATTTAAATCTTTCTCGATACACTTGAGGTGTCCGTCTTCTGATTTGTATAGGCATTGAGCACTCTGGATAACTTTTATCCCACTGCTCTTAAGGGAGATGTTCTCCAACAGGAATCTGAATCTTTAGCTGGTCCAGCACAGAAATACGGCCATAAGCTGCTTCCTACTAGTCCGGCAACTGTTAGCCCTGGTGCATCAGGTTGCAGCAGTTAAGGACAAAGCACAGAATTAGCCAAGTGCCTTGCAAAATCTTCTTGTTGCTGACAGCCATGGTAGTTTATTGGTTTCATCATCTCGTATCTTTGGAGAATAAGCACCAGTGGTGGTGTTTTGCAAGGCTATTTGTGGAGCTGGACAGTGCTCTTGAGCTGCATAGATCCAGAGGTGAAAATTTAAATTTTGTTGGTATGTGTGCATGACATAGACAAACGTTTTTTTGGAGTTAGGAAGAAGGGGTTTGATGGGCTGGAGGCATTTAGGTGTTCTACACCTGAAGATGGTACTTTTTACTTTATTTTCTCAAGTGAAGAAACTTTCAAAGCTTTCTCTGAAAGGTTGATAACTGGGTAATTAATAGCTGGAGCTGTGTATTTTAGGGGATTTTTGGCATGGAACTCCCCTTGAGGACTCTTCACTTGCATTACTTCCCTTGTGCCTTCATATTGGGGGTCTCTCTGCAGATTTATCTCATAACCTTATCAATTAACACGATGGGCTTAAAAGCGGGCTGTGGCCAAAGAACTGGAGTGGGTTCTTGCTGCAGGGCAGGGTGAGAAGGGCCCCAGTTTGGGTGGGTTGGGGAATCTTCCCCGGCGCATCAGCTCTGCCGCGCGTGGTGCAGCATTTGCATTGCCCTCTTGTGGCAAGTGGCCCGGAGCCGCTGGGGTCAGCAGGCTTTCTGCCTTACTTTGTCCGCGGCATTCATTAGGGAGAGCTGTCCTCCGGACAGCAGAACTGTGATTAAACAATTCTGCAGTTGTCAGTCTGGTTTTTAGTTCAGCAGCTTCTCCAGTGAAACCGTGGTTCTCCTAACCTAGAAGCATGAGTTAGCGTGAAAACCTGAAAGTGAAGCTGGTGGGATGTAGGAAGTGAAACCAATATTTCAAGATACGTTATTGAAACGATGTTCCAAAATACATAGTCTAAGATCTAATTGTAGCTCTCTAATTATTTGCACTTAAATTCGCCTGAAGGTTTTTTTTAATGCCTCAATGATATTAATAGTTTCAGAAACTTGATGGAGGGAACAAAATAGAGACCAAAGACACTGAAAATTAAATAATCCGTTCTTTCAGCTTTGCGTGCATTTCTCTTCTTTCCAACAAATAGCATTCTCCTCCTGCCAGGAATTGGTGGTGGGACTACATCCTGCAGTTGTTTAAAACGACACCGCAGCAAAACATGAGCATGTACTAAATTCTGGGCTACCAACCTAGCAAGAATTAATTTCTGAATTAAACGCTGTTGTTTTTCTCTCAGTAGATGGTGAGAGGAGGCTGCGCGAGTGCAAACCCACTCCCTGCAGACCCCTCCTGGAGGGCGATGCCTCTCAGACATGCCCGCAGCCCCCCTCGCTCTCTTTGTTCTCGCCATCCCCAGCGTGGCTGGGGCGAAGGGGTTTTATTGCATCGGCGGGTGAATTCCTGCGCACGCCTTCCCCGGGCCTGCTGCCCCTCTAATTGTTGTGTTGTCAGAAGGCGTGTGCCTCCAAAGCCTTATCTGATTCCTCCAAAAGCCTTGCAAGCAATTCAGATGTTGACCCCTTGAGCGCAAACAACTCTCCGCCTGCCTTGGGGCATAGCTGCCAGACAAGGTTTAGTGTGTGTGTGTGTGTGTGTGTGTGTGTGTGTGTGTGTGTGCAAACCCCGTGTCTGGCTTTGTCACCGGGGATGGAGCACCTGCCTGGGGAGGGGAGCAAGGGGCCAGGGAAGGTGAAAGGCTGGTGGGACTTGGAGGGGGAGAAGGGGAGTCCAACAGCTGCTTGTGTCAGCACGGGGATAAGTGCAAGGAGATTAATAGTTATTTAAAGAGCAAATGGGGACATGGCATTCGGCTGTGGCATGTGAGAGTATAAATGCAGTGGAATGGCTGCTCTGCTGGTAACATTTAGACAGATGGTCCTTGGACCGAAAGGAATGAAAAGGATCTTTGATTCTCTTAAGGATATCTTAAATTTTAATGGGGCACTTATTTTCTTTTTTTTTAATTGACTTCCAGGCAGCACCTTTAGCATTTCCAGACTGTGCTGTCTTGTTAATGCTGACTGCCCCTTTGGTCATCTTTCTCCATCGTCTTAAATAGCTTGGGATTAGAGGGAATAGTTTTTAAGTGAAAGCTGAAACACTATTGTTTTGCTGTCTGTATGTCTGAGCTGGTTTAGGAGACTGTTTTCATCACAGCCATCTTTTCATCATTCTGCTGGTTAGGGAGTGTGTCTGATGCTAATCTCCATGAGAAATGAAACAACTGAGTGATACTTCTATGTTTTTGAGAAGTCTTCAGGTCTTACTAGGGTATTCTGGGGCAGAAGGGCAGGGAGATTTTTTTTTTTATTGAATATAAAATTACTGAGCACAAAAAAGACTGTTCCTGGTGCAGTACACCAACATTCTGGCTCTCTCCATACAGAACTAGCTTTAAGGGAAAACATGTACCAAACGTCCGTTAAATAGGTCTTGGTTGGCTGAATAGCCTGCAGGAGATGAGACATAACTGTCATCTGGATTGCTAAAGCTGCAATCTCTTTTGGGAGAAGGAGAACCAGTCTGGATCGCTTTCTCCTGCGCCAGCTATTTAGCATGCTTAGAGTCCAATCACAGATACTTCCTTGCCCATCTAACAGGGGTGCTGGGCATCTGTGACATCCCTGCTGTTATAGGTGGGGAAACTGAGGCAGGGAGGGCAAATGACTAACCTGAGGCAACACAGAGAGTCACTGGTTCACCCAGGATTAAGACTCAATATGTAATTGCTTTTATTACTCTGCTGCCTGAAGGCCTCAGACAAAAGGGAGGCCCATTAAGCAGAGCGCTTTTTCCATAGCGAGGAGCAATCCCTGCCCTGCAGACCTTGCTGCCTCAAGTAGGCTGAGGGTGGAGGGGAGGCGAGGTGGCTTGCCCAAGGACACCGCGCGTCTCTGGCAGAGCAAGGGAGGGAACCAGCTCTCCCTTCTCTCTGCAGATCATCCCAGCTCCCAAAGTTAGGTCCCTTGTGCCGTTCCCCACCAGACCTTCTCTTTCCCACCATGGCTCCTGTTAGCAAGCTGATCCATCTCTGGAAGGTCTGATGTGCCTTGCTGAAGACCCAACAGCATCAGGCTCACCTTGGGCTTTTAATTAAAACCCCATAAAATATCAGCCTCTTCCAGTGAAACAGAGGCAGAAACCTGAAGAAGAGCTCTATTTGGTGGTTCAAATTTCTCTACTTCCTCCTCGTCTGGAAGGACAGCTGAGAGCGCAAAGTGTTTGGGTGTAGGGACGGTACTTCATCTTTCCAAAGGGACCAACCTGTTTTCCTCCATAGCTGAAATGACTGGAGAAACTGGGTGTTAAATGGTTTGTCCAAGGTCCCTGGGAAGCTTGGCAGGTAGCTTGTGCCATTCCCTTTCAGGTCCTTGGCAGAGTGATGACGTGCTTGAAGCTGCGTTAGAGCTGCTGGGATTCCCAGTATCAGGAAAGCTTTTTGCTATGGGTTATGCCGTTGGTGCTCTGACTCAAGGAGCCTTTGCGCTTGGCTGATAAGAGTTGTCTCTACAGTAAAGGAGCAACTGTTGGAAAGGAGAGAGAAGTCTGGAGCAGACTGGCTGAGGTACTGAGAGATACATGAGCTTGATGGTTCTGGATGGGATTGAAGATGCAGGTGCTTCGACTCCTTGAACAAAAGGAAGAGCCTGGGTCCCTTCTACCATGTCAGCTGCCAGCTGCGGGACCAGGGGTGTGTATCGCTGTGTGTTCCTGGGTGACCCCTGAGCTGTTGGGGGACGGATACCACAAACCTTCTGGATGCTGCTCTCCCGAAGCTGGGCACAAACAATGCCCTTTGGACACACACAAAGATGAGGCTACTTGTACCTGGCTGAACCCCACGGACTGATGATCTGGCCCTGTCTCTGTGGGCAGCGCTGGGTCCTTTGGAGGAATAAAAGACTGGGGTAGTTGTGTAACTCTCTCTCTGCAGAGTACTTTCCCAGCATCCAACTGTTTGTGGTTCAGAGTTTTAAAATCAGATATGCTGCCTTCTCCAGCAGAAATTGTCTGATGCCTTTTTGAACGTAAGTATGCTTTTGGTATCTGCAGCATTTTGTGGCAGAAAATCCATGTTTATTTGTGAGCTTTGTGAAGAACTATTCTGTGTGTGTTTAAACCAAAATCCTGCTCAAGATGTTTTCTTGTCCCCCAACTCTTCTATTAAGAGACCATAAAAATTCATTTCCTACTTGCTTTTCTTCCACACCGTTTAGGAAATTATCCATTTCTGTCATACTACGTTCTACCTCTCTCGTCATTGTCTCTCTTGCAGGCTGAAAAGTTGTCATCCGCTGCTGCGTTACAGGAAGGCATCGGAAGAGTTTGCTCATTCTTGTCACCTTGCTCTGAAATTTGTTCCCCTTTTGCCCGTCTGAGTTGGGGGACCAGTGCTGCGCATAGAGTTTAGGGCATCATGCGTGTGATTTTTCTGCTAACCTCTACCTGATCTAACCTTTGCCTTTCTGTACTCCATTCTCTAGCCTTTGTTTTTATTTTTTTTTTCGTGTCATTTGTACCTGGAAACTACTTTTGGGGCACGATCGCATCCGCTCATTTAAGCGCTGCACACTGTGCAGCTGCTGCTGCTTTAGTATTTGGGGAAGCCTGCCGTGCTGTGAGCCACCACACGGCTTGATGAGACCTTTAATTCCTCTCTACTACTGTCTGTGACAGTCACTGGGAATTGAGTGCACGGTGCAACCTGGTTAAGTGCTATGAATCTTCTCCAGTGAGTCACACTTAGGTGCAGTTACTACCTGAGCTAGAGGTCCTAAATGTCACCGTGCATAGCAGGATCGGATCCACGAGAAGAGGAGCAGTGAGACCGTCAGGGACGATCTAGCCTTGTACAAGCTGGAGCCGGTTGCGCTGTAATGAAGCTGGTGATTTTTATCAGGTTACAGCAGTCTCTTCAAAAGGGTCTTGGTCTGGGTGTTGCTAGACATAAGGAACCTTTCTTCTTGTGATGATTGCTGCCCTGCGAATCACCTCCTTGTTATGTGCAAGCTCTTTTCCCAGCTCAGCTGTTGATCTCCTTTGTGGCTGTGAGAACCTTTACCTCTTTCTGTTTCAGTCACTGATGTAAAATGGGGTCTGTCCTTTGCAAATCTCCTTCCTCTCGGTGTGACACATGTTCGATGGTGCTGAGGTCATGCTGTGCATCCTCCATCGTGAAGACCATGCCGTGGCTAGCCAGCCTGTGCTAACATTGCCTCTGTAACGTTTCTGTGCATCTCTTTGCCTCTAGCCGCAGTACACGAATCTGGGGCTCCTGAACAGCATGGACCAGCAGATCCAGAATGGCTCTTCCTCCACCAGCCCCTACAACACGGAGCACGCGCAGAACAGCGTCACGGCCCCCTCGCCTTACGCCCAGCCCAGCTCGACCTTTGATGCCCTCTCGCCTTCCCCAGCCATCCCTTCCAACACAGACTACCCAGGACCTCACAGCTTCGATGTATCATTTCAACAGTCCAGCACGGCAAAGTCGGCAACATGGACGGTAAGGTCGCAGCATCGCTTTCCTCCTCCTCCTCCAGCTGTAGTCCTGATGCCAGTAGCGACATTATTCATATGACTCGTATCCAGGCTTGTGCAAGAACAGAGTGACCTGTGTCCTCTTCTGTACATGACATGTCGTGCAGGAGGGAGAGATTTATCTTGGCCACTCTAGGAGGGTGTGGTGGGAATTTAACCCTCAATAATATCGCTAAATCCCAGGTTGAATAAAATGCCTTGCATAAAGACAGTTGCCTGAAAACCGTATGTGATGAAACAGTGGCCTCTCCCTTT
>NC_138913.1:16388060-16503060 GCF_965231255.1 Vanellus vanellus
CCTAGTAGTCGCTAATAAAGAAAGGCCCAGGGGGGTGCGATGATTGACTGTCCATTTTAGCTCCCACTGGTAATGACTTCTAATACCCAAACATGCCCGTCCCCACCCAGAGCGTGGCTCCTGTTGAACCGTGGGCGCTGGGCCTCCCGGGGGGCGGTGGAGAGGATGGGGGGAAGGGGGGGGGCAGAGCCCGCTCGGTGACGTCACGGCGAGGGCCGAGGCCGGGCAGCCCCCCCGGCAGCGCGGGGACGCGGGGCCGCTGCTCCACGGCGGCTGCCCTGCGGATGGTCCCGGTGATAAATGCCCGTAGCGGGCCGGCAACGCGGCTGTAGCATCTTCATCCTACCCCAGAGCTTCAAACCAGACCCTGCCCGAACCCACGGGGTTCGCTCCTCTGGCTCAGAGAGAGAATGAAGGGAAGGAAAAAAAAAAAAAAAAACAACAAACAAAACAAACCAAAAAAAACCCCAAACCAAAATAAATAAACAAACCCCTCCGCTGGGGTAGCTTGAAACTGCCGAATGGTGCCGTTTTAATTACTTTAATGATGTTTAAGAATACCAGATAGTATAGGCAAATAAATAGCACGGGCTGCTGGAAGGGGTTTCCACGGCTTGCTGAGTGCAGACAGAAGGCTGCGGCAACGGCATCTTCTCGTGTCTGATGCATCGCCCCGGCACCCAGGTGGCTGCGGGTGGTGTGTGTGCACAACTGCACACACGCGCGCACACGCACGTACATGTATATATGAATAAATATAAAAGCTACAGGAAAACAAATAGCTGGTCGGTGGCTAAAAACACCCCCACGCCCAGCGCCTCCCCGGCTTTGTTTTTCTCCCAAGGCACCAAGTGGGGTTCCCTTCTTCACTCGCCCAAACTCGACAACTTTGGCCTTTAAACACCTCGAGCGGTGACAACAGCGTGTCGCTACCGGGGATACGCGTAGGGAATTACCTAGGCGGCAGAAATGTGCCAGAGAGGAGCCCAAACTAGGAGAGAATTGTGCCCCTCTCCAACCCCTGAAACTTGTGGAAATCGAGAGGTACAGAAGCCAGTTGCGGGCAGGGAGGATGCTTCCATCGTGTCCTGAGACCTGTTTATTTCTTTATTTCGCTATTTACAGAAGTGTTTGGATGTGCAGGCTAATCACCTTTAATTTTTCATTTGCTTGTTACAGATGTCTACCCCGTTGCTCTCAAGGTAATCTAGACAGACGCAGCTGAAAGCCTGAATCTTATGCCTTAGACATCAAAGCAAGCTCGCACAAAGAAGTATTTCTTCACAACGGTGAATCTTCATGGTAAGTTAGGATTTCTATGGCAATAGGCAAGTCATACTTAAATAGTGAAAGGCGAAGTCTGGAGCCCGTCCAGTCTTTTCATTAAGGACATAATATTTACGTCTAACAGGCCCTTTTTCTTGTGTATACAAGTATATATTTTTGTTTGACGCGAACTAAATCATTTTCATTTAATTTCCGGTAAACAAAACCCACGCGAACAGGGCACTTGTTCCAGACCATAATAAAAATGGATAAGACTGTCAGGAAGAAAAGGCCCGCTTGAACCGCCGCCTCAGCTCACTTTTGTTTCTGCTTTCTGCCGGGATCAGAGAATGCGTTTGGGATTTGAGGGCGAGTTTCTAAAGGCAAGGAAATGGTTTTTAAGGGGGGAAAAGAAAAGGAGAAAGGTCTAATCAAGCTCGGGTTGTTCAAAGGGCCTGATTTTGGGGTTGAAAGTGTGAGTTTTATGGTGCATCAGCATGCCACGTTAGGATCGCTATGGTAATGAGGAGAGCAATAGCAAGCGGCCTTCAAAGGAGGCACACTCCATTTGAGACAGTCTATTAAGATACATTTGCACTGACCTTTGGTTTCATGCTAGCTTAATACACTCAATCTGCTCCCCGCTAGAGATACACTTCCTCCACCTAATGCACTTCGCCGGAGTTGGGGTTTGCTGGGCTCCAGCCCCCCCCCCCCCCTCCCCGAGGCGGGCTCCACTCCGCCTTTGTAGCCCCGCTCTCCTTCTCCCCAAAGCAAGGGGCTGCCAGCCAGGCTCGCCCCGAGGTCCTGTCTCCTCTCCCCAGCATTTCCCACCACCTTCTCGCAGCAAAACCCGGCCACAAAGCCCGAGGTGTCCTTCCCTCTCCTGCCCCCCCACCCTCGCCCCTCTCAGAGCAAGATAGGATTGGGGCCGAAAGACACACAATTCCCCCCCCCCCCGCCCGCCCTTGGACTGCCTTCGCCCCAGGTTGTAGGTGTGCTGGTGGAAGTCCCCCAGGAGCCGGGAAAGAGGGGCCAGGGCCGGGGGGAACTGCCGTGCCCCCTCCCCCCCCCCCCCCCCCCAGCCCGCCCCGGCCGGCCGGCGCTGCGCGGCGGCGAGCGGGGGCTCCGCGGTGCGGAGGGAACTTGACATCCGCACGGCCGGGGCCATGGGCGCTGGGCCATGGGCCCGGGAAAGTTAGAAGTCCATGTTCCAGTAATTGTCTTGTTGTTTATTTTATCCAAGTACCCCAGTGAATAGGGGAAAAATAAACACGATGAAAAAAAATTCAAACAGTTGAGTCGTCTTTAGTGCCAGCCCTTGTGGTTGAATAAAAAGGATGGTCCAATTTCTATTGAGCTGAGAAATCTTTGAAGTGGGAGTTATTATCTGAGAAATTCCTGCTCGTCGTCCTAACAACGCTGATGAAACGTAAAAGGTTCTTTGTCAGCGATTTGTTCTCCTCTCTGTCAAACTCACCCTGCCCGTTAGCTTTAAACCGTTTCTAAAGAGATAAAATCAAACTTTTAAAGATAACTTTAGGGGCCCAGAGGGTGCAGAAAATGCCAAACTATCGAATCCTGTGTATAGACATACATCTGGATGTATGTGGCTGTGTCTGTGTGAAACTCTGTCTGTGTACAGATCTCCATAGATGTCTGTATGACCTCTCTGTTCGAAAGTTGAAATGATGTCCATTTTTTTTTTCATTTTATCCTCTGAACTTTTCCGTCCAATAAATTATTCCTACACATATGCTGCACAGAATGCGATTCTTGGGAGAAGGCAGAAATGTTGGGTTTCATTAACACCAGTATGTGACCAACAAATGTTTTCTTTCCAGTAGAGTGAAAGCAAGAGCGTAGACATAAGAGTAAAGGCTTTGATCATTTTAACAGTCCGAATACCTATTAAGCATGTATATACTGCAATGTATCGAAGTTGTTAACGCATTCAAAGCGATGGCTTCCATATGCTCTCATGTTTTATTGTCTGTAAGTGTAAAGATAGTCAAACAGCATCCCTTTTGTATCTTCATTTTATAAACATCACGGTGTATACTGAAATGATTCGCTGGTCAAGGTTTATTTAGTAGCTTCTCATTGGAGATCATTAAATTCTCTGTTCGTAACACGAATTCCTTGAAGTTGTAACTCATCAGTGTACTTCTGTTTTAGTTGCTACAGAATGATCTGAGCCCTATCCTGCCATTCTAAGCCACCCCTTTAATTTAATGGGACTTTTCCTGAGTAAAGACCGAATCAAACTTCAGTGGAGTGGGTATTATTATTATTGTTATTATTATTAATCCTTATCTTGTAATATTTATGGGAAAACCTAGCACATTCCTTGTGAACTGTACAGAGAAGAAACGCCTCTGAAAAATGTAGCTCGCAAAAAACATTTACAATGTTGATATGCTGTATCTCTTTCCAGACTTCTTATATTTCATATTTTCCTTCAGCACGTGTTTGGTAATGAAGGAATGTTCTGTTGTGTGTTTGAACATACTATTTATTTTTAATATTTGGATTTTTTTTACAATAAATATTTATAAACGTTTCAATTCTATGGTTATTTTTACAAATGTGCACTTTTAAAATATGTGTTTGTACTGATGATACCGAGCCATTCCTAAAACACTGTTTAGTCAACCTTGTCTTTCTGTTGGTTTTTATATTAGTTGAAAACGGATTTCTTCAAACCGGTGTGCTATTAGTGAGGTGTACAACCAAGTAGTAATGCGTGTTTTTGTTGGTCTTTAACCTCTTTTAATGTTAATCGTTTTAGGTTGGCATTTGCATTAAAAGAACAAAACAAAACAAAACACTTTTTTTTTGCTTCATTTCTGAGATGACATTTTTCAGACCGGAGACTTCAAATGAATTGTACTTAAATCGTGACCGAGGTGCAGAGTGCGAAATCAGAGGCCGGGGTCACCCATGTGGAGCCCTGTCCCTCTGTTGTCCCCTCCGACCACCTCTGCAGTGGCACCCCGAGTCCTGCACGCCCACTTTGCGGTTCTGGGGTCAGTAAATACTCTGGATATTGGCGAGAGTTTCCAGCCGCAGCCGCCCCGAAAGGCTGCTGCTCCCCTCCGCCCCCGAGGGGTTATTGTTTTGGCAGGGCGGGTGAGGGATGAAACTGTTTGTTTGAAGATTTTTTCCCCCAATATGAGTCTCTGTCACAGTGAGACTGTTTATAAGGTTCCTAGGAGGATTTAGAGCATTTTATTTCTTTTTAAGAGAGGAAATTCATTCGTCAGCTCGAGTAGTCTGAAGGTACGCCTTCTTCGCCTTGAATATTCCCCCAATAGATCTTAATACGTTGCAGGGTTTCGCAGCTCCCCAACATGCTCAGAGTTTTCTTGCCATGACTTTTTAAACCTCAGCTTTGCAATTTGGAGGGATGCAGCAGCCCTGGGCACGTAGCGGCCCTAACGCCGGCGGGCGTCGTGCGCATGCGCGCTGTCTTGCCTCCCTTTAAAAAAGGAAAACTTGAAAGAAGTTGCCTAACACACAGAGATGACAAAAAGTTGGCTTTGGCTGGTAGGAATATTGTCAATAAAGAATACATTTGACTACAGAAAGAGAGAGAGAGAAAATAATTGAAGAGAGAAAAGAATTCAAGAAAAAGAACTGAAGGAAAACATTTTCGCTGGTCTTGTAAAAGACAAAAAAATGGCCCATAAAGGAAAGGAGGGCTAACAGTACATGCTAATTAAAGAATACAATTCTATGGTCTATAATGATTGAGCGAAGACATGTACTTATTACACTTGACTGTCAACAAGGGAAGGAATGTCCCCTCAGACAACATGGTGAGAGACGTGTGGGCATTATTAGTGGTCCTTTTATAGACATTGCCTTTTCTTTCTCAATGCTGACAAACCATTTTGGAGGGAACCATCCCCTGTTGCTTCCTATCATCGATCCCCATGCAAGCCCCTGCATTGTGCAAGTGCATTAATTAAAGACCATTCATTTAACAAAAGAACATTGTATGTTCAGGAAAGGAAGATTAGAAATATGATTCAGTAACCGAGACCCGTTTCCGCCGCCTTACCGGGAGAAGCGGAGGGGCAGGAGGTGCGGCGTGCGGCTGAGCACCGGGCACCTCCCCGGCTTGAGCCGGGGCTCAGCCACCATTTAGGCTCTTTGGGGCAGAAACACTGGAATGGATTACAACCGGGGGGGGGGGGCGGCGGAATAATGAAATAAGGTTGTTGTCAAGTGTCTCTGTGTGGGTCGGATGGCTCAGCCCTCCCCTGCGTCCCCGCCAGCCGGCCCGCACGGAGGCATGGCCCGGCCCGCAGCGCTCAGCACCGCTGCCGCTTCCCGGGGCCGCCCCCCCCCCCCTCCGGGACCCACCCCGCGTTCAGGGCTGGTGTGCGTGCGTACACACATCCCCACGCACATTTGTTATGTCAACGGTGTTTTTTCCAGCTGCGCGTAGAGGCACGGACAGACAGACGTGCGCCCATCCCTTCGCTGCCCAGATTTTTCCAGTCCGAAGGAAAAATACAGCTGGTGCCCCAAAGCCGGTCGCGACACGAGAGTGACTTATCGTGAGAAGGCAGAAGGAGAGCACAGGGAAGCGGAGGTTATGCGGGAGTGGGGGAAGGAGAGAAGTCGGATTCCCAGTATCACCCACATGACTTGCTAAGCGGCTCCAGCTTCTCTAAAACCTCTGGGCCATATGTTAGTTTATTTACACCCTTTGTCTTTTCGTGTGTCGCCTGGCGAAAGAATATTCCTGGGATATAAATGAAAGTAAGCTAGAATAAACAAACAAGAGGAGTGCCTGCTTAAGGGATATGTAACATTTCTGAGATCCCGACAGAGCACGTCGTTCCCATGGTTATAATGGGGCCAGAATAGCAATTAAAGCTTTTAGTTAAAACCCCCAGATTTTTAATGCTGAATGACACATTGACTCCATTTTCTCGTAGATGATTTAGAATTTTTGCAGGATTACACTAGGGGAGGAGAAGGAGGGGGGACGGATGGGGAGGACGGAGAAGGAGGGGGGACCGCAAAAATAATGCTTTAACAGTAAAAAAAAAAAAAAAAAAAAGGCACAACACATTAAGGTGTTCCTAATGATGGCAACAGCTCAGAGAAACCTCTGCAGCTTTCCCGTGAGGCTGAATTTGTTCTCAACTTCTTCTGCATTTGGAGCTACCCCGCTCCGAAGCGAGGACCGCGCTGGCTCTCCTGGATTGGGAGACGAGACCCCGCGGCTCCGGGCACCAGCTCCCGCGCTTGGAAATCCGCGCATCAGCTGCGTTTTCTTCTTCTTCAACTGCGACACTCAACCCCATGGCCGGGCTGGAGCACGCCGGGCTGCGAGGAAAACTTTTTCCTAAAATAGACAGGACGCTCTAACAAATCGGCTGGGGTTTTGTTTTTTTTTTTTTTAGGTTTTTTTTTCTTCCCCCCAGTCCAGCGGATCGGCTGCAAAACCTGTCTCCGGGTCACCGTGCTGGTATGCGTGGACTGAGGAAGCCACCCTGGGGTGCCGGCTGAGCACCCGGGCAGCGGGAGGCAGGGGTGAGCCGTGCGGGGCTGTGCACCTCCCGCCCGGGCCGGGGGAACCCCGCCGGGACCCCTCTGCCAGCGGCCAGCGGCTCCCTCCTGCCCTCGCCCTGTTTCGCTGCTGCCCCTGAGGATACCTGCTGCAGCACGCCCTGAAAGCCAGACAAAAGCGTGGATATCCCTTCCCCCTCTTCCTCCCCCACCCCACCCCCCCACCCCCCGCAAGCTGTTTTGGGAAGACACACACAGAAAAAAATTATTCTCCAACTTTTGGCCAGTCACTGCTGGTTTAAATTATCCTCTGCCCTGGGGGGGCAATAGTGAAGCAATGGGAGCTCCTTGCTCCACCGCCCGCTCCTGGGAGCGGCTGGGAAACAGGGTGCATCTGAACTTGGGCAAAATTGGGCTGCCCTCACGCAGCCCTCTCCCCTCCCCCTCCCGGGCCGGGGGTGGTCAGGCTGGGAGTCCCGGAGTGGGGAGTCAAAGGGAGGTTTCAAAGGGGGAGGTTTTGTTCTCCCTACCTGAGGACAGATTAATCCTCGCATATACTTGATAAAGATGAAGATCTTGCTGGGAGGAAGGAAAAAAAAAAAGGTAGGAAAAGAAAGAAGGAGTCAGTGGATTGTTATTGTGTGGAAAACAGGCCACCTTTAAAAACCTGTTGTAGAAATACAGAGACTCCTTTAAGTGTGAAATATCATTTCATTGTAAATAGTCAAAAAAGAGTCGGTAATCCAACTTCCGGAAACTGTTCTGAATTATTTCAGCAGACTCTTTTAAAAGGGGATTAGCAGGGCTTTAGGGGCAAAATCCTTCTGTTTTATTCAATCTCTGATTTTATGTTATAATTACTAGATGTAAAGACTCGCGAATTAGTATGCAGGCGTCGTCCAGACATTATGCAGGTGCTATTCTAATCATTCAGCTTTTTAATTAAGGAACGAGGTAAGAAAACAGAATCATAAAAACACTTTTGTGAGAGCTGAGAAAATCGTGAGCGACTGCATGAATAAAGCCTTTATACCTTATCCTGACAGGTCAGACACCAATTGCCTGACTTACGACCTTTTCTTGCTGAAACAATGGTTAACAGCTTTCTCACCTTGTTCCCATTATAGCCTTTATTCTCGCGGAGAATTTATGGAAATGGCCCTAAAATGCTTACACTGAAGAGGGATGCAAAAAGGTATTGCAATTTTAATTGGTGCGTGTCCCGTACAAAAATACTTTCATTCGGGTCGTTCGGGAATGGAAGGTCTGAGCCCGGCACGAGGATTTGGATACATCGAAACGGTCTGACGGTTAAAATTCTCCTGCAGGAGAGGAGGGGACACAAACAAACAAACAAAAAAAAAGCCACCTAAAGTTGCCGGGATGCCCGGGCAGCCGCCGCGGCTGGGACGGCGCCGGGTCCCCCTTTGTTCAGTGCATCAGAAGGCATCGTGCTCCTCGATCCCGCGATGCGAACTTAAAGCCTTTGTGGGGCTTTGTTATTATTATTTAATTTCTTTCCCTTGCCTTCCTCCTCTCCCCTCCTCTCCCCCCTCCCCACGCCTGGCACTACTGCATCACGTGTATTAACATATGAATGAAACAAGCAGAGCCAATGCACTTAAGGTAATACCTATGCTCCGTTCTCGCCTGATTATCTTTTTATAGAAAGTTACATTAACTAATGACATTTACATAAATATGAATAATTAGTAAGGTAAGTAATTCTGCTCCGACGGGGGAAGGCGGAGTAGAGAAGTGCCTGAGACCTGAGCCCAATTTTCGGCTCCGCAGACCTGGGCGCTGCTTCGCCCTGGCATCGGGCAAGAGGCGCGGAGTCGCCTGCGGGGAGGAGGGGAACTGTCACATTTATATTGTTTTCTCTCTCTCTCTCTTTCTTTTTTTTTTTTTTTTTTTCCTCCCCCTAATGTGAAACTTTTCTCTTGCGTCCCTCTTTTATCTCCCCTCCAGACCTCCAGTTCTGAGCAGAGTTCAGTGGCTGTAAATGATAGGTTCCCAAAAGCATCAATCCGCGCCCCTCTAGTACTTGGCCGAGAACAATGCAAGTATTAGGATATCAGCAGCACTCGAAATGATCACGCGTTAAATTATTTTGCTTTCACGGATGAGGGGGCTTTTTTCCAATGTAAATCAAGCGCTTTAGTTATTAAGTCTGAACACTAATCTCCAACAACCTTTACATAATGTGGCAGAATGTGCCACACCACTTCGCACCTGCACTCTGAATAGAGCCGCCTTTTCAATGTAAGACACGCTTGTTGCCCCTGGGCTCCAAAGGAGTTGTGTGAATAAGTCAAGCTTTTTGAATACCCCTACTCGCTTTCTCTTCCTCCTTTGATCACAGAAAATGTCTTCTAATTTGTCCTTTTTCATTGTAACAACGTTTTCAAGTCTCTTTTTATTTTCCAAACCACATATTTATAAAGAACATAAATCGCCCCAGAAAACAAAAGTTCTCTCCTCGCCAACTGGCCGAGTAGCCTATGATCACTTTGTTATTCACAAGGAGAAGAAGGGGAAAACAAGGTTCTCGCAAAGACTGTTGCTTCTCGAGTTTGTCCTAAACAAACGTTTAACTTTGGGACGGGACGCGGGGGGAGAAACATGTTTGTTCCCTTCAAAAATAAGGGCAGATCCATTTGACTTGGGGATCCGCTGGCTGCTCCTTCCAGGCTGGTGGCCAGCTGCGCTTCAACCTTTTAGGTACCGGCGATCAATGGCGTGGAGGAGGGCAGGAGGGACCGGTAGCTCTCCTTGCCCACTGGCGTGGCTGTAGCCTCCGCCTGCTTCCTGAGCCCACCAGACAGCTCAGGGCGAAGCCAGCTGTAGCGAGGGGGGTTTGCAGGCATTAATTCTTAGATGAGCTGCCTACTTTAACGACCTTCGAGGATAATGAACTCTAATTTATAAATGGGCGCAAGATGTCAAAGTTAATAGGGAGCGGGACCTCTGCAAAAGAAACCCACAAAAAAAAAAAAACCAAAACAAAACAAAACAAACCCCCAAACCCACTCCGGGGTCCCTTCCCTCCTCCCGGCCCCCCGACCCTATTTTTCCGCCGAGGAGCCGGACAGGGACTGCCCCGCCGCCGGCAGCGCTGTGCCCGGCCCGGCTGCTGCGGGCTGCCCTGCCCGCTCCCCAGCCCCGCACCAGCTGCAGGGGCAGAGGAGAGAGCTCAGCGGGGATTCCACCTCCCGCCTCCGCCTCGGCCCCGTCTCAGACGTTTCCGAGGTGTTTTGCCCGAGTGTCTGCTGAGGAGCAGTAGGTTAATGGCATTTTAGTTAAGTTGGTCTCTCTGCAGGCTAAGCCCAACCTAGGAGTTTCTCACTCCTCCTTCTCACAGACGGGTTTCCGGACGACTCTTTAACATCCCTATTCATTAGCACGTTAATCAAGGCTGTAATCCCAGCGAAGAGGTGCCCGTGCATTCCTGCTGCAGCTAAAACCGCCTCTCGAGCGCGCACCTATGCGCAGCGCTGCGCAGCGCCCGCTCCCCCCTCCGACGGGCTGCCTCCGCCGAGAGGCTCTTTCCTGACATTACCGTAGGCTCCGGGTAAGAAAACTAACAAACCCTTCTACTACAGTTTAAAACACTTTGATGTCTTGCCAAGAAACACACTTCCTTCAAGAGACAAGTCAACATTTGTTTTTCACATTAAATGGCGTTTAGTTGCCACTGAAAAAATGATGCTGAAGGACCACTTTTTAATTCGATGTATAACAACCGCGGGGGTCTAAGAGAAAATAACGGCGAAAGCTATAGACACAAATAACTAAATTACCAAAACGTTAGTATATCTCCTAGGTTCATTAATATGTAACAGACTCCCCAGTTAATCTCCAAAAGCCAGTGTTCCCCCTCTAAAATAGCACTCTGGGACGAATTGTACAGGAGATCAATCACTGCTAATGCAGCAAGGTTTACTGCAAGGGGGGAAAAAGCTATTTACACCTTCAAATAGAAGCTTTTGAGATTTAAGAGTAAGGGTCATACATCACCAAGAATAAATGATTATGAATTGGTAAACGCGCCCTCCAGCCATTAGCTATGCGACGCGATTTATCATTTCGGGGTGTTTTTCTTTTTAAAATCATCTGGCTGTTTGAAAAGAAAAGCATGACGGAGAAAAAAAACACCGCGGGAAAGTTTGTTTTTGCATATACTATAAGTCATCAAAACACGGCTATTCAGAAATAAACGGGGTCACTTATGAACTGCTTAACGAGAGACAATAAAGCCCTTCCATTGTACACTTTTATGACTAAGGGATCGGTGGGCTTCTCCCAGCCCAGCCGTCGGCCGCTTCTGCCTTTTTTTCCTCCTTTCGTTGCAAGTTACAGACCCGCGAGTGTCGTGAGAAATCATTTACGCCCTAAAACTGAGTTGCCAGTGTCCGTCCTTCCGTCTCCTGACATACACTGAACTTAAATTACGTGGGAAATTTTGCCGCTTTTCAACAATTGCCAGTTGTTAGCCAAGATGCTTACGAACAGCCGTGTAAGGACTGGACGGGGAGGACCTGCCCTGGCGGCAGATGTGGGATGGTAGGACAGGACACCTCTTGTTCCTTGTCTCCATTAGAAGAAAAAAGAGACGAGGGCTCGTTTGGGTGGGGAACCTTGCAACCCAGGTCGGCGGAATCCGGCTCAGCCCCTCTGGCGGTCTTTGGAGAGCTTTTTTGCTTGTGTGCGCGTCGTTGGCTTCTTTTTATTTTTTAATTATTATTATTGAAATCGCTTCGCAATGCCAAGTAAACCTTTTTCCACTTAGACTGTGCTCAGGGCGGTGGGAATGTTGCTCATCAAATTAAATAACCTATAATAAAACACATACTTCAGAGCTGGGAAAGAATGACAGCGCGTTGGCGAAGGGCGGGGGGAGGATAGCTGGCGGCACCCCTCCCCGGCCGCTGGGAGGGGGGCCGGGATGGCGATTCCCAGCGCCGGGCAGCGCTGCCACCGCACCCGCGCTGCCACCGCACCCGCGCTGCCGGCCCCGGGCCTGGGGCTGGCACCCCACCTGCCGTCGGGGAAACAGCCGGGGCAACCGACGGGGAGGGGGGCACACACACATAAAATTCGGGTTCTGAGGGAGGAGGGAATCGTCTGCCATCTCGTCGAAACCCCTTTCGCCCCATAAATAAGTGAAGCGCCCGGCCAGAGGCAGGGTGCTGGCGGCGGGCGGGGGGGACGGGCGAGGGGCACCTCTCTGGAGCCCCTCTCTGGACGCGGCCCTCAGGAAGGTTGAAGCCAGGGCAGAGCCTTCAGGCCTCTCGGGGAAAACGTGTTAGGGACCTCCGCTCGGAAGGGCCTCCCGGGGAAAATATAAAGTTCCCTAAACTGTTACATCCCGCTGCCCTGATGCGTCGGGTTTCAATTGTGACAAGTGCCTGTTTTCTTAGGGTAAGAGATTTAATATGTCTGGTGAAAGGGTCTGTGGCAGTGAGGCTCACAGCAGGTAACCAGCGCTGCTAGGGGGGCTTTTTAGTCCCACTTCTAACACTCCTAACATATTTGCAAGATTTGGGAATAAAGCGACTTGCTTGTAGACTCGAGGAAGAGCTGAGATTTCTGGTTTGTTTTACAAGCTCGTTACAGGCACATTTGGCCAAAGGGCACTGTTTTATGTAAAGACAAAGACACAGAGCCCGTTCTGGGGAATGCGGGGCTTTTACAAAACTCTGCTCCTTTGCTTATTGTCTACTGGGTGGCTTTGGGGGGGGCAGGGGAGGAGGCCAAGCAGTTGCACGCGATGGGTTTGCTGACCCTCTGGGCGCAAATACCTCGCTGGAGGCACCTGGAGACATTTATCAGGCGATGCTGTCCCCTCTCGGTGTCTGGGCGTCTCCCTGCTCTCCACGGTAAGCAGCGAAGCGCTCCTGCCCCAGCCGCGGAGAGGCGAGCGGAGGGGGCGCATGACCCCACGCCGGGGGCCGCCCCGCGCCCCTCGCCCACCGAAACGGTGGCAACCTCGCCGTGGACTTCAGTGGGGCACGAGCAAGGGTGCGCCGTGCTGAGAAGCGGGGAGGCGGTGGAAACCTGCGGCGGGTCCTGCAGGGTGGGGCGAGCAGGGGGCAGGCAGGAGGTCTGGCAGCTGCCCGGGCCTGCCCGCACCCCCGGCCCTGCCCCGCACCCCCGGGCCCCCGCCCCGCGCAGCCACTTCTGCGGACGTGCGCGCAAAGCGGCGCCTCCCGCCCCCTCTCTCCCCCAGATGAAGAGTGATAATAAACTCGTAATTCCCCTTTGTCACAGGAGAGCGAAGGGAAGCTGACGCCGCTCCTTGCCTCCCCGGGATCCCCACTGGAAGGTCCACCTCTTGGTCCACCACAGAGGGCTGGGGTGCAAGACGGTTTCCTCAGAAATCCTCTTTTCTTTGGAAGCCTATTTCACAACGCAGAGGAAGGGGGGAAAAAAATAATAATCTGTGATGATCTAGTTCTTTGGAATAGATGAGATTGTCTCCTTGAATATCTAATGTTGCAATTCCAGTTCGAAGTATACCCATTTCCTCTTTATTACATCATTCCGCATTTTATTTCTATGATTTTATGTTTTACTGCTGTTCCCGCGAAAGTCTATATTTTCAGCGTTATAGAAAGTCTCTGAAGATCCATAAGATTATTATTTATCTGACTTTCTGTGTCTCCGAGTGCTGTATACATTATATAATTGCTTTAAAATGTTTTCATAAATTACATTCAGAAATGTGTCATAGTAAATTACCTTTGTAATAAAATGTAAAAAATGCAAATGGCTGTTGTCTTTATTACGTTTTAAACCATTGGTTTATCTGCACTATTTCACTTGTCAGTTGCACAATATGTTGTATAAAGGGAAAGCACAGTTTGATAACAGATAGATGGAACCTCGTGTGTAATCTAGCAGGCACGTACAGTTTGGGTCATTTCCTTATCTCCCGCAGAAAAGACATTATCCCCCTCATATTTACATACTTTTCAATATTTGTCAAACAATCATAAATTATAAATTAATGAAATGTTCGACAGTCTTCAGAGATCAGACTAATGAAGACATTTACCTTTTTGGTGATTTGGAGTCTCATCTTTGTAAGTTTAATGACATTTAGACTCTCACGGTTTATTAGGCTTTATTAGATTTGTCCTTCGCTCCTGCTGTCATTCAGATGTCTCTGCATAAACATCACCTGCTTCAGGTACAAGAACAAATCGACTTCTTCCAGGAAGGCTCCGAAGCAGCAGCACACCCGCGCCTGGGCGCGGAGCGGGGCGCCGGGGGCCGCGCAAGGCCGGGCGGAGCTGGCCTCGCCCGGCGCCCGCGGGCTGCTCGCCGCTCCGGCCGGGGCTGGCAGCCCGCTCCCCAGCCGTCCCCTGCGGCTGGGAGTTATTAAATGCCCTCCCCGGCCAAGAGCCCCATGTGCCTTTGATTACGCCGGGGCCCGGGCCCGGGCAGACCGGCGCACCCACCCCGCGGCCCCCGCACTGGCGGGGCCCTCCTGCTCGGACTCCTGAGCCACGCCTGAGCCCCCCAAGGACAAGCGGGAGCTTTTATTATATTTTTTTCCCTTTTCATTCCTTTCCTTTCATTTTCTTTTCTTTTTCTTCTTTATTTTCTTTTTGTTTTGTTTTTTGGTTTTGTGGGTTTTTATTTTTGTTTTGTTTTGTTTTTTTTTGAGCGGGTGGGTTTGGTTATGCCGAGCGCTGGGCCGGGCGCGGCGATGCCCGGCCGGGCAGGCAGCCTTGTCCCCGCTCGGCACCGTGCGGGGAACTCGCTCTGATGGATGGTACCTGCCTCCCCAACACGATTAGGCTGCGGAAATTAAGTTGCCCCCAGAAAGGTCGGCACTCGTCCCCCTCCACCTTTGCCTGGAGAGGCTCACGCGAAATCCCGCCGGCCAGAGCCTGGCGCCATCTTCCTGGGAACAAAGACCCGGGGCTCCCCCAGCCTCGCCGCCGCCCTGTAATCGAGTTTCCTAATTACATTACTCCGCTCGCAAATGTCAGGAGCATGTGTTGGGGCACGCTGCCTCCCCCCCCGTTCCCCGTTCCCCGTCCCCGTCCCCCCCGTCCCCGAAACGCCTCCCTCCCCAGGGACCGCACGGAGGCCCGCCGCCGTGCCTCGACGGCCGGCGCGCCCGGCCCGCCCGGCTCCGCTCCCCTCGCCGGCCCCGGGAGCGGGGAGCGGGCAGGGGGTGAGGCGGTGAGGCGGGAGGGGCGCTGCCTCAGAGCCTTTGCACTTCATCAAATATAGATCAGGTCTAAACCTCGCGCGACGAACCTCCAACATTGTTTGCAGAGGCTTCCAAATATTTCCAAACAACGCTTTTTTAAAACACAATGGAGAGTTATTAAAGCGCTTGTTGGTAAAGTGAGCATGTGTTCTGCAATCATCAAAAATTGATATGTACCGCCAGTAAAGTAATTATGCACCATCCTGAGGATACGAGAACAGTACATTGTTAATCCACTTGCACACCCGTTGACTTGCAGCATCAGGCTGCAAATAGCTTAATTAAGTCATACACGTGGAATATAACCATATTGTTACATTGCATTATGCACACTATATCTCAATTTATTGGGACAATTAATGCTAGTGATAGACCTCGGGCAAAAAATATTAACCGCAAAGCACTAAAGTTGCATTCTGGTGACATTTGCAGTCCGGGGAGTAAACATTGAAATAAGGCACAACCTTCCGAGAACTGCGAGGTCTTCCGAGGATGCCTCCTGCCCCCAAGCCCGTCCTTAGCAGGCACTTTGGCCGGCCGGAGGGAAAGATCTCCTCAACCCTCGTCCCTAGCTGGGTCCTGACTTGCGAAAACACCCCGAGAGCCAACCCCGCTCACTCATCTTGACTCCAGGGAAGTTTGGGCTGGATGGGAGCTCCGGGATCGGTCCTCAGAGGACGCGAAGCCCAGAGCAAGGGGGCTCAAAGCCAGAGCGAGTCTCCTCGCAGGGTTGAGGAAGGATGACATAGCGGGTAGGGAGCACGAACTCCAGCGTTTCGCGGGCAACCTGGAGCTGGAAGGACACACCAGCCAGTCTAATATCCTGCACACTCGTGAACGTGACTACATGCCGATATTTCGCACAGGGGAGCGGCGAGGTAGCATCGCGGGGGGCGACCCTGCTCTATCTCCGGGCCCGCCGAGCCCCGAGGGGCGCAAAGCCGTCCCGGCGCGCCCGGACCCCGGTGCATTCGGGGCACAAGGAACGAAGTTTCGCAGCCGGTGGCCAGGCTGGGGACCCCTAGCCCGGCTGGCAGCCCTCGGCCCCCCACTCGGGGCCAGCTTGTCCCGGTCACCACCCTCAAACTGCGGTGTGTCACCCCCCCCCGCCGCGCCCCCGAGTGGAGCCCTGAGGGCGAAGGCTAACGTCGGTAGTGCTCACAGCATCCCGTCTCCCCGGGGGATGTCCGAGCACCCCGCGCAGGCTATGGAGCCGGGGATGAGACGGCGCTGGGAGAGGCTGGGGGACCTGCCCCACGCCGGAGGGGGACAGCGCCGGAGGGGGGGGGGGGGGGCGGGCAGCGGGCTCTCCCCGGACAGGCTGTTGTACAGGTCATTTGTGTAAGCGGGCGCAGGTACCCTTCTGGGAGCATGCGGCTGGGACGCACTCCTGTATCGCCTAATTTACCCTCATTTCTGCAAAACTGCTCCGAAACGATATTATTTTCTGGGGAACAAAATATCCCCAAATCAAAACCAAAACCTCTTTGTATGACCGGTTTAACTGCCTCCTCTAAATTTTCTAAACGCCGCTCGATGGTGCGCTGTGATTCCCGTCGGGAAGAAATCTCTCCAAGTTTTCCTAGCCTGCGCTCTTTGGGGATGCAAAGGGCAATTTCCAACCTCGCGAGGTCTTTGATTTAACGGATTTCCCAAACGTTTTGGGAAAAATACGCCCAGAAGGTAACCAGAGTTCCCCTAGACGTGTCTCCTACCCACGTCGAGGTGACCCGTTAAGGGCAGCCCCGGGTGCAGGCAGGAACACGGGTGAGACCCGTGCGCCGGGCTGCAGCGGGGGCTGCAGCAGGGCAGGGGGTGCCAAATGGGACACACGTGTCCGCTCCCACCCGGGTGGCCAGCGCTGCTCAGCCCCCTACACACACGAGTGGGGGCTGCTCCGGAGTTGTTTTTTCCGTAGTTTTCCCCGCAAGCTCCTTTTTACTTTTATTTCAGCGCTTCTCACAAACAGCTGCACCAGCGCGGGAAACGACTGCAAACTGGTTTCTGCTCTTGACCACTGGTGCCGTGGTCATCCCGGCAGCGCCTATCGGGGCACAAGCCCCGGGCACGGAGGTCATTAGGAGTTAGGAAACTGCGCAGTAAGTTTGCTCTTTGGAAGGTGACTGTGCCCAGTGCGCGGCGCGCACACTCGTGTAGACACGCAAACACACGCTCCTTCCTCTGCTCTGTATCTGGCTTTCAGCAGGGTTGCGCGTTATTCACCTTCCATTTCGTTTAATCGTTTACAAACTGAGCCCAATACTAGATTTTAAACCCCTCACCCGCCCCGGGAAACAGCCGGCTCACGGGGATCCCCTTCTCCCCTCGGCTGCCAGGGGCTCCGCACAGCATCACCCCGCCCGCAGCCTGGACCACGGGCAGGACCTTCCAGCCCGCGGGGGTTGCGGGCAACACCTGTCGTCCCCACGCGTGGGCACGGCGGTTCCCTCCCCACGGAAGGACGCGCAGCCCTCCTGCGGCGACCCGCGCACGGGCTACCTGATGCGGAGGCGCGGGGTTGCGCTCCCCGCCCGTGGGGGGCCGCCCGTGGCGGGAGAGCACCGGTGGCTCCCAGCGCAGCCACCAGCTCCTCCGTGCGTGACTTGCGTGGCCCGTCTCGGCCCGGGGGCAGGAGGGGCCGGATCCGTCCCGCCGTCCCGGGGCGCGGGGGGCAGAGGCGAAGGGGGGACACAGATACATCTCGGCGTTTGGCACTTGCGGGCTGGTTGCAGCCCCCCTCCCGCGGGGCAGCGCGGACACTTGTTTTGCGGGATGGGAATAACTATGCGCTAAGGGGCAGGAGGCGAGGGGAGCCCGGGCAGGGCGGTTCGAGCCCGTATTCCTCTTGCGAATTACTCTCCCCTCTGCACAGACAGCACTGACAGCTCCCCCGGACCAGCGGCATCAAAAGCTCCCCCCTGTCACCAAAGCAGGTGGACACAGCCTCAGATCCAGGCTAAGGCGCCAGGTCTCTGCCCTCGCTTACAGCCAGGACAACTTTCTGGAAGCCAATGGCAGCCTCTGAGTGCCACTGAAATCGCAAGAATTGCAAAGGGTTTTTTTCGCCAGAAGAGAGTAGAGTTTACTAGTGGTTTTGGGGTTGTTTATGGATGTTTCCTAACAACAAACAAAACCCACACCGAGTTCAATGCTCTGCCCCATAGGGTCCCTAGTCTGGGGTATTTATTATTGTTATTATTATTAATCGCTGTTATTATTTGGATCTATTTATTACTCAGAAGGACAGGAGCTGATTCACATCACAGCCTTCAGTTGTAATCCCTGCAGTCCTTTTGACTTGTCCTTTCTGGTGACGGCCGGGAAGCCCTCCCTGGGGACGAGAGATGAGGTGCTACTAAATTAAAAAGTAACACCTTGCCTAGGGGCTTTGAGATGCCGTGTCTTTTTTCATACCAAAACAAAAAAAAATCCTGCCTTGTCCCCGTTCCAGAAGCGGAACGAAGAACGGTTCCTGACACATGAATTGTAAAAGTTCACTTTTGCTTATTTGTTTGTTGAGATATTTTTAAGGGGGGGGGGGGGGAACAAAGCACGATAAACATGAAAAAAGCTGAAAGCCTGGAGGACTGTAACATCAGCGGATGGGTTTGAAGCGGGCAGACTCTGGCTACCTTTGGCCATCTGGCTGGTTTAAGCTTTTGCCCCCATGCTGTATGATTTTAGCTCAAAATCTCTTCCGTTGCAGTGCCGCTTTTATTGAATTCATCAAAAGCAAACTTTCCCCGAGTTTTCTTTTTTTTTCTTTTTCTTTTTTTTTTTTTTTTTTAAGAAGGGCTAAAATAATAAGTCGACCACTGTGACATTCTCTGGGCTTAGGCCATTTTTCATAACGCAGCTGATACGCTTTTGTGCAGCTAAGGCGACCAAACAGATGAATAACGAGAAAAGTCTCTCGAAAACTAAAGCTTCCAGCTTTTCCCATCTTTAAAAAGTTAAGTAAAATAAGAGGTGCGTGTAAAAAAAACCCTCCCAAATCCAAAAAACAAACCCCATCACGCCAAAGATCAGGGCAATACTTTTATACCTCTGAATGGTAACGATGCCTTTTAAACAACTTACTGCACACACGCACACACACACGCACACACACACACGCACACACACACACACACTCACACAAAACTTTAAAGCTTGTGAAACTGCCCAGGTGGTGTTTATAGGACCGTAGCCAGTGGGTTGTAAAGAAATCCGAGACATTTGAAGGAGATTAGACTATTTAGAAATATATGACAAAACATTTTTTTTTTAATTTTATTCCTGTTTCACTGTATCCACCGTGTTTAATGCAGGGCTTGAAGGACCAAGTTGTCTGCAGCACTACAGAAGAGTCCCACAAATTGTGATGGTTTGGCAGGCGGGGGTAAGTATTTATTTTTAAAAAAACCCGTGTTTTCTCATGCGTGTATACTTGTGTTTAAAGTCTGCGCTGCAAAGAAAATCTGCCCTCGTGATTTTAATGTCATTTTAGCTATAAACCAATTTTGTGCTTAGAATCACGTTTCTAACGTTGTTGATGTTCTTCCTGGAATTTTGTCAAAAAAAAAAAAAAAAAAAATCACCCCGCTTCTCCCAGCAGCAGAGGCAGGCAGCAGCCAGACCCCACGGTGCGGGACTGGGAGGCGAGTGCCTCTGTAGCACAAGGCAACAAGTAAGAATTTCACGAGCTTTCGCCTGGATTCAGAATAATTGGTTTTATTTGGCGGTTTGTTGTTTGGTTTCTGTTTGGTTTTTTTTTGTGTGTGTGTGTGTTTGCTTTTTTTTTTTTTTTTTTTTTTTAATCCCACTGCCATTTATTTATTTATTTATTTTGCACGTGCAAACCCCCAAACCTGAGTACTTTAAGACCACAACTGTGAAACCCGGGTTTATTATGAAAACTACTGTACGTACAGCCTGGATGGAAGCACAGCCATTGGTTCAAACAAAATGACTATTGATTCAAAGTGCGAGCCCTCCAGGCTGAACCGAGACGGAAGGAATGGGTCGCCGTTTTTTTTTTTTCCTTGGCTTTTCTTTTTTTTTTTTTTTTTTTTTCCCTAAAAGAGAGAGAGAGAGACTTCTAAGCTGCGAGTGTGACAACCACCACCCAGTCCTTTGATTCTTTTCTATTTTTTTGGATGGCAGGAAGAATTTCCCTATGAGAAATCATAAGGTTTGCTTGGAAAATTCTGCAGGCAGATCACCCTCAGAGATAAATTCCAGCCTTCCTATTCAAAACATGGCTTTAGTTTATTGCGACGACGTGGGGAGGAATGGGGATAATAAAGTAACTCGGTTCCTCCTCCCCCCTCCTCCCCACGCACTTTCAATGAGGAGTCAAACTGCACTTTCCTGCCACTGGTCTCCGCTCTCCCAATTTCTCCGGAGCTGCTGCTATCGCCCTTCTCCCTTCTCCCTGCGCTGGGGCTCCGGGCACTCGGAGCCCTGAGCCGGCCGGCGGTGGGCAGCCCAGCTTCGTCTGTTCAGGGAATGGGGCGGGAGAGGAAGAAAATGCAGGGAAACAACTAAATAACAAGGAAAAGGGGAGTGGGGGGGAAGGAGAGGGGTGAGCAGAACAGTACAAAAAGCACCAGCTCATTGGAAGGCGCTTGTTAGCAAGGGGACGTGATGGTGCAGGCGCTGCACCCCGGACACCCTCGGAGCCTCCAGCCCTTCCACCCGGGAGCTGTCTGGAAGCGATCACAGCCGGCTCACAGCTAATAATGCCCTTCGCAGAGGTTTGGTCTGCGGTGCTCGCAGAAAATGCAACTTTTGCCCCATTGGTTAGCTAGGTGAATTAGCACACACTGCAACTGAACAGTACTTGACCTTTGCCTTTATGTTTGCTCAAATGTTTGCCTAAAACACAATCACCCTTGACAAGAGAGCATGCTACCGTGTGACACTGCCTATTCAATAGATAGATGTTCCCTGCCACACACAACCCAGTTCAGCATTTTAAATGGCTTAGGTATTTGTAAAAGCCGTATAAATTAATGTCTGATGATTGCTAGTTGCTGGTTAAAGAGCCGACCATTTAACACGTAGAATAAGAGTCGGCTTAAAAAAGCCCAAACCAGCCCAAACCCGACAACCAGCTGGACTGGGATATAAGGTCAGAAAAGCGAACTTGTGGCCAGGGCGAGCAACAGATTCTTATTCTGCCCCGTTCACAGCGTGGCTTGTCGAGCTGCACTAACAGATTAGGTTTGGGACCGGCTATGGAAAAGGCTGAGTTCAGGCACTGTCCGGAGACTGCTGATGGCAGAGATGTGCGGGGTGAGACGCAACCGCGCACCTGAAAAATTCACAGGTGACGCAGGCGAAAGGATGGAGGCAGGCAGGTTACCCTGACGTAAATCTGACCTCTCCTTCGTCCCACGAACCTCTCTTGCCGAAATTGGGCAAACACGGCAAAACTTTAGAGAGGGAGGAAGAGGAAAAAAAAAAATAGTTGCCATTTGGCGGGAGCGTTTTGTACGTGAATTTGGTGGCTGGAGTCTGGAGGAGTCCAAGGCATACCCCTAAAGCCTGCGCGGAAGAGACGCGGAGCCGGGCTGGAGCCAGCCGCAGGCAGGGCGGCACTCGGCGGGGGCTGCCGGGCGGGCAGGGGGGCGGCCGGGGCTCCGCGCTCCGCGGCGGCGGCGGGACGGGGCGGGCGGCGGCAGGAACGGGGCAGAAAACGGTCACCCTTCGTATTTATCAGGCAGAGCATCATTCATTAATAAAATGCCACCTGATGTGTGGCTTTTGTTTGAAAGGCTACTTTATTATTTGGAAGCGTGTGATAAAGCTGTTCTCTGGAAGAGAATATTTATACCAACTGCAGTTTATAATGTAAGCGGATACCTGCACATCTTGCTAGTACTTCCAGTGGATAAAATACTGCGCAGCCCAACAGGAAAAGTACAAGTGATATTGCAAACAGTTGTTCTGCTTTGATTTACCTTTACTGTCTTCATCTGGAGATTTTTTTTGATGACCAATTTTTTACTGTCTTTCAATTTTGGGAAACACAACTTCCCCTCCTTCTCTCCCTCTGTGTTTTATTTTCTCGGCATGATTTAGTCAGGAGCATTTTGAAAAAAGTTGATTCATATTTATACGAACATCCTGCTTTAGCTCCAACGTTGATTTGGCATTAAACCCAAATAGATAGGCATAAGCCAGCGATGTAGCTTAGACAAAACGGTTGATACAGGAGCGGGATTGCAAAGCACCGAGTGAATATTCAGCTGTTACTCGTTGCCAGTCATACAGAGAATTTATTTCTATCAATCATTTCAATTTTTTAACCAACAATTGTATTATCTCGTTTACAACGACGTAGTGAATGATGTTTAGGAAAACAGCAATCGGACTTCACAAAGGAGATATTTGTAAATGAAAGGAATCCAAATCTAATTTATTTGGAGCCTGGCTGCTCCCCGATGAGTATATTTCTGATCACCCAGACACGCGTGAGGTGCGTGCCCCGTTCCGCACACCCCGCGCTGCTGCCGGGAGCTGCCACGGAGCCGCGGCTCCCCGCTCACCCGGGGCTGATGCTCACGCCAAATTCACCGGGAAGGTCAGAGCCCCGAGGAGCGCCTTTGCCCTGGCTCTGCACCAGGCTCCTGGGGAGGGCGAGGAGCCCTGGTTTCGGCACTCCTCGGCTCCGCTCTGCTCTGCGTTTCGACAGAGTCAAACTTGACCTGGTAGAAACACTCTTCCCTCTAGGCTGGAATGATACCTTGGATTATCTGCTTCTGTGTGGCTGGGTTGTGGTGTGGACACATGTTCACACAGGTCACTAGTGACCTAGAATAACATAGCACGTACCCCTAGAGGCAAAACAACCGAAGTGAACTTTCAGGCCAGATGATATTCAAAGCGAAGTTGTGTGGAAACCGCTGGGGCTCCTTTCAGCCAGGGAGAACGGGGACCAGACCCGCGGGGACGGGAGGTGCGTGGATTCACCCACGCACAGCTGCACATGCCAGGCACCGCCTCGGCTTGTCGCCAACGAACTCGTTGGAAAACTTCACCTGAGTGAAACGAGAGTTGAAGTAGCCCTCCAGTGAACCGGGCATCCACGCCAGGAGAGTTCTTAGGAGTGTTTTCCGTGATTTTGCGGGAGTTAGAGCCTGATGGAAGGAGGAATTGCCGGCTAAAGGAGAGGTAGATGATTCTGCGCAGGGAGTGTCAATAATGATTTTAAAACAAAAACTTTTGTTAAAAAAGGAACAACCTCTCTATCAGAAATACATATTTATATTCCTTTGGCAAGTTTGTCTTTTTTTTCCCCGTAAGTCAGGAAAAAATTAAATATTATAAACTCAGTATGAAATAAGGGCTTGATACTTTCCCGAAGCGATTGTTGTTTTCACTTAATTTTGGCCGGACGTTCTTTTATATTTATTAGCTTTGTCTGTCTAAAAAGTAATTCTCTGGGCACCTTGAGAGAAGTTTTTTTGCCAGCAGTCCCATTCCGGTCAGAAATCCCCCCAAACGAAGCGTGCTCGTTCTGCCCAGTAAAGCGCTCTTTCCAGAGGCAGAGGGCACAGCTTAGCATCATCGCCTGTTTCAGGCATGACTTGCTTTGCCTTTATATTTTTAATTTTTAAAGGATGAGTTTTACTGGCAGGAAGATCAAGGATGTGTCTCTCTTCTATATTTGCTATGCTGCGCAGGTATCTCTAATTAGACTAAGACACCCGGCACAACGAGCAGCTATTGTATGAGTGTTTGAAGCACGACAGTTCCTCTTCTGGTTCAGAATCGCTGCCTACAGTTATTCTCCGATTTCCGATGCCTATTATGTATACAATCGAGCCTATAATTACCTGCTGATTTCTTTGTAGTAGTTAAAGAGAGTTTGTACTGTTTGGGCAATATTGTCCAGTCGTTATGTCTCCAGAAGCTGTCATGAAAGCTTGAATATACTCCGTACAATCTGCAAGTAATCAATGAAATTTACGATCTCGACCCCCCCTTCCACGCACATTTCCTGTCCAAAGAAGAAAAATTGAGATATGAAGGTGTCTGGGTCTCCTTCACAGCACCTCTTACACGGTGGCTTTGGAAGGCAAATGAGTGCCAGCCTCTGCGGTTCCACAGGGCAGCGAGAACCGGGTGGGAGTTTCCCGCGGGGCAGAGCCTCGAGAGCCCGGTGGTAGCCCGGGGGAGCCGCCGGGGTCGGGGCGCACCGAAGGGCTCTCCAGGCCCCAGCTGGCGGCGGGACCCTCCGGGCCGTTGCCCCCCGGGGGGGTCCGCTGCTTGCCCGGCGTGGGGCCGGGCGCTGCCCCGCGTCGGGTCGGTTGCTGCCCCCGCCGCCTCCGCGCTCCACGCGTGTGCTGGTAGCGGAGTGAAAGGGCCGGGCGTTGGGGAGCGGCGGCGGGAGGCTGGAGGAACCGCACGGCATCCTCTGCCCGCTCCTCACCCGGGCTGCGCGGCTCTGCCGGCTACGGGGGAGGTGACCGGAGAGGCGAGCGATGCCTCCAGCCCGGCCGGCCCCAGCCCTGTTCCCCGGTCCTGTCCCTCGGCCAGAGCTGCTCGCAGGGCACCGGGCCGCCTCCCTGCCCCCGCCCGCCCGCCCCTGAGCCCTCCTCCCGCCTGCGCCTTCCAGGGGAGCCGCTGCCCAGAAGGGACCCGGAGGCTCCCAAGGAGGTGGGGGTCAGGCACCCCATCTAGGTGCTAGGTGTGTTTTCACCGCCCCCGCCCCCAAAGCTGCCCGGGGTGTATCTGTGCGTGTGTGAGGGAGAGAGCGAGCTGCTCCGGGCATCTCACTGCTTTTCTAAACACCGACCCGCTGCGGCTTTTTTCAAACGCTGTTATTAAAACAGCATTTAGGGAGTGTGCATAATTGTACAGTTAAAAGGCATGGCTGATGCCTCTCAGCCCAGAAGGTCGGATCGGGGTAGCAGCCCCCCGCCTTAAAAGATGGGGGAGGAGGGAAGAGAGGGGGCCTGAAGTTTGGCTAAGGCTCTCAAAAAAAAGAAAGAAGAGAAAGGCACTTGCAGGCTGACACAATGGTGAATCCGCCCTGACCCAACAATTAATCTTGGGAAGAGAATGTGACCAGATAGGGTGGGAAGCCCGTTCCCCGGGGAATCGGGGGTGGGCGGAATTGGGGAGGGGGGGGGAACAGGAGGAGGAGGAGGGAAGGGGGATTGATCTTGGGCCCCAGGTCTGCTATATCCTGTCCCAGTGGTTATCGTTCAGACAGGTGAAATACAGCCCTCCCCTGTCCCTTCCCCTTCTGTTCAATGCCCACTGCAAGTAGATGCTGTGGTCCTCAAGTGCTCCCAGTGCCATGCAGACCTGCTGCCTCTGTAACCGTTTTTATGACAAGCTCACCTCTGCAGTCCCTGGGCACAGATCCTGAGGCATGGGGATACCCCAGATGGTCAAGTGTCAGCTCCCGGGCACTGAGCTGAAGGCTTTTATGGGCTTAGAATGGGACCAGGGTCCAGAAATCCCATGCAGGTCATAGGCAATTGCTAGGAGACACCTGTAAGTGCGAGGTGTCGCCAGGCAGATGCAGCAGTGGAGACTTGGCTGTCTCCAGGTACTGGGTGGTGCACCCAGAGCATCCCAGTTGTGATCTATGGCCAGACGTGAAACTGCCACAGCATGCTGCTGAGACTTGCAGTGCCCCAACGCTCCCTGTGCCCTCCCATGGGTCTCCTGTGCTGGGAAAAGGCTGAGTGTCGCCCCTGTTTCACGTCTGTCTGACACAGCAGCAGGATCGAAGGCCCTGAGCCTGATGAAGCCACCCCACTCATAACCCTGGCCCACAGCCCTCCAGCGAGGGGTGCCTCCGCCTCCATTTGCAGCCCACAGCAAATGCTCCACAGCAGCGCAAACCCAGACAGGGCATCGGAAGCCCTCGTCTAAATTAATTGACTTGAACTAGGCATTTTGAAACTGGTGATTTTCTTTCAAAAATAACTAAGAAAAGGTGACCAGAGACAGCACAAGCTCTCACCAAGGATGTCTGAGTTTCTTTAATGAACCTTCCTCTAATTTCCACTCTCTCCCCAACCTACTGTACTGTCTTGCCCAGAAACTGATTCTTTCAAAGTAAGAAACCAGTCTGTGATGGAGTTAATCACCTAATCGTGCGGGAACATGTTTTAGCCAAGGCACCAAAGCCAGTGTAACTGATACAGCGCAGACCAGTCATTTCTGTTGTTTCCTTTGCTGGCATTTTAATGAAAAGGAAGTAGCTGTAATGCAATCCTTTTGGAGAAATCAACACTTCCCGCTGTTCGAAGCGAGGCAAGGAACTGAACTGAGCTCGAGTGATTAGGGTTAATTCCAGGATACGTGCATAGAGTCACGTGTGAACCCAACCAGCCGCTTGTCCTCATGGAAAGAACCAGAACTAGACCCAGTTTTCCATCTAGGATTATTTATAGCCTGTCCTACACATGCGTAACAATGCCTGTTGCCACTTACAAACAAAGAAGTCAAACTCACACTTGCATGTTTGTATGGACACTCCAGTTTCTTTGCTTTGCTGGCACATAAAGCCAAGATTTCAGCATCCCAGGGCCTCATGCTGTCCTGATTTGTCTGATTTCTAAGAAAAGGGTGTTAGTCTCACGTTCATTCCTCTAACGTTTACACAAAATCATGACTTGGAAAACAGCATCATTTTGCATCATGCATTAAAATATACTGTGATGGGCATGCTGTTTTGCTGTTATTTGCACACACCTCTGCTGTTAACATCAGCATTAATTAGCAGGCTTGGGTGATCCTAACTTGACCTTGGGCAAGGGTCAGTGCCACCCCAGCAGCGGCCTGGGCCTGGCAGGTGGGAAGGCCCCAGCCTGCAGGAGAGCTCTCGGGGCCAAGGCCGGGGAGTGGGAGACACCTGGGGTGGGCAGCACCCATCCTTATTCCTGGCTGCTTTGGGGAGGAGGAGGGGAAAGGGAGGGGGGCCTTTGGCACACGCCGTGCCCGGGGTCGGCAGGGCTGGAGAGAGCCCAACACACGAATAAACTACCCTCCTTCCCTGCCCCTGCGATCCTCAGGCACAAAAGTAGACCCAAATTATAAAAGCCTGTTCTGTGCATCAACAATAAAAAAAAAAGCCCCCTATTCTCCCCTGACTTTGTTCTTTTGATTTTTTATAGATCAAAGGCAGGGTAGAGAAAAAAAAAAATTGGCAGGCGAAGATAGACATTGTTCTAGTGACAAGATGAGGGTCCCGAAAGGAGAATGCTTGCTCCATCGGAAGTGGCTGCGTGGCAAAGGGAGAAACCTCACTTTTCAAGCCCCTTTGCGAGGCATTGTCTTTGGGGCTGGCGCTGCTGCCATACAGTAGGGTCCCCATGGCAACGCAACCTGCTGCTGCTGCTGCTGCTGCCCCTCTTCCAGAGTTGAAGGCACTGAAAGGCAGCTGAAGTGACTGGGCTTAAAGAGCAACAGAATAAACAATATTTTGATTCATTGGGAGAAGAGAGAGAGGCTCCCGCCCCCCCACCCCCGCCCCCCGACCCATGAATGCTGGCATTGTCCATGCTTTTCTGAATCTGATTTACCATATCATAACCCCTAGGAAGAAGAAAACATCAATATCCCGAAGGAATGGAGATGTTTCTATGGAAAACCTAGGAATTTTAGTCCATAACAGATCTGGTGTAAAAATCAAAGAGATCAAAGGCGGCGCTCCCAGGAGTATAGATGCGTCTCTGAATTAAAGATGGACGATGCAGACTACAAAGTACTTTTTTTCCACCCTTCTTTATTCAGGCCTCTCTTTCCATTTCAAGGGAGGCGCTGTCCCAACATCATATCTGAGCCCAGACAGTCACCGCGAACAATGCTCGCGAAGGGGGAGAAGCGCTAAAGAAAGCAAATCATAACAACCATCCGGCCTCGTAGGATTGTTTCCATTACAAACCCGAGTGCAACAATTAATTACGAAATTGTAAAAAAAAAAAAAAAAAATAAAGGGGGGGGGGGAGATGCTCAAGCGAAGCGATTAATATAGATGGTAAAGGCTGCGGGAGGGGTGGTGGTCGGGAAATTGGGAGGGGGGGGTAGGTTGGCTGCTCCTTGCCACCTCCTGCATCCCAGTCCGGCGGGACCTGAGGGCCCCCAGCGCCCCCCTGCCGGCTCCGCCGGTGCGGAGGGGGCCGGGCTGCTCTGAACGCAGGGTTTGGGTGCGGGGCGGAGGCGCGGGGGCGGCCCCGACCCCCGCGGCTCTACCTGCGGCGGGCGGGGAGGTTCTGCCCGCGCAGGGTGCGCGGCGGCGGAGGGCGTCTGCGGGGCCGTGCGCGGCCGCTCAGCCCGGCGCTCTCCCGGTCAGGGCGCTGCCGCGCTTGATCCGTGAGCAGCTCCGAGGGTGGTGCCGGGTCTTCTCGGGCTGGCACCAGTCCACCGAGTGCCATAAAACAAAGCCAAACCCCATTTAAATCGCGACGAGGGCAGTCAGCTCGCCTATCTACCAGCAGCCGCTTCGTCACGCACGGACCGGGTCCGCTGGGCCAGCCGGGGAGACGCCGGCGACAGGGCTGTCCCCTCGGGGTGCGGGTTACCCCCGCGTCCTCGTCTCCCTTGCCCAGCCAGCCCTTCCGAAAGGTGAAGCTCTCTCCGTGCTGCCACCCCTGGGCCTTTTTTCCCGGGGGTTGGGAAACGTGGGGGGAGAATCCCGTTGTTTAGAGCCCAAGAAGGTGAATATTAGAGAAGTCAATTAAGTTGTTTGGAAACACATGTAGGAAAAAAAGCGCGCTGGGACTAATGTTATGAAGAAAGCCAATTAAAATGGTTTGATAAGCATATGTATTAGCAACAAGTGTAGCACAGAGGTCAGAAACAACACTAAGTAAACAGAGTTGACAGAAGAGTGAATCTTTTGTGGCGGGTGCGCAGCTGTCCGGCCTCCCTTTGTCCGGGCTGAGGCTGGGTGCACGCTCCCTGCTGCCCTCTCCCCAACTCAATGCACAAAAACAGATTGGGATGTTCTGCATGCATAGGCAACATTGCAGCTCCAGTCCTCCCTTTTCTGTTCCTTCTTTAGGAGACAGGGCTCTCCAGACATTTTTTTCCTGACAGTAACAAAGCGGGGCTGTAAAACAGTTCAGAATAGGAGGGGAGAAAGAAGAGAAAGGAGTCCCCGAGGGGGAAAAAAGCGCCATGTCACGGGACAAAAGAATAGGAAGTTGAAAATAGAAATAAAACTGAAAGCAAGAATTATCTTGTTAAACAGAGGTGCTTTTTGTCCGGAGTCGTCTTTGTGAAAGTTTTTAAAGTATCACGACGTGGAACAAGTGTGTAAGTCCCCACACATACTTCAGTCAAAGATTCATGAGCTTCCGAGAGCCTTGATGGCTTATTTATGTGTCAGCAAATTCTGCAGCTTAAATACGTTTTAAAAAACAGATCTAGGGTTAGTCGGAGTCCCGCAGACATGGCTTAAAACGTGCGGGGCGGGCAGGGGGATTCCTCCCAGGCCAGGGAAAGGAAATGAAAAGATCAAGAAGCAACGAGCCGGTTTCTTTTCATTTCAAGTCTCAAGAATAAACACAGGCCAGGCTGTTTTCTGCCGGCTGCTCCCCCCCCCCCCCCCCCCAGCACCGCGTACACAGGCACTGGGTGCGAGTGCTTCAGGATGGGGCCGGGAACACCCCCTGAACTGAAAGAAAACAAACTTTTTTTTTTTTTTTTTTTTTTTTTTTTTCTGGCAGGCGAGGTGAAGTGCCAGGGCTGAGCTTGCCCGGCCGTGTCAGTCGGGCTAAGGGCTTACACCGGGCACCCCGAGGTATTTTTGTCCCTTCGGGAAATCAGATACTGTCCTGTGAAAAACCATCATTTTCTCCTGACACCTCTTTCCGAGGAAAGGATGCACATTTCGGGAGTGATGCCATGCTTCTTCCTCTGGCAAAGCCCCGGCACCGCCGCCTTGAACTCGCCTTTAGTTCTGCACTTGTCTTTCTTGGTTTAATGTCATTCGAGAAAAAGATATAGATAAAAAAGGGGGAAAACAAAGCCAAGCTGGGAGCTGCAACAAAACCCCAAGTCGAGCACGCACACCTCCTCCCTAAATCTGCTCATCCCCTCTGTCCAACATTGAGCCTTGCTCGCCCTCCCCGAGAAACCTTCTTGGAGCACAACTTTTGTTAAACCAGAGCTGACAGGGAAACCTCAGGAGAAACAATACAGCTCGGTTCCCAGGGACAACACGTGTTGCCCAATGTTACCCAAATTGTCCGCAATATTGTCAGAGTAAGTATGCGGCAAGTGGCTTTTGCAGTCCCCTGAGAAATTGATAGCTCTTATGCGCTTTTGATCCTGGACTCTGGTTTAGTCAAGTTTCGGTTTGGGAAAGACAAATGCGAAAGCCTAAATTTTATGACTTCGGAATTTGAATATGAATCTTCTGTCTGGGCACAAGAACACACCAACCCACTGCAAATCAGAGGAGGGAAATCATTATAGCCTGTCATTGGAGTTGTTGTTCTGTCTTTGAAGCACAGTCCAAGCGCAAACTTTTCTGATGAATCGAAGTCGTTAAATTTTAGTGCAGATGAGTTATGGCTTAGCTTCCAAAATAGTACAAACGTTTAATAAAAATCGCCTCATCTGTGGCCTTTCAGAATTGTCTTGTTTCACCAGCGAAAATTAAATTTGGGACATCTCACCCTTTTCTAAATGCCATCTTCCCAGTAAACTCCATTTATTAACATTATCAATTTTCTCTTTCAAGTCTGTCATTCTCATGATTTAAGGGGACTCTTTGTCTTAAAGCGAAGATTTCATAATCGGAAAAAGCCGACTGGAGTCACACGGCTGCGTGATTTCGGACGCGTGGATAAACGGCCCCGGGGGCGTGCGTACCCCCGCACTAAAATCCGGTCGGTGGGACAGGCGGGGCCCGGTCCCGCCGGCCGTGGCCCGATGCGGGTGGGGGTGCGGGACCCCCGCGCTGCCCAGGCGGGGCCGCTCCCGGGACTCTGCCCGGCCGGCGGCGCGTCGGACGGCCGCGGTGGCACCGCCGTGGGGCGGCTGTGCGTGTGCGCGGGGTCCGGCTCCCACCCGCGCTCAGCCCGCCGTGAACTCGCCTCGCACTTCCCGGGGCGAGGCACCTTCCCCGGCGCTTCGCCCGCTCCCCTCGTCCCGTCCCGTCCCGTCCCGTCCCGTCCCGTCCCGCCCGGGGAAGAGCCGGGAACGCTGGGGTAGTTTGCACATTCGACATGAATTTCAGTGAAACCAGATGCCAGTGTCTAAATTAATACTAGTGTTTTGCAGATTCTATAACCATTAAAGCATCGAATTAATTAAGTTCTGCGGCTTTCTTTAAGTCGAACGCTATCGCTTTATTCCCATCGATGGGAGGCGGGTCAGCGCACTCGGGCACAGTCATCAGATACTTTCCAGAAGTTTATCTGTACATCAGAACACGTTCTGAACCGATTCCAGGAACACTCTGCTTCTTATCCATGAAGCCTGCAAGCTTTGGAGAGCACTCTCCAAAGAGAGAGAGTATAAATAGCGCGGACAAGCCTGTAATTGCAGCAGAGCAGACCCCAGCCCTCCCAACCTGCTCATTTGAAGGAGTAGTTGGATTTGCCCCATATTTTTTTTATCTTTTTTTTTTTTTTTTTTTGAGGGGGTGGGGGGGCTTGGAGCTCTTCTAACTTTTGATTTTCTGAGGATTTTCTTCTCCTTTTTTTTTTTTTTTTTTTTTTTTTTGGAGAGGCACTTTCCCGTAACCCCGCCCCGACACAGCTAGGTACAGTCAACAGGCAGGGTCTCAGTTACAAATGTTTTAATGGGAGAGGTATTGGCTGGGGAACTCTCTCGTTCACCCTCTTGGAACCAAAAAAAAAAAAAAGTTTCCTAGAGCACAGGAAAGCCCTGATGACCTTACAATTCACCCCGCACATTAAAACAGTGGCTGCACGGCTGCCTGCCTGAGAAGAAAAAGCAATAGACTTAAGAGGAAATTGAAACAAGGACATTTCTGCTGAGTTCGGAGTTGGTCTGGTACATCTTTTGGATCAGATCAAGGCAACTGGGTTTGATTTTGCTTGGCTTTACAGGGAACACTGGGAAGAGAAAACCGCAATCAAGGTGGGGCCCAGGGCTTCAGCAGCGAGCGGCTGATGAGCCCTCCCCCCCCCCCCCCCCCCGTTCCCCCCCGCCGCAGCGGTGCCTTACGCTAAGCAGACGGGGCAGGTACAGCTGAGTCCTGCTCCTGCCTTCCGCGCCACATGCCACTACCGGCGGAGGAGCACGTCCCTGAAGGGGCTGCGGGTCTCTTTGCTAAAAGAGGCGCACTCGCCCCCCCGCCCCCCGCCCCCGGCTCCCTGGGGCCACGAGTGGACCCCGTGTCCCGACCCCTCTTCCGCCCCCTCCCGCGGAGCTTCAAAGGTTGTCCTTCTGCGGGGGTTTTCCGCCGGCCCTGGCCGCTGCCTGCTCGCCCTGAAATCGCAATCCCATCTGGCGCAGGGGGGTCTCGCCGCCAGGTTGCCTCCTCCGAGAGGAGCTGCGCCCCGCAAAGCGTCGGTACGAGGGGAGAACGAACCAGCAAAAGTTGGCCCTTTAGGGGAGAAAACGGCAGGTTAAAAGGCAGGCGAGAGGCAGAGGCAGGGTTTCTCCGGCTGCTGGGGATCGCAAGGAGAGGGGTGCCTTTTCAGCAGACTTTCAGAGGAAACCACAGGAGGAGGGAGAAACTTGCTGCGTAGGACACTTCAGTACTGGGTAGCTGCGCGCAGCACCGCCTGAGCAGCGGGAATGAACCCGCAGCAACTTAGTCTTTATTTCTCCCGTGCTTAATCCCACGATTACCGTTACCCCTGCATGCCTTCCCCTGCGCGTCCTCATTCCATTAATAAAAGGGAAAAAAAAAAAAAAAAAGAAGATAACTGTACCAGAGGCCTTTGAAAAGTTGAGCGCATCCCGGGGCTGGCGTTAGGCACAAGGCTCCGCGCCGCGTTGCTCGGCGGGACGGGGACGGGGACGGGACTGGGACGGCCCGGCCGCCCTGCGCGCCCGCGGAAAGGCAGCGCGGAGCGGCCCGCGCAGGGCGGGGTGGGGGGGAGCGGCCATCCTGGCAGCGCCTCTCACCTCCACCCCGGCATCTCGGCTATCGCGACACGAGTCGGGCCCCGCCAGCGCGACCCGCCTGCGGGGCTAAAGGGGTAGACTGGAGACTGCTCCTGTCCAGGGCGATTCCCCCGATACCCTCGAGAGTGGGAAGGTTTTCTGGCTTCGTATGGCCAGATCTGGGGCTGGGGCTCGACCGAGCTCGCCAAGACCCTCTCAGGAATGTAAATATTTCAGTCTTTCCTATGAGGAAAAAAAAAATCCCTGCGCGGGGTGAGTCCTTGAGCGGGAGTTTGCTGACCACATCCAGCCCCTCTCCGCCACCACGTCCCCTCGCTAAGGGACGTCGTCCAGCTCTGATGGTAAAAGGAGAAACGACTTCATTGCCAAGGGTCACATTTCTAGTAGCAAAGTGCTGTTAATATTTTAATTACATTTTAAAAAAATAACTCGATTAAAGGATGCAGTTTATTGGACTAATGCGAGTGTATTTCAAAGAAATCAAATACCCAGAGTTAATCAATATTCAGACACTCGAGGCTACAAAGCTAGGTGAAAACAAAGCCTTTTTCAGCAGAGTAGCAGTAATGTGCGGCACCTGAAGTAAGTCACTGCTGGGGAGCTCTGTCAGACACTACTAATTAACCTACTTTTCAACCGAGTTGATGTCAACTTTTTGTAAGCCAGGAGAGAGACGCGCTTTTCTTCGGGTTTCATCCTCGCACATCGCGGTCCTTCCCCGCGCCGCCCGCCCGCGGGGCGCCCCCGGGCTCCGCCGCTGCGGATCCGCCGCGAGGCTGCGGGCAGCCCTGGCGGGGCGGCGATCCCTCTCTCCGGCCCCAGCCCCGGCGGTGAGATCCGCCCCGTGTGCTCCTGGGGCTGGGCAGCATCAGTGGGGCAAGCTACGCGGTAGAGGACTTTTTATTTTCGATGTTTTTTGGAGCGCGCCAGCGCAGCACCGCTTCCAATGACTTTTTTTTTTTTTTTTTTTTTTTTTTTTAGTTCTCCCCCCCCCCGAAGTGACTCTCTGCTTCCTAAACGTTACAGGGCAGTGGCCGGTCGGGGGCAGCCCCCCTTCAACCCTCGGACTTTTAGTGAAGAACCAGTTCTTGGCGTGGGAAAGCAGCCTCTTTTCTAGGGGGGGTGTAATGCGATGCTGTTTGTTTTGCTTTAAGAAACTTCATCGGAGCAGGAAGACCACACTAAATTGCCCTCTACAAACCCAGGAGCGCCTCTTATGGAATCTTTAATTTAACAACGCAAAAATCTCCTAAATAGTACCCCCCCCCCCCTCGCCCCTAACAAACTAACACCCCTAAATTTCTCATAAAGAAACAAATAAAATAAGAGACACAGCCTTTCTACTGCATCTTTCCTAGAGCAGCAACAAAAAAAGCTACCCCACCTTGTCTGAATTTACATAGATCATTAATTAGGTACAGACCTGTGCCAATTTACATCACCTGTTGGTCTGGCCTGTGGCTATATATATGAGGCAGCACACCTCCTTCCTTTTGAATGCTCCTGCTAAGTGAGAGGGCAGAGCTGGAAGGTTACTGGTAGGTAGTTCAGACCTGAGCTATAAAAAAAGGAAAATTCAGAAATTTTTCAATGAGCAAGTTCTATCACAGCCCTAGGGCGTGATTTGTGAAGAAAGATAGCACAAAAAAGGATTTAGTGTAGAGAGGACAAAGCTTAGAAGAACCTCTGAATATGGAAGAAGTTATTGGTAAGGAAAAGAACCAAATGCTTTCTCTGCAGTAGACAGCAGAAGAGAGTGGGCTTAATTGCAGCAAAGGGGATTTGGGGTAGAGGTGAATCAAGGTCTCCAGCTGCAAGGAGAGCTAAGTGCTGGCACTGTCCTAGGGAGCTTTTGGGGTGTCTGTGCATTGCAGGGAAGCCAGACAAGCCTCTGCTGGGGATGATGTGAGTGTGGGCATCTTGCCTTTAAGGAGATAAGCCATTCTTCAATCTCTCTAACTATATTCGATATACTGTTGGTCAGAGAAGTGTCACATTTGGCACTAAAGAAAAAATAAAGTCAAAGAGCTCAATCTTGTAGGATGAGTATGTTCAAGGGGGAGAAGCTCAGACTGTGTACAGGTCCTCTGACATTGCTCCCAGCTTTAAGGATACTAAGGCAGGCTTTAGCAGCAGAGGCAGTATTTAAAATATTTAATTATGTAGTTACCAGATTTAGCAATAAAGGACAAGCCAAGTGAAAGGGCAAACTTCACAAGGTGACTGGGTACTGCAGCTCCAACTAGGAGTTGGAGCTATGAGGTCCCCAACTAGCATGTGCATCACTGAGGTTGTTTTGGGCCATGCCCTGAGGTGCAGGGACATTCCTAACTTAAGAATCCCTTTTCCTCCAGAGGTCACCACTTTCCCAAAACAACTTTTGAAGCCAGCATGGGTGCTAACAGCTCTGAACATCAACGTGAGTATTTTAATTTGAAATACCTCTTAATTTTAATTCTGCTACCTGCCAGACCACTAGAAACAAGGTTCAGCATGTGCACAAATGCTGAAAGTTCAACAGATTTTACACCTCTGAAATAACAAACCCCCCAGCTTTTTCTTAACTGGGGGCCAAGGAAAAAAAATTGTTATCTTGGAGCTTGATTTCTCAATGTATTGGAGGAAGTGCGCGAGGGGTGGTGAGAAATATGGAGGGAACTATATCTAATGGAAAGCAGAACACAACTCTACAGTGCTCTTCCCTGGGATTTAGTTGTCATCCAAGTGTTTCCCATGAGCAATAACATTCCATATATATCCACCTGGTAGCACTGGGTACAGCTTCAGAATTTAAAATGAGTTTTTACTTATGTGAACCTGAAAACATTCTTTCTACTGTGAGACAAGCTGTTTGGTGAAGAACTCCCACTCTTTCCTCTGCTTTGATTTAAGCTTTTTTTTTTTTTTTTTCATTTACTAACATGCTTATGGAAATAATTTGCAAACATATTGTATCTTTTAAAGTTAGAGATATTGTGCCATTTGTTCTTATGCGGACTCTTAAGTGAAGTCATTGTGGGGGTTCTGCCTAAACAGTGGACGTGAAGAAAGCTTCATGTATTTCACGGGTTGGTGGGTATGGATTTTGCTACAGCATTTCCCCTCCTGCTTGTTGCACAATTGTGCATTAACTTTTCACTTTTCACTTGAAAGAAATAACAAAAAGTTGAGTCTAGCAGCCTCAGTTACAAAGATTACCATATAAAAATAACCCCCAAACTTAAACCAACGCCTTATTGCTGTTTAGGATTTGAGGGAAGCTGAAATAAGCTGTAGGTAGGAACGACCCTATGTATTTTAACAGATCGCTAATTCAAAAGTAAAAAATAGATTGGGAGGGATGCTGTATAAAATAAATACCATACGCATGACTCATCAGCATGTTGTTTCTTTTCACGTTGAATTATTCTAAGGCTTCAAGACCTGCCATTTACCTTAAGCTACCAGGAAACACTCACCTTTTTTACCAAAAAGCGGTAGAATTTCAGGATCTCGGTTCCTTTTGCTCCATGAAAGTGCCCAGGACTCTGTCTACATGGCAGAAAGAACAAACTTTACCTGTGATAATTTCATTTTGAAAAGTTTGTCATGCATAGGTTTTAATAAGATAAACACGAGCACACGAGCAGTGCAGCAATTACGATGCCAGACAGTCATTTGTATTGAACAGGTCGTTTAGAATGGAGTTCTGGCAAATGTAAATGTCTGCTGTGCCGCTTACAGCTCCTCTTGGGCACAATAAGATTTGCGAAAATGTTTTCTTCTTGGTGTTTCTTGAACAAACATTTTCTTTGGAGGAGTCGGGGATGTGTGTCTCTTTCTTGTTTGTTCTCCCTGAGCACAAATGACAACATAATTATTGCGTACAAGGTAGCGGTGCTGTTGAGGGACTTTCAGCATATTTGTGATTTTTCTCTTCATTTTTTTTTTCTCCCTCTGGCTAAAATTTTTCAGAAATGTATTAATTGTCTGTATAACTCATGTATAAACCCTACAATTTATGAAATTACTGTTATTATGGAGGATGGATACTGGCATTTTTGCTTTCATATACTGAGAACGTATTTGTTCTCTTGTTGATTTTATGAAATCTCATAGCTTTCTGTCTAGGAAGGTCTTGCGATTTGGATTTTGCCTGTACAGATGTACACAGGAAGGGGCTCTTTTTTTTTTTTTTTTTTTTGGTGGATAAGAACTCTTATGTGACAATAAAGCAGAAAATCTGGTGTACTGTCACTTGTGCAAAAAATGGTAGATTAAAACATGCTACAGGATGGTACTTTGTGTAGCTCAACTTCTCTACTACCGCCCATCACAAGTTATTTAATGAGGTTATCTGAACATCTGAACCCAATAAAAAATAATTGTGGGAATCTGAAGTTCTAAAACGGGTAAACTTCCCTTCTGTGTTCGATCTACAAATTGTAGAGAAATGTCACTAGAGAGAAAATCTGTGCAGTAAGTACTCTTCTAGTACTGTGCAATGTCACCCTGAGGTGCTGGAAATAGCCGGGGCAAAAGCCTTGGCTAGATGGGATAGTTGATGGTGGCCTGAAACTGAGCTCTCCCGACCTGCTGTAATAAAAGCAGTAATCATGCCCAGTGATTCTCATATCCTTTAAGTCGCGAGTTCATGAAGGAGCAGTAGCATATATCCAACCTATGAGGCAAATATTCTACTTGACGTTCCCTGGGGTCCTGCTCTTGGATTATCCAGAGAGCAAACATGGCTGATGCACGCCACGAGGAAACCAGTGGAGAGGAGAAGGGAAAGGGCTTGTGCTCGCGCCTTGCCCTAATACAGTCACTATGAGGGTCACGGCATAGGCTGCAAGCTGGAGCTTGGGTGGGCTCCTGAGCTCCACAGGCTGCAAGACCGGCTTGTCCTTTCCAGGCTTTTCTCCTGACTCCAAGGCTGATACCCAGTTTGGTAAAGAGCGGGTGAGCTCTTCTGACAAATCATCATAAATCCGTATAGTTCAAAAGTTACTGGTCAAGGACCAATAGCTCTGGAGAGCACTGAGGCAAAAAAGGAAACAGCAGAATTCCTGAATCCTCCACTTTTAGGCAATTTATGAAGGGGAAAGCCATGAGTTGTAGGAGTCCAGCTTCTTATTTTGATAATTATTGTCTCAGGTCCACGCACACCACAGATGTAGCTAAAAGTAACCATTGCAAATCCCAACACACAATTGCCACTGAATTTTGCGGTGAGGTGTATTTGTATGGATGCTTATGGTTTTTTGAGCTGCTGTTGGCTTCTGTGCTGTGTGAAGCTGAGGTTGCTGGAAAAAAGCAGTAGCTGGTACATCTGGTTCCGTTAAAGCGCTGGTGATGGCTGGTGCAAACAGCCTTGCTGACACCTGCGCGTTTAATCTTGTCCTGCAAGGGCTGCTTCGCTTTGCTGTCTGGTCCAGACCGAGACTGACTGTTCAAGTACTTACACCGAGTTACGCATCCGCCGCTCGGCGAGGAGGGAAAATGCCTGTCTGCTGCTATCTCGGAAACACGAGTTTGCTGATCGCTTCCTGGAAGAGCATTCCTTTAGCGGCCGCGGCACTGGATGCCATGGCTTGGTTTCAAAAAGCAAAGCTGTTAGTAATGTAATGCCTGGGTGTTTGGATGGCTTGTGGTGTTCTCTATAGCTCCTGCTGGCAGGGCTGCTCCTTACTGTTTGGGGCGGAGGACAAGGCAGAAGGTCTTTCCTAGACAGCAAGGTCCTCCTAAAAGGATTTCACTAGGAGTTTGCTTACTTCACGTACAAGAATTTTTACTTGACTTATTCTTGCCCTGCATTCAATACTTTTGGGGACAGGGGCCGTGCCCTTGTTCTTTAGAAAAGGTTGGTTGGTTTTTTGGTTTGGTGTGGTTTTATTTTTTTTTTTTTTTAACATTGTTACTTTTCTTAAACCTTAAAGGTAATCTCCTGGTTGTGTGTGGTGGCACCCTTCTCTTGCTTGGTGTGCCCTAGGATTGGCTTGCTTTGCTGTGGTGAAAGACTGTGGATTTGATCTAGTTATTTTTGCTTTGGCTTGCCCATACTTTTTTTTGGAGTGTTGCTGACTGTGTCGTTCACATCACATTAGGTCAGATACCAAACTCTTTTTTTTTTTTTTTTTTTTTTTTTTTTTTTTTTTTCTGAACATCAGAGGCAATGAGATAAATTTCCGGACTAAAGATTTCTGATATTCTAGGGATATTCAAGAGGCCTCTGATTTCAGATCGCTGTCACACTGGTGAACAACGAGGACCTTGGCAGACTTCAGATTCATGTGTCGCAGAGGAAAAAAAAAAAAAAAGAGCCTCTAGATATGATACGTCTGGCCTAATTCTGGTAGGGTGCAGTGAGCTGTGGAGTGTTCTGCTTGATTTCCCTCAGTGTAAACAGTGTCTGATCTCCTCTCCCGTATGGGTCTGGTTCCCCCTCCTTAGGTAAGGAAACCAGGAGAATTTTTGATCCCTGTAGTCAGAGCGGTGGCCTGGCCTCCCACAACTTGTTTTATTTGAGGGACGCCCCAGCCAAATCTCCTGTGTTCAATTGGACGCTGCTGCTTCCAGGATGTGCTGTTCATGTTCACCCTGCTGTGCTGGCACTTCTCTGCATGCCTTTAGTATGTCTGTGATGTTATGAATACCCCAAGATATATGGATAGCCTTTATCACAGTTTGCTTGAATTCCTTCTTTATTTTTAATGGATCACATAGATCTGATAAACAAACATTTGTTTTCATCTAAATCATAGACTGGAATGCCTCTTTTGGCCTTTTGGCTGTTTGCTTGTTTGTGTGTGTGTAAAGTGCAGAGTGTTTTGTAGGAATTCAGTACTGCAGGAAGAAAATACCTTTCAGATGTGCTTTCACTAAAAAAAAAAAAAAGTTTCTCATTATTTTCCAACATTATGCATAGTTATGGTATTCAGATTTAATTACATACAGAATAAATATAACACAGACCCCAAACTGGTGAGATCAGCTTTCAATCACAGCAGGCCATAAGCTCTAGTAATTAACCATACCTCCACAAACCATCCCCACTAATAAATCCAGGGAAAAAAGAACACAGCAGAGGAAAAAAGGAGAAATGAAAAATACAAGATTTTATAGCAAAGGGCCGAACAGCACCCTGATGTATACACAATGCATCCCTCGGAAAACACACAGTGGTAAAGGATTTGTTTTCCAAACGGAAGTGTCTGAACCTGGGGGATCCGTAAGCGAGAGCCGAGGTCTGTATTTAAGTCAGCATTTCTTTGAAATGAGGATGCGTCGGAGAGCTGAATACGAAGGCCGTGCGGTGACTCGCCTCCCGGTCCCTTCATCCATCAGTCCCCGAGCCCCTCGGGGGAGGATGGCAGATGAAGAGCGGTGGAGGTAGCTAGCAGGTGGTGTGAGCAAACGGCTTTGCCCAGGAGCTGACTCAAGGCAAGGAGGTCTGGGCTGTCCTGCCCTAGCGTGGGAGCTGGCAGCACTGCTCCAAGCCCGAGTCAAGAGGCTGAGAGTAAAGATGGACCGTCCTCTCCCGCGCGGGATGCTAGGGCTTCACAGGAAACATCACGTTGCTTTTCAGGTGGTGGTGAAAATTTTCCACTCTGCTTTTGAGGAGGTGCACGCAGCCTTTGAAAGTCCCCAAACTGGAGCCTTAGCGAAAGGGTTGCAAAGCAAGGAGTCGCTCTTCCGTTAAAAACAAACAAAATTGAAGAAATTCTAAATGAAACAATGGCAATTGTAGAAAGATCACCTGTTTCATTCCAGTCAGGCCCCCAGAGATATTAAACACACTTACTTCACAGACTTAATTGCCTCAGGATGAGGCAATCCTGTATATCTTTTTTAGAACCATTAATAACCTACTTCACCTGATTGCAGCAAGTATTTTATTAGAGGATTTGTCAAATGGTAAATGCAAGGACTTTATGCACAGATAAACAACAAAAATTGACCAAATTTAGCCTCCACTTACAGCTAAAGCTCATTTTTATTTTAATCTTCCATTTAATTTGAAACTTAATAGCTTTTCAAAAATTAAACCTACGTGATTTTCCTACAACACTTATTTTGATTAAATCAAATATGCTCATTTCTACAATGCTCAGTGCCTTGTTATCGAGCATTGTTGAACATGTGCAATTTTATATCCACTCTTTTTATTTCTGACGTGACATAGAAACAAGCAGAAATTCTTAAAAGACAATGAGAAGCTAGTCATCCACAGTTTACATTTCAGATAAATACCTCTACATTTGAGGACAAGTGTAGAGTGCTGCCCTCCAGAAGAAGTCGAGGCATGCACACAACAGAAATGTCTGCCTGGTTACCAGGACTGCAGAAAAGGCTCTGCAAATTTCAGGGCGTCTCTGTGAAAACATAAAACAATGCTGCAAAAAACCAAAGCTGCCATCCCAGTGGGATTTGATGTTTCTAGCAGGCAATGTGTCTGTGCGCAAGGGGAGGTCGCCGCTGCGCGGCCCCCGGCCCTGGTTGGCCATGCTAAGAGAGAGGGAAGCAAACTGGTGGGAATCCAGAGGAGAAAAGCAAGGACTTCGCAAATGTCACCTATGATGGCACCTTGTAATAAGAATTTGCTTTCTTTAGCATTAAAAGGAGGAGAATGAGAGGTCTCTTTTGTGTTTTGGGACAGAGAGATTACAGCGGAGAAAAAGGCCATCCATTGTTTACTTCTGTGTTGCTGGTACTCAAAATTGGCTGATATTTATAGGGCTGAAAGATTAGGATGGATATTAAGGAACAATTTCTAGCCACTGGGATTGTGAAACAGGGAACAGCCTATCAGGGTATGCGTAGAAGCTTCCTTGATGGAAATTTGAAAAACCAAGCCAGACCTCTGCTGTTTGGAGGCAGATCATCCAGCTCCTGCTCCAGGGCTGAACTGGTGGTCTCTCGCACTGCTCCTCAGCCCTCTGTTCATGTGGCTCTGTCCTACGGCAAGGTCAGGCAAACAGATATGCAACGCAGCAGAGAGATGTTTCTGTAAAACAGGGGGACTGTATCTGATCCTCAGTATGCAACACACATATCTGGCTGAGAGTTAAGACATGGACTGTCTCCCCTATTTTACAGGGAGTTGATCCATCTTCTACTGAAGCTGCTTTTAACACATCTTTTATTATTAATTTACACTGCCATATTTTTCTTACTTTTCTTAAAATAAACAAACCATAAAGCTAGCATGGCTTTGGCACTGCCTGCCTCGCCCCTAAATTTTTTCATCTCAAATACCACTGTGGTGGCTCGTAGCATCTGTAATTTACTGTCTCGCATCGCTACCCTTTGCATGATCAGCCTGCATCCCTCACAGACCTCTGCAGTCAGGAACTCCCTCTTCTGTCTTCTGATGGGGGGCATAGTGGGAAAAGTGGAAATCAGAAAGAGGTGGGAATGGGAAATAAAGCTCCAAAAGAATACAACATTGACTCCTCTTAATCTCATTATTTTGGTTTTCAGCTGAATTACACATCAGTTTTAAAAAAAAATGTTATAAAAAGGTAGAAACGTTCCTGTGGCTATTAAAATTGGTGTTCCGACATACCTGCAGGTTCATAAAGAACTTTCTTGTGTATGTTTCAATGGAAACCCAAGAAGAGGCTAGTAAAAAGAAAGAAATCCTACTTCTGTACCAGAAATTTCCTTTACGAAATACGTTATGACTTACTCTGCTGTTATGTATTGGTGACTTTAAGAGCACTGTGGAAGATAAGGACTGGTTATAAAGTCTGTGTTGGTGAAGATTAAAGATCTGCCGTAATTCCTGATGAATTATTCTGAAAGGAAAATACCATGTCTCAGCAGTAGATTCTGGATATCTGCTGGCTCTTTGGCAGGGGAAGAGAGAGAGAAAGGCACTCTTCCACCACATGCTGTCTGTATTCTGAGGAGAGTGCACTGACAGTTCATCAGACAAACTCACCACTTTGACGAGCTGGCCAAAGGAGGAAAGTGTTTTCGTGTACGAAATGCCCTTTAGCCCTAAGCTGCTCCTGAAGCTTCTAAATTTCAATTACAAACCTAACCTTAGGCATCATTAATGTATTTCTTTTTCAAAAACATCTTTATTGCATTAAAATGAGATAGGATATGTGCACTTACACTGTAAGGGGAACTTGATGAAGAGGGGGAAATCAGCCTTCGATATTAGCATATCATCAGTCACAAACTTAATAGCACTCATATTTCAGTGATAAAAATCCAACAGGTTCCAGTGCAGGATAGTCCTTTACTACTCAACAGAAGCCAACTAGCCACATTCTGCAGGTGGCCAGCTCTGCTCTGTCTTTCTTGCAAATAGGGTTGTTCCTTTTTTCTTCTCCAGTGAGTGTTCTTAATGCTAAAGGACATTCACTTCCCTAGGAGGTGTCCTGCTGTGAGGCTCCCTAACTGCTGTTAGACTTGGGCTCCCTTTTGGGTTCTTTTTTACTTTGTAATCAATATTCATGTTCTTTTCTGAGCGGTGACGCATCTTCAGCAAAAAGGTTGGCGAATATCACGCTTCAGTGGGGTTTGTAGCTAGGCTGTTTGAACGTCCTCTACTCACCAGGCTTCCAACGCATCACCCCTTGGCAGGTAGGATGGGAACCTGATCTCTTCAGCTTTCAGGCTGAGCGTCTTCCAGGATGTTAACCCCTAAAAGCCCCAAATAAACTCTTTCTCTAGCTGTGTGTTGAAATGAAGCCGCTGCAGCCACTGAGTGTTGTGGAGGTCTCAAGCCTGGTTAACTTGTGCTCTGCAAATGCCAGCCCCCCTCCCTGCGGAAGGAATGGCTGGTTTCAGTGTCTCCACTGGACTTAAGAATGGGAGTGGTGCCAAACTGCTTGTCCTTAGATGAAAACACAAGGAAGTTCTGTGCACGTTCAGACGGAGACTTTCCAGGTAATTTATTACTTTTTTTTTTTTTTAGAAGGTAAGGAAAAAATGTACAAGCTGGAACACTTGATAGCAGCTCTGCAGAGGCTTTTACAACTCTTGACTTGTGGGTGTTTACATTCTGTTTAAGACTCATTTTAGGTGATTTATGTTCTGTTTGGATCTGGGCCCACGGTATCAGCAACAAGCTTATCGTTTTGCAGAAGTATTCTCCGCAGTAGTACTCTGACCTGCTACTGTCTGGGGATGTAGCTTTCTACTGGAACATTAGCTTTGATAGAAAACTAAGTGTTTTCTTCCCTTAAGGAATTGGATCATAAAGTTATAGGACTGGAGAAGACCTCAAGAGGTGAGCCGGTCAATCCTCCTTTCCCAGCTAACTAAACCCATGTCTTTTGTGTTGGTGTTGGACTGTATATAGGAGACAGCTTGGGAACGAGGAAAGAAGTCTGGAGGATAAATAGCATCAATTGATTTTCTAGTTTAGGATCCAGGAAAGGAGAATAAGTGATTGGGGTACAAAACTTGTAGTTAAAAATTATACTTTAATATGTATTTCTGTCTCTAAGGAAGCACACTCTTAAAAGCCTCAGCATACTACTAGTTGTAAGTGATGTCTCTAAAAGCACCGCTCCTCCTTCTTCACCCACCTAAGTTTTAAAGGACATCCCTTCTCATTTTGTTGTTGTTGCTGCTCAGCAGTACAGATGACAGAAAGTCTCTGGGCTATTGCTTTCTATGACTTAATGGAGTGTTAATTCTTTTGCATCCTCTAAATTCTGAGACCGTTTTGCCATAGCTTCAAGTTTAAATAATTTTAGTCATTGCCTGATGAAAGCCCCTCATCTTGATTGGGTACTTCAACCCCATTTGTAACTCAGCTGGTAGAATAAACTGTTTGAAGTCAGCTTGAATAGTGAGCTATTAGACAATGACTGGCTTGTCCTCTCAGGTGTGAAGTACAGCATGAGCAGAGCTTCATGAACTCTGTTTATGGGAAGCAGGATAAATAAGAACCTGTACTGTTCTGTAGGCAGGCACATATGGGATCCCCTTCTCTTCAAGGAGATGGAGAACAAATTTTAAAGGAGAAGACAGACCGAGAACAGAGAAGTTTTCATTTAAGACTTCCCTGTATGGAGATCGGTGACTTCTGTTTTCTTTTGCAAATGGTTTTGGTGTCAGTGTGCGGGTGGCTTTCATGGTACAGAGCTGGAAAAGCATTCAAAACGTACAGGGGAAAACTAAAACAAAGTCTCGGAAGGGAGTTGCAGTTATTCAGGAAAATAATCAAGACACTGTTGCAGGAAAGCCAGTTTATGCCCAATAAAATTACGTCCCTTGCTTTAAAGAAGTATTTGTAGTGTCCTTTGTCAATACAAAAATATTTATTTTTCTAAAAAGAACTCTTTTTCCATAGGTTCTGCATAATAGTGTTCTGCAGTATTCTAGGTGCTCCAGGAATGCAGCACACCCAGATGTGCTCAGTTCTGTCATACCGTCTTTGTGTATTGGAAATATTTCTCTATTCTAACACTGGTTTCACAATGGACAGGAAAAACTGTTACACTAACTTTTGTTTTGAGTCTAAGGCACTGAGAGCTTAATACAAACTGTTCTGCATGGATTTTTAATAAAGGCTGGTAGATCTTCATGGTCTGAGTGTCCCATCTCTGCTGAGCACCTCGTCCAAGCTTTAATCAAAATAATTCATTCTGCAGTCTTTATTTCACGTACCTCTAGTTTACCGTCACCTCTTGTAAAGCAGACAGAAATAGCCCATTAAAGTTTTCCTCTATGGTCTTAATTTATAATAATAATGAAAAGATAAAAAATAGGCATTCAACTACATTCTTCTAAGAAAAATAACAATACTTTGTAGATCTCTTTAATTAGCGGATCAAATTTCTTCTCCCTTCCAAGTAAATAACAATCATGCAGGAACTACCATAAACTTCTACCTTTTGTAGGTACTGTTGAATGAACTCATACCACAAATGCAGAGCTCGGCACTCTACCATTCTCTAAGCTATTAGTCCATTCATTCCCTCACTGAGCTGAGTCCTAAAGATGAGGCTTTTTTGTGGCAGTCATGACCAACATCTTCATCTTTGGTCTTGGGATGGATTTTATTTTGATAAAAATATCTGACATAGTCATACACAAATATATTCTAAGTTGGAACATATGAACTTAATGCCAACTTTTTAGTTTTCAGACAATTGCATTATTTCATGCAAATGATGACTTCTTTCTGCTTCAGTATTAAATCCCAAAGCAGGTAGATGGTCTATCTCTGCTTATACAAGAGCTCCGTAAGAAACATCATCATTCTTAATGTTTATTTGGAAATTTTTTCTGCTGCGGAAAGGAGTGGGGAAAGACAATTAGTCTTTTAGTTTTCTAGACTTTAATATACTCCCTCCAAGAGAAAGTAAGTCCTTCTTTTAGGACAAAGAACCTATTCTGAATATTTCCTCATACTGGCCAGGGAAAGCCCTTCCATCGCCTGTGAAGGGATTTGTTCAATTCTTCCAAGAAACTGCAAATCATTGTTCATTGTTTGTGTGAAAATACATGTTCAAGCATTGTCTTCAACAAGCTGCAATGAGACTAAACTGCTACAGACACTTCTGTTTTCCTCATGGTGCCCTTTTGCTTAATGAATATGTGAAGATATTGGCAGGATTGCTGTGGAAGCAGATGTCACGATGGTTTTAGTATACAGATAGCATATAGTGATCTTTTATTTGTAGCTGGCACTGATGAGTTCATAATCTGCTTGGCGTGGCACCAACATACCTGAACAAGACTGAAATGTGCGTAGGTTAGGGCAAATGAGAAGACGTGAGAGGTGAAATCTTAGGTGACCCCATCAGTTAGTATGGTGTGTCTCATTGTGTCCCCCAAACCTTATGCTTGGTGGTAGCAAGGGTTGCTACTGAATCTTATAGTAATATTAACTTATATCATGTCTCAAACAGGACTTTTTATAATAGAAATATAAAAGAGTAGAAATCATAAGAATTGCAGAAAACCACAACATTTTTTACTGAAAAAATCTTTAAAGATGTGAACATTGCTGGTTTTGTCTCTTGGCAGGAGGCACTTGTTAGATATTAGTCTTTTGTGACAAAAACCTGTTACAGTACTGTAGTAGCTAAGATTGTTTTATCATTTCTACTTGGCAGAGGAAGGATGCCTTTTTCTTTTTGCTTTTACAGCCATAACAACTATTTGCCTATTTACATTTATGCACTTTAATAGTTTTGTCATTGTGGCATTGGATTGGTTCAATATGACCTGGTGGAACAATGTCAAGCCACTGAAGTATTCAGACAGGCCGTCCAATTTATGAACAAGATTGGTTGCTATGAGCAGATGAGGTGAGTCTCTGTTCATCAGACACCTGTGTTGGAAATGATATTGCTCAGGTGGTGTTTCTTGGCTCCCGAACCCAGAGCTATGTCTGAAGAAGTATTGTTTTTTCTCCTTAGTGTTGTGTTGAGAGTAATGCCTGATTTTAGTTTAATCCAGTGTTTAAAACAGGAAAGTCGGCTCTTGTCAGCTTCTTGACTGGCTGATACTGTGCTTCATGGTCTAATTCAGCTTATTTGATCAGCACAATAGTATCAATTGTGTATTACCTGTATGTCTGGAACGTTCTTTTAAAAACTGACTAATTGACAGACAGTGGCACCTTTATAGAAGAGAAAATACATATGAAATCGCCAAGCACCAGCTATTAAAATACCCTACCATTTATTCACTTATCATAATGTCCAAGAACGGAAGGGCTCAAGTGATGTCAGTTGATAGTTCAAAATCGCCCAATGTAAATACTTTTCCACAGAGTACATAGTTAAGTTGTGAAACTTTTTGCTACAGGATGCAAAGATGTTATGTGAGTTGAACAACTGTTTGGGCAATTTAATAGAAGAAAATACTATCGAGGGCTAGAAACACCGGTTTCAGTGTTCAGGAAGTCTCTGTGCAACAAATGGCTGAAACTGAGACTATTCTCATTTGTTTCCCAGCGTGCTTGGCCTCAGTCCCCAGGCACCCACCCTCGGCCACTGTTGGAATAGGATACTCCAGTTGATAAACCTTGGGTTTACCTACCACAGCTATTTTTGTCCCAGAGTAGGTCGATCGGCCAATCAGCCGAGAGAGAGCGAGCATATTTGCTCATATAGATACACTGGCTGCACTACTAAAAAAACCTGCATCCTAACTTGGAGCTAATCCAAACCCCTCTGAAGCCATTGACTCAACAAGCTGCCTTCCATTATAAGTTAGGTTGAACCTTGGAAATTGTAATAGCAAAAGTGTAAAAAAAAATAAAAAAAAAAGGCAGCAAATTATTTCTACTACTGTATTAACTGATCACGCTTGTGACAAAGTGTCGGTTAAAGGATAGAATAGACGGAGCATGACTTTCAATTTCTTTAAAAATGTTATAGCTCTCAAGTATATTTTCGTACTGCCATCTGGATATTTCAATATCTGAAGCAAATAGGAACAAAACAGAAACCACCTGGATTTCCAAACTCCATATGTAGAAGATGCAAATACAGTTTTGCCTTGCTTCCTGTTTTCTTTGAATTTTTTTCTCTTCCTGCTCAACTTGTTTGCTCTTGGAAAGCTTCCTAATTGCTTTATTTTTATTTTCGAGTTTCTTTAAATAAACACACTGCTGTTATTCTGCAGATGTGTAGGGCAACCCTGACCTCTGCTGAAGCCTAAGGGAGACATATTGTTGATACGACTCCGCTCCAGGACTGCACAGGGGTAATCGCTAGGTCCACGAGTAGAATTTTTATAGTTATATGATGTAAGGACCAACCTAATCAAGTCTAAACTTCTGTATAGCTCAGGGGATGTGTTCCACTCAGTTTTCAGTGTCGAGTATTCCCCTTTTGCTCATCTGTGTAACGGACAACATCGAAATATTGCTTTGGGTTTGTATGATGTGAAATTCAGCTGTGTCACACAATATTTGGCTCACTAGACTTCAGTAGAGTTAGATGAAGAATGAATTTAGACTGTTGAATTGAAATCAATTCACTTAATTGAAGTCAGTCAATAGGAGCTTTTTGTACATATTTGAAAGAAGAATGTAGACCTTTTTAACTCTAATCAACTACAGAACATTATTAAGTTCCCATAAGAAATGGTTTAAGTGCAACATGATAATGAAAAATGTGAGTGAAAAAATTTTGTTCACTTTGAGTAGCTCTACAATCTCGAATCTGAAAAGAAACCACTTTACATAATGGAAGGAGATACTTACAAAGCAGTCAGACTGAAAAATACCTAGAATTATAGGGGGTAGCAAATTAGAAAAGAGCTTGTAAAGTGATACAGCGGCAAAAGTAATTTCAGGCTGGAGAGATATCTTTTTAGAAACCAGGGAGGTGCTAATGCGTTTATTATGTGAAATGGTGCCTGCGATACCGCACTGAGTTCTGGGAGCCTCCGATAGTAGAAAAACATCACCAGTGCAAACAAAACGGAGCAAACCTGGGAAATGCTTTGGAAGCTGGGGCAAAAGTATGTACTGTATAGCCAAATGCTGACACTTTCACTCTGCTTTAGGAACACTCATTTAAAATGTTCCTTAGTGATTTAAAAGTCAGACAAATGTGACAAAATATGAATCGAATATCGATACGAATATAAAATGATCTTTACCACCTTTTCTTTGCCTCCAGGTGGGTTTTAACCAGGTAGGAGACTTTGAACTAGATCTTTAGGTGGACTGCTCAGTTCCATCACTATATGTTAATATCTGCTTTGAGAAATACAATGTCAAATTTTTCTCTGTACATCAGTATGCCATTTCTTCAGATTTGTCTCATTCTCATTATGATCTACATCTCTTGCCTTATTGTTGAAGACATTGAAATGAGTCAGACAGCTGTGCAGTTTTCTTCAGACTGCAAGAGTGTTTGCACTGAGCCAGGCTAAACGTCATACAATCGTCTAGGTTGGAAGGGACCTTTGAGACCGAGTCCAACCACCAACATAACACTGCCAAAACCACCACTAAACCATGTCCCTAGGCACCACGTCTACCCTTCTTTTAAATACTTCCAGGGATGGCGATCTAGGTCAAAGTCCCGTGCTTGACTACAGCCATCAACAGGTGCTTGGAGAAGAATGTAAGGGCAACTGTGCAGTGATACTTCTCAGTGTTACACTCGAAGATTCTTGTGGGATTTCCTCTTGTAGAAATGCCATGTTTCTGTTTACTAGCCCTGTTGAGTTTCTTTTCCATCAATTTTCCAGATGCTTTTTGAATCCATATAGCTTTTTGTCAGTCCCAGTGAAAAGAGTTCCTTACCTTAACTACGCACTGTATATCAAGAATGCCCTATTTTTTTTTCTGGACCTGATATTTACAAATTTTGTCTGATGGCCCCTCAACTCCTCTAGAGAGTGAGCAATCATTTCTTATATATCCTGACCACATCGTTCTTGATATTATGCAGCTTTACTATGTCTCCATTAGTCATTTAAGCAATTTTTTTTTTCCAGTTCCAGGAGGCTTAGTTTATTTAACCCGTCCACGCCTGGAGGCTGTTACTGAGTTTTATTCGTACTTGTCATCCTTCTTCAAACATTTTCCCATTCTATTATAGCTATTTGACCAGTTACATCAGTGTAACTGTAACTGCTCTCATTTTGATAATTTATAAATTTGGATTCTAATCTTGCAGTGGGAGCCAAAGGGGTTGAACCTCAGTCAGCTGAATTGAGCTTAGTATGGATCTATCGCAAACATCTGACAACAAAACTGAAACGGAAGAGAGGGCCAGAACCACGTGTTCTCCTTCCTGATGCATGTGGGCAGTTCAGACTGAACTGTATTCACTGATCTGCTCAGAAGGGCTTTTCTCTTCAGTGATGATTATTTCTTTGTAAATGTCCAGCTCAACCTTAGTTATGAAGAAAAAAGAACGTTTCTGTTCTTTTGAGTAACTGGACAAAACACACTACCCTAAAATGTGAATAACTCACTTAACTCATTTTCCTCCAATGCTCACTGTTCTCAAAAGGAATCTTAAAAAAAAAAAAAAAATCCAACCAAAGCATAAGATTTAGATCCAATGCCCTGAAATTTTGGAAAACCATAAGGTGAAAAATGGTCAGCTGGAAATGACCACCCGAAAGAGTGATTAACAGGAAAGGCAGGAATTTAAATAATGCTGGAGCAGCACTCTGCAGATGCTCATAATTTCAGCAGAATGGCTTGCAGCAAGGGAAGTTTAGCATGTTCATGAGCCTTTGCAGGGCTGGGGCTACATGGAGGATGTGTTTTCTCTCTCCCCAGAGCTATATAAATGATACATCTTGGATAAAATTCATCCCCGATGTATAAGTTAAAAATAGAGACTAGAAACAATTCTTTTTAGATCTAAACATTTGCACGGGATAAGGACTATTGAATATTAAAAATCTGTGAAGTAACATAAAACAGAGCTGGACAGACATTCTCCAAGGGCTCTGTAAAAACTTACAGAAACCTGAGGTAATGATCGGGCTAGGAGTGGTTCTTAAAAATAACTTTCCCTGACTTCTTCAGGGTACGGTAATTTTTATGTATTCAAAAAATACTCTCTGAATGTGTTCTCGAGCCATTGGAAACAGAATCTCTCTCTTTTTTTTTTTTTTTTTTTTTTTTGTATGAAAAAGATCTTCTCTTAAAATACTGTATTTGCACACAAAGTTTATTTTGCATGAGTTTATTTCTTTTGTCTTTGGTCTGGGGAGGGTGAATTCTGCTCCGTGCTAATCAGCCTGGATGGTTAATGCCCAATCGGTGTGTTAAGCGTTTAGGTTTATGATGCTATATAAATAAAGCGCTAAATACAAATGAAATAAAAACGTCATTACTACAGTTTGCATTAGGTTTATAGTGTTGTGTTCTCAAGATGTGCAACCGGTTTGTGTGTAGCAATTGAAGGTTATACACTTTAGATTATAAGAAGTTCAAGCATGTGGTACAGGAAGAAACATCAAAGGTTAGACTGTTATTATTAGGACACTTCAAAGAAAAGAATTTCTGAAGCCTTTAAGTTTTACGGCAGGTGCATGAAGAGGTGCCAGGTCATCTGAGGGTGGTCAAGAGTAGACTACATAGAAACTAGATTGCATAGGACTCCTTTTATCTGTCAAAGACAGTTGGGATTCTGACTTAGAAAGAGTTTTAACAGTGATTTTGAATACTGGACATCAAGCCTCTCTAATTTCAGCTGCTCTCAGCATGGAAGCTTGCAGTCATGGTCTCTACCAATGGGCACATCTGGGTAACAGAAGAGTGGTCCTCCTGGTCGTGTCCCAGCCACAGAGCCTCCGGTGCGGTCCGTGGCCGTCGCCGGGTCAAGGCAGGCTGAACGCCCGACAAAACACTTTAGGTTTTGAAGCAGATATTTGCTTCAATAATTATGGCAGTGTGTGGGGATGACCTCTGGCTCCTACTCGGTGTCCATAATCCATTTGAAGACAAAAGTGTCATTCTGGTATTTGTTATTTAGGAGAAGGGCAAAAGCAGATTAATTGTATTTGTAGTTTAAACAAACTAGCACAATAAATCCAACACCTTCTGATTAAAGCGCGATCATATTCCCCTAATGGGATATTACACGAAGCTATATGGAGAATAATATTTTTACAATCAAATTAAGTGACAGCGATGGTTAATTTTAGCTGATTAGAGCAATGCATGTTCAGAGCTTGGAAAGAAAACATTTATTTCCTTAGCTTGTACAGACTTTTCTTTCCTGGAGACCTGCATCTCAGCCCCGCCTGCACTCTGCTATAACCCATCAATTTAATACCGCTTAACAAGTATATTCTTCTTTGGAACATCATCAGCCAAAATAATGGCTATGTCTTAATAAAATGAAAAAACAGAATGAATTATATATAGCCAACAAAAACATATTCCCTGCAACTGACTGCAAGAGGGTTTCTTTCTGCTAATGAATTAATACATTAAATAATAATTGTTAAAAACCATTTTACATTGCTTTGATCATTCACTTACACGTCGTTAAGTAGACTGAGCATTTTAGTGTGAAAAGGCTGTGTTTACAAATTAGTCCAGAGAACGTTTCACACTGAAGATCAGCACATATATCGTGTTTTATTTCAGCTGCACATGACACAACCTTAATATTAGAGCCAGATGATTAAAAGAACATTACCTGAGCCTTGAGAGTCACTGAATGAGCTATGCTAAATTGGTTGTTTTCTATTTTGTGATTAATTGTGCTTCTAAACCATATTTTAGTGTGCTTTGTTTTTCTGTCCCCAGTCATCCCATATTATTAAAGAGAAATTCTGCATATCTCTCCTGGAGTCCAATTAAGGATTTGCATCATGACTAGATTTTTCACTTTAATTACTGTATATAAAGTAGGTTTTGACTTATTTCCATATTTATCAAACTATGCAGAAGAAGCAAAATTCATCAAATAAACAGATATCTGTGGCTATAATTGCAGCCTGCACTGAGCATGTAGGAAGAAAATATGAGGGTCCAAATTTCATTATGTAGAACATAATAAACATCTGAATAATTAAACTGTGTGTAAATCACACGCTTGGCAGTAGTAAGAATAGAGAAGAGACACCTCAGTTTGATCATATAAAATCCCATATTTCTAAATATATTTAAAATATATATATATATTCTAAACATAATTCAATCAGCGGTGAGTAAAAAACACGAACCAAAGCCTTAAATTTGCAGCTTGTTATCAGGTGAGGGAGGATGCCACATACATTTAGAAACATTTTTTCATTAATAGTAAAACATGGTTAGCTCTCCCTTTTGCATGTGCATTGAAAACACGTTGCAAGCAAACTAGAGGATGCAAACTCTTACACTGGAGTGGCGAGTTCAACTAAGATACGCAGCCAGCTTTGATAAACTGCCTTAAATCAAAGTTTGAAAATGGTATAATTGCTAAAGTAGCAGCTTTGTCGAATTTAACTGTGAGTAGTTCACTTTTCGCTTAAATATCTTCTCTTAGGTTCCAGTTAAAAGGAATACAGGAATGTTTCTTTATTAAATAATTTTTAATTATAACTTTTAATCAATTTTCTCCATGTGCTATGAAGTAGTACTAGAATTTGTTTCTGTTACGTACATTTTGAAGTATGGTGTTTTTAGTTCTCTAAATATTTCAAGGAAATTACATTCCATATAGAACTTTGCAAAATTGTTCCAAGCTAAAAATAAATTTTTGAGGGCCAGGCCTGAATTCAGTGTAAAATTTTACCGATGTTTAAACAAAAGATAGGAACATAAAGAGCATTCACGCTGATTTGCACTTAAAATAAAAACAATAACCCACAAGCCTGTTATTCTCCCCCTCTTGTCAAATGGATGCAGTGTGTATTACACTCAAGCAAACTTACATCTACTTACTCCAGAACAAAGCTGGATTAATAGAGTTTAAAAAAAAAAAAAAAGGATTTTCAATTGCTACTTTGATTAGCATTTGTAGGTATGTAAAATCTTCTGAATTTGCTGGAAATCTTCTTGAAAAAGCATTTTGTTATTTAGATTTGTTTTTCTTTTCGATGCTTTTTATGGGAAGTGAAGAGAGATTCTACTATAATGGTATCTTCTTGTGGACACTACAGTTGTTTCTTGGAAGCAAGAACTTGTTTTGTTAATTTATTTGGTCTGCCTTACTGAGTAAGCAAGAAGGAGAGTGATAGCAACTCAGATAAGGAAGAAATACGTAACTTAAAAAAAATGTTTTAAACGAGCACCAACAAATAGGATGTAAGTCTGTGCAAACAAGAGAATGAAAATAATGAAATTCATGTCAAATTTTAATCTACACCCATCAGCCAATCCAATTTGTGCGTGCCGTAAGATAAGTAGGAGATGTGCTGACTGAGCAAAGCATATCTGTTCTTGAGGAGGGAAGAATGGAAACATGTGCCTCAGTGCATTTCCTAAATTGAGACCTATCTAACGACCTCCCCTATACAACCACCATTCAGCAGAAAAGTCAAAAGGACCTTTGGCAATGCTGAAAGTCTGGATAAAAGCAACTGCAGTGCTCACTCTTAAATAAAGGAGGAATAATCATGCAATGAGCATCCATTAGCCCTAATATCCCTTTCAAGTAAGGTACTGCGAAACCTTTGACAAGACGTAACATTACCAGGAGCAGCTTAGGTGTGGTTAAGCTTAGCGTACCGTATTAGGAACCATTATCCGCTATTACATCTGTAGCATACCGCTTGCGTGTGGCACTTAGCGAACAGCTAACATGGCAGACTCTGGGGCAGCTGAGGATGACAAGGAACACAGGGAAGTCAGAATGACAAGAAAAAAAATCCAAAGCATGCTCTTGAAATAAGGTTAGTGTACCTATCTGTCAGGGTAGCAACTTTCTATAAGAAAGGTAAGTAGGATGACAAGAGTGTAAAGGATAAAACTTGCTCCAGCATGGTTTCCCATAGGATTAGTCGTGTGTGTTCTCCTAACCCTCCCTGGTTAGTCTTCTCTGGTAGGGTAGAAAGGCACTGGTTGGAGGTACCAATGCAGATTCATATTCTGATTGAGGGAATGCATTCTAAGCAACTAAGCAATGCATTCTTTTATATACAAAATTAAAAGAAAGGGTGGAGGTGAGACTTCTTTTCCTTACTAGGTACATCTCTTCTGCTTAGGATTAAAGAGTACCAGGAGGGACCAAGGGAGAACCTTGTACTACTGCTTGATGGGTTTAACTCATTATACAGATGAATGAATGCATAAAAATGGAGGAAAAGAAGAGAGAAAGAGGAAGGAAAGCAAAGGTGTCAAAGTTGTAATAACCAATAAACATAAGCACAGTAAGTTAGTCTTTCATGAAGCTGACATCAGCCTATTGATATAAAAATGTTAAGCCACCATAAAACTTTCATAAAACAGCATAATAAAGTTGTGTTTTAACATTGCTGGGGATCATGCACTGATGTCAAGAAGTTCTCTTCCCAAAACTCAAATTGTTTTTCTCTCTGACTTACCCTGTAAGTATTAGAGTGCTGGTTTTGACCAATAATCAAAGTCACTGACAAGAGAACTGCTACTGGGCAGAGGTGAGGAAAGCCAGCTGTCCTGTATTGGTCAGTCACCACCCGTCAAAATATCTTGTGCTCACAATTTCTGGACTGAGGTTTGCGATCTAAAGGAAATGGGCAAAGCATGATATTTATGCCTTGGAATAAGAGAAGAGCAAAAAGAGCTCAGATAATACACGTGCTCAGCAAAGGCGGCACACAGGAGAAAGGACAACATCCTCTTGCTTGAAGAGAAACACATTATATAGAAATGCATTCAGGTTTACTGGCTCTCTTTCATCTGTTTTGAGTCTCTTCTTCCACTACTATCCTCCCCAAGGGCTCACTTTTGCACGGAAAGTATTGCATCGACGGCTGTGATACGGAGGAAATGGAGATCCACATCTCATATTTCTGAGAGCTGGTTACAATTTGATTGCAATGCACAAAGTGGCCAACTGTGTAGCAGAGTTTATTAGACTATCCAGGTGTTTCCTGTACTTCCAGGGAAGGATCAAAGTTTGTAGTTACAAGGGTGTATAGACTATCAGAGTGTATGAAATATATCACAAATGTATTCATTGAAACTCTGTCAGAGCTACTGTTGGAACTGTACTATTAGCCTTAGAGACTTCAACATCCATATGAGCATCAAACCAGATGAGGCAACATCTGTTTTCCTGGTAAGGCTGAGCTCCCTAGCTTTTACCCAGCCACTTGACAAGTGTTCATAGGGCAGGAAAAAAATATTTGATTTTCATTTGCATATGGTCTAGTTGTCAGAAATACAAAGGGACCCTTTTTGTTTGGTTTGACCATTTTCGATTAAATTGCAATGTGAGAGCTATTCTTCCCTGCCTCATCTAAGCAGTATCTTCAAGGTCAGCTAGGAGTTATTATTTCTAGGTTGGTGGTTTGTTGTTTTTTTTTTTTTTTTTTTTTTACTTTCAGTAAAGTATAAACTTAATCTTCCTGGCTTATTGTTAGTGTAGACAACCAAATTCTCTGGGTTGTGGATAATATGGTAATCAATTGTAAACTGATCTTTGTCCTTGAAAATAAGCCTGTTCAGTGGCTGCAGTTCACAATCTCTGGCTTGGGAAAGTTAACTGACGTTTTTTGACTTTCATATCTTTATTACCAGATGGTAATATTGCCTGATCTTGGGAATGTTTTTTCCAGTTCCAATGAAATTTATTTTCAATCCTTGCTTTTCAAGGAAGGTTCCTGAAAATGCAACTGTTTTTCAGATTTAGGTGTTTAGGCACTAACAATGTTTCAAATTGGTTTTCCCCACCTCCCTTTCAGTAAACATCTTCTATTTGTTTTTCTGTTGTTAATGATAATACGAAGATGTTATTTACATTCATATTTTCTTACTGTAATGCTGCATTCTTATTGTATTTTAGGGTATTTTAAACTGCTCAGTTACTTGATATGCTCAAACCCAGAATCGTTAGCATTATTAACTGCTATTTGTGGTCAACTTACCCAAGGTGACATATTTCCAGCTATTCAGACATTTTAGTTGTGCTTCATACTGTATCTATTTTTATTAAGAACTCAGCCTTACAAAATGTTGCTTCTGATATTCACGATATTGTTGACCTTCTTCTCCCCAGCAGTGGATTCTTTGGATTTTTAATCTGAAAATCACTTCAGAAGTCAGGTAAACACTCACGGGTCAACACCTGACTTTTGCTGTCTCTGCCATATAGTTCCTGTTCCAGCGATTTTGAATTTGATGGTTTTGAGACCCACTGAACTGTAGCACATTGTAACAAAGCACTCACAGAATAGAACGCCAATATCAGTAGTGACAGACGCTTAATAAAGAGTGCTTTTGATGGTAAAAAGTGTGTACATTCATAAAAATATTTTTTGCACAAAAATGACAGTCATTTACCAAGCTATCACTCTTAGTGGACTCTATTTTGATATTATTCATTATTCTGCGTGAGGTAATGAGACATGAAGCAAAATAAAGTGAACTGGATAGCACTGAAAAGCTTCTCCTCCTTTGCACAGGGTGATGCAAAGGACATTTAGTGCTGCTTTACACACAGAGCTGTTTTTTGCCTAGTGTGGATCAATCCTCGAATAGCATAAAACCGAATAGGCTCTTCCAGGACTTGTGGTTTAAGAGCTGCAGCGAGGCAGGAGGGACCCCTCTGAATGCAGCAGCACTCGGGCGGCGGCGGTGAAGGGCTGCTTGGTCCCTCACGGGGAGGGCCCTGCAGAGCTCTTCTCATCCGCAGGACACGGTGCCACAGAAACAACAGTACAGAAGCTTGTGCTGGAGCCCTCCGATTGCTCAGTCCTATTTGACTCTGAATTTTAGCTTTCTCGGTGTCTTTCCATGTGCTAACTTCTGATTATGCTCGTGTTTGACACCTAAAATAAGACTGCCCACAGTTGCTTCAAATTTACATAACTACTTGTTGAGAACTTCCCCAGCTTTTTGGTAGGGGATGAGATAGGTATGCTTTAGTGACTTTCCTATCAAGAGTGTCAGCCAAAGCTTCACTTCCCTCTGTAGCTTATTCATTTATAGCACAGCACAGTAAGACTTTCTAAAAAGCCGATGCTACGCTTAGAGCATTTTCGTGGAGAGAGACAAGGAGGCTCCTCTGAATCGAGAGCCCCCTAAGTAAGGGAAACCTCTAAGTGGTTACTTTTGAAAACCGTTCGTCATGTCTCAGTGCTCCATATTTCAAACTTAAATTAGTCTTTTCCAAATGCTTCATAGTGGTAAGCACATCTACAGCTATCCACATCTTGAGTCCCTTTCAGAGCTTTGGTTACACTAAGGCCGTAGAAGAACTGAGATTGCTGGAAATACATTTTCTTTAGGCTTAAGTCTTTGCTAATGGTATCTTTTGTATCTCATTTTGCATTTACATAGAATACACTATTTTAATTATTTTAATTCCTACAAAATGTATTTAATAAAACACACGCCACTTGGAAGTTTTTCCCTGGAGCTACTTATAGCAGACTTAAGCTGTTAGGAGTGAAGCAAAGGGAATTGGGTAATTCTAAATGGCAACTCAGCCCTGCTTCTTCTCTGGAGAATGGGGATCACATTGTGTTGACATTGCTTATTTGAATATATGAAAGGCACTTTGGGTATTTAAAGGGTTTTATAAACATTACAGTAAAGTTCTCATTACCTCTATTTATACAGTACCATGCTACAGGCAAACACTGTCACCACTGGATGTTAGTTTCCTAATGGTATCAGCTGTATGCTGCTAGTTAGTAAAAGGGCAGTCTAGAAAAAGGAAAATGGATGAATACCATGTGGTACTGACAAATACAGTGCGCAGCCTGAGACCAAGCTACAAAGAGGCAGCATAATCCACTTGACTGTTTTGGGGGCTGGGAGCGTTGGCATCCGTACTCCCTCTCTGTGACAAAATGCATACCTCCTGGTGCATTTTCTCGGGCTGTAAAATGGGAACTGTAACAGGCTGAAGTTGGTTTTTCGTGTCCTACTCACTTTATCAGGGTGGGAAAAGGGTAGGTGGGTTTGGCAGTTGTCCGATTCCCCTGTTGTCCCTTTAGTGTCGAGTGACACCGATGTGGAGCCATAGCAAGGCTAAAGGGGTGGAGAAGGGATGACAGTATTCCTAATCTTCATTACCTGTTTATGCTGTGTGCAAAGAGGAATGCCAATTTTGGGCTTTGCCTGTGTGAAGGAAAGGGTGAGGGCTGTATGTGTCCCAGTAACTCTACTCAAAACTATGAGAAAAAGTGATCTAGCCTCTGACTCACAAATCCCAGAAAACAGGCAGTAGGAGATAAAATTAATACATTAAAAAGGAAAAGTTAGTATATATATAAAAAAAAAAAAATTAATATATTGAAAAGGAAAAGACCTAGGTCCGCACAACCCAGAAGCTGGGTGACACTCTGAGGACTGTGTGGAGCTACGCCGTGGTGGCTGTGGTGGAGGCAGCCCAGGCAGTGGTGGGCAGGAGGGGGCCGAAGGTGAGGGCATCACCTCATGTGTGACTCCCAGCTCCTGCCACAGGGATTAAACGCTGCTTCTCTGACTTTCACGGCGGGTAGGAGGGACGATGTAGAAACCTATAAATGTATCTTTCAAATGATGCCTCTTCATCTTTGTGTTTCTGGACATAATGCCTGTAGACTGACAGATAGATGGTGGGAAAAATCCTCCACTTTGATAGAACATTTCAGACTTGTCCACTAGCTAGTTTATTCCATTTTGCTGGAAATAGCCAGTGTTAACTGCTTTCGGGAGTAGATTTCTGATCCTGGACCAATTTGGCAGTTCCAATTCCTTTCCAGAATAACTCCATGCAGACCTCATACTTGGGAATGGTTATTTCCTCTGTTTTATGATTGCATAGGACGCAGAAAAACAAATCAAAGAATGGTTATACGATGAAAGAATATGTCTCCTGAAATGCTGCAGGTATTCTTTGCCACAAGTTCTTAGACACAATGCTCTGAGTACATGGGGTGGGTTGGTTTTCCCTCCCCCCCTCTGTTTTTATCGTGCTTGGATGTTGCTTACCTGTACCAGCTTGAATACACTGACATAGCTATATAGCCAGTACTCACACACCTGCATTTTTCCTAGAACCAAATACAGTATTTTTAATTCAAAGTTTTATCCCCAAGATGCAATACCTTAGTGCCGGTAAATAATAGATTATCGCTTAAGTATTAAGTGCCTTCTCTGTTGTCCATTGCTTCACTTGAACTTGGATGATGACCGACTCAAAATTCTCCAGCGGTCTGCGTTGAAGTCCTCTCTCTGCCTGCCTTTTCAGTTCATCGTGGAAAGCTCTATTACAGATAATCACAAACTGCGTATTTCAACGACTAAGTTAATCTATTAAAGTTAATCTTGGATTCTGAGCTTTCCACTCCTGTTTGCCATGATAATCCCGTGCGCTTTGCACTTCCAAATAGACTGCAGTGTACCTTGAAGTTTCAGCGTTGTAAAAGCAATGGTTATATAGCAACAACCTACAGCAGTATAAGCGATTTGAGATTTGTCATCCTTCGGCGAGTTAGAATTTACTATAAATAGGAAGTGTTCAAAAGGTGTTATTTAGTAGTTTGCATTATGCAGCTGTCTATTTAAATCATTTAATTTTGGCATCTAATCTAACTCCCAGTCTCCATCAGAGACAAATAAGAAACCATATGCGAAAGCATCTGTGAAAATCTTTCTTTTATTTATGACAACATTAAAGAGAGGCTCTGATGTCAGTTACTTAACAATAATAGACGTTCCTTTGCACCTATAGTGCTGGGTTACTTGGGCATATCCCTCTGTGGTATCTTATACCTACTGCTGTTTGCTTCATTATATACAGATGCACAGCAGTGAAGACAGTAATAGTCTTTCTTAATTAAATAAAGCTAAATGTTAATTAGTCAGAAAAAATTGATTTATTTTCAGCGCATGAAACTTTTCATTGCGTGCCTCTTCTTTTTAAAGAACAGGTTGGCTATTCATTTAGGACTTCACATTTTTTGCTTTATTTCTGCACTGTATTTGGACTCTTGTGGTGGGATCTAATCGTCATAGAAAAATTATAGGTCTACAGATGTTTTCAAGATGTTACTCTGTCAGTAGCAGATTATCCCCTGTAGCAAAATCTCATTAAAGTGCAATTTACAGAGCTCTGCTGATGTTGCCATCAACCAAAATTAAAGGCATTAATTTTTCAAAGTTCACAGAAGTCCTTACATAAATGATGTAGCAGTTTGCAAGAACAATTTACAGAAGTGTTATTTGCAGAATTAACCTACATTAACAGAACAAATGTTGTAAGGGTATAAGAAAGGATTGGGCAGTGAAATTGCAGCTGTTCATGGTTTGTATTAGGTAGTGGGTGCAAAGAGCTGTTGAAACATAACAGTTATTCTTCCTTCACGCAAAGTTGGGTAGGTAAGATGGAATCTGAACTCTGTCTGTGAAGAGTTAAGCTTATAATAGAGTGATCACCAGTTGGGGACACCCAGGGAGACCTTAAATTCTACTTTGAAACATCTGTACTTGATATCTCTTAAAATATTCCCATTTAGAGAATGAGTTTATGTAGCTCATGTTGTGAGTATGCCTCTTCAATACAGTACCAAATGCTTATCCAGCTATTTATTGTCATAGGAGGTCTATATTTTAGCTGAGCCTAAAACTTCTGTGTTGAATACACCAGAAAATGTCAGGCTATTAGTGCTTTATGGACCGGTGTCAGAAGAAACCTCAGTTAAACCTGTGCCGGGAGAAAAATGACTTCTTTTCAATATTTAGAGCCATGCGCATATGTAATGACCATATTTAGTAAGCAGTCACCTGCCTTTTGCAACCATCCCAAAATGCTGGCTAATGCGGTTGGCATCGTGAAGCCTCCACAGCCAGAGTTACCTCTTCCCCTTTTGTACGTGCTGTAGTTCAATATCCAGAAATTAAGATTCAGCCCATGAGTAATCCCATCCCCTTGCCGCAGAGCAGTCGAGCATGTGCTTAGAGTTAAACGTCACCATCTCTCCAGAACTGGAAGCCAACAGAAACATTTTAACTTCAGTACTTACAAGGGACACACTCCCCACTCACACATTGTTTTGGGTATTCAGAGAAGTTTTTATACCACCAGAACAGGCCAATATAATTAAATCAACATTTTTAGTTGATTTTTTTTGGGTCTATGGCAAACAGATAGATGTTTAGACACGAGCCGGTTAAGCTGGGACCGTATTAGGATGCTTTCAAGGGAAAGGCCAATGACAGCCCTTGGCTATAGTTACTTGTCTTTACTGTTTTGGGGAAACATTTGTCTTGAATGTTATTTTGGTTACAGATTTAACAGAAATTTTGCCCCAAAGACATCTTTTTATCTGTCACTTGTTTCTAAAATTCTACTGTTTTATCTTCATGAAAGATTCAGACCTTTCAGAGGCTGCTGTTTTGTCTGGAGTGGTTAATTCAGGCTTCGCCCCACCTATTACCCATGGCCTTGTCGGCTGTGAAATGTCAGGCCCATCCCAAAGGGCAGACGTGAAAAACATTGTAAGCTCTGTCACCGTATGAGAACTCTTTTGGTTGATCTCTCTTCATTCTTCTCAGCTGGTCAGAGTTTCCAAGGTGCTTCACAGTTCAGTTGGGATTTTAGGTCTTCAATGATGTACTTTTTCAGAAGAGGTGCTGGATGCTGCTTGCTTTTCCGTATCGGGCTACTGAATTTTAGAGATTTAAATGGGACATGAGCACTGTCGAAAATCTTCCCAGGTACTGAGCTGCCAAAAGAGAAGGCCCCCACGTTGTGCTGGCACTGCTGTGTTTGTGGCTCCACCGTGAACTAGGTCTGGACTGGCTGAAAGAAATAGGGTGGACATGGGAGCCGGGGGGATGGCGTAAGCTCACTGAAGTGTCACAATTGCCAAATATAAAACCACAACCCAGCGGATTGCTCATGAGTCACACTTAGCCTTGGCAATTGAACAACGTGGATGTTTAAATTGTCTTCAGCTGCTAGGGACAGGAAAAGTAAGGGCTGGATGGGTTCAAATCTGACCACGCGTAGGCCATCGCTGTGTCTGTGTGTGCAGCAGAGAGTGCAGGTCTCGCCCATGGGGATCAGGGCTGACCCAGGAGCCTTCACCACCTTCAGGTCCCGATGGGTCTGTGCACCCAGAGCAAAGAGAGAAGTGGCACGTCAAGCTAGATACTGTCTCGGGACAACAGTGGGGGAGATACGTAGCACGTTTAGGACTCATGTATCTTTCAGGCCTGGGTTTGCAGGTCAGAAAGTTCTTGAGTTTGAAGCAGCTGGAGACTGGACATGTGGCGGGTTGGCATTGACCAGTGCGCTAAGCAGTGTGGAACATGTCCTCAGAGAGCTTGCAAACTGGGACCTTTAGTTACATGGCTACACATGCTGTAACAAGCGGCTGATGAATTAAACCCAGCATAGATGCAAAAGTGTATGTATGGTTAAATCAGACTGCGTTTTATAAATGTTGTCTTATTTGTAGAAGCTACTAAAGCAATTTATGATGGAAAATGATTGCTAGCGCTATACCATTATATGTGAATTACATTAGAGACACAACTGTCTGCTTGTTCCTGTAGTATTCAGTGATTCCACAGTTAGAAGGGACTTGCTCAGTCATACAGGCCGTAGATTTCACCCTGAATTTTGCCTTAAAGTTTTTGATTGAATCAGACTATACGGTTAAAAAAAGTGACCACAGTTGTTCGTAACTTATTCTGGTGTTTGAATGCAACAGTAATGGTGTATTATAAGACTTTAAGTATCAGTGACTGCAGTTGAACATAGTTAACTAAAATAAACAGCCAAATAAACAAGCAAATACAAAGCCATGCTTTGTTTCATACTGTAGATTTAATGATGTAGTTAGTGAAGGAGAGAATGCAGTCCCTGATTTGAAATTTTTGCATGTCTTTTCCCAAGAGCCACTGTCTTGATTTCTGTTTGTGTCCATAAATATAGTTTCTTGTTTTCCAAGCAGTAAATGCATCGTTTTCTTCATATTCCAGCTGCCTCTGAGTGATTAGTATAAATCATATTTGCTTTCAATAGGAATATTTTCACATAATTTGTAAAATTATGCAATGGAAGAATAGTTTGCAAAGGAAGAATATTGCGAAACCTCATCTCTTTAGCAACGTGTCTGTATTCCACAATGCGTTTCCCTATCTGGTTCTTTTGCGTAGAAAACGTATGATAAATATTGCTTGTCGTTATCGTCCTTTTTCTTCCACGTATATGATAACGTTTAGGCCTTAAAGAGTTAATACACAAGTCCATTTTAACAACTAGTAAGCACGTGTTCCTGATTTGCAGGAAATAAAACAAGTTTTTTTTCCATTCCTATAAGCTGTTCCCCAAGAAGCCTTACCTTCATGTTGCTTTTGCAAAACAACGTTGCTCAGCCGATGTTCCTATACGCAACCCCCTTCTATGCTCTAAAGAGAGGCGACCTCGCGGCCCCCCCAAGGCGCTGCTTCGCCAGCCGCCGGCCCCGTACCTCCATGCGCTCCCAACCTTGTGTGTGGCCAGCCCGAGCTTGGCTCCGAACCCAGGAGTGAGGGTGTTCAAAGGAGGCTGTACAAGATGCTCCCACAGGCTGGGGGCTGCCAGCAGCGCGCTCAGCGAGGCTGTTTTAAGTTACTGCCGTCTGCAGCAACACCCTTGGGACCGCCGTGATAGCTTGGGGAGCGGAGGAATGCGGTGCCCGCGGTCCGCGCCGGCCCCGCTCCCACGGCCGCTCGGAGGCCTTCTCCGCTCCCCACGGTGCTGGGAGAGTGGCCGGGAGGGTGGCACTGCTCCTTCCCAGCATCGTCCCGCTGTGGGAAGCCTCCCCGGGGCTGGGCATCGGCCGGCCGGGCTGACCTGGCTGGGCGCGGGAGCACACGGGAAGGAGCGCTCGCTCCTTCTGGTTTCCCTGTTAGCCGGATCCCTACGAAGCTGAACGATGGCATTTAAAAGTAGTTGGAGATAATGTAGCTAGCGCTGTCAAACTGCACAATACTTATTGTTATGCTCCCCTCGAAAATAAACAGGAACCAATATAAATGTGTTATATTAATATTTAATACGTGTTTGGCTATGTAAACCTAGAATGTGTTTTAAAAAGATGGCACAGTGAGGAAAACCTTGAATGTGTTCAAAGAAAACAGTATTCCTCGCAGCTTTTGGTAAATGCTTCGACTTAAGTTAACTTCTGCATGACTTCTCAGAAAATGTGAGAACCATATGAATGCCTGTGCCTTATGGAAAGTCATGAAATCTAAAAGCATGAACCGCTGTTCACTATTAAGAAGTAAAACCCCATTCTTTTTCTCTATAAGGTCCTGATTAATGGACAAAACCCTTCTTCCTTGTTTTTTCACATTCTTTTTGCAGTTCCTTAAATGTAAGACAGACAATAAATTATTTGCGCAGATCCTACTACATACCAGTTCCTATTTGGAGCTTGACTGAGAGGCAGAAACAAATATGGGTATTGTGAAAACCACATTGGGTACAAAGACTGCACACGGATTGCCACTTATAGTCAACAGCTGGGAATCATATGGCTCTTTATTAATCTGAGTATTAGTGGTTGCCATTTTGTTTCTTTTTTATGGTTTTGACAAAATGGTGGGAGAAAAGACAGGAGGGATTCCTCATTGATAAGTACGCTCTTACGACGCGCTTCGTGCCGGTCTACTTGCCCCTTTGTAAAACGGCATGCTACTTTTATTTCCCTTTTAACGGCCCGAGACTCTGGTAATTAGAAAGAGAGAACTGAATTTAGAGCTGTACCAAAAATGGCAGTCCTGATGTGCAGTGCGTTAGTAAAGGAGACAATGGGATGAAGCAGGCAGCAGAGTGGAGACAAGAAATTTATGACTGGGCATTGCCTAACAAGAAGAAAATTCCTTGGGATTTTCAAGTAAGCACCACAGAAGAGCAGTAATACCAGTGTTCATCTGCACAAACCTTCCCACGCTTCAATTTTTAAATAATAACTGTGTCTTGATATGGGAGGACAGGGACAGCGCGGGGAAGAAGGATGGGACTGTGGTTAAAGTGAGTATTTGATGCAGAAAACCTGACCTCTAATTCCATCTTTGCCAGTCTGGGTCAGTGGTAATTCACTCTCGGTGTGCCTCAGTTTCCCTGCTTGAAAAAAAGTGTTGATTGTATGGCTAGCCACAGGGGACGGCGGGGATGTACATTCCACTCGATGAAGCCCTTATACGTATTTTGAAGTAAGGTATAATCTAAGCGCACCGTGTTATTGCTAGTTGAAAGCTCTGCTCGTGACTTAAACAAAATTCGCCGTGACCTCCCTGAGAAGAGCTGCAAAGGTCAAGGCTATTACATTTGGACTATTATTACACTCCGGGTCCAGGAATAAGGAAATAAATCACAGATAATGAGAAAAAGTTTCACAGAGGTTTTTCACAAATGGAGAAGAAACTAAAAGTGGAACATTTTCTTGTTAAAAGGACGCTTTCATACCCTACTGAACTAAAGATAATTTTACTTTGTTTCTACTGTTTGCAGCTCTTACCGAAAAGAGGTGAATGCTGCAGAGCCCTCCAAATCCCCTTCTTTTTTAATGTGGTCGCTTTTCGTGACTATAGGCTGAGACGGGATCTGCAAGATTTTAATCCAAAAAAAAGGTGATGAAAATGAGAGGTGAAAGTGTTTTTTGGTTTCTATCATCTAGCTCTCTATGCCCTTCTTTTTATGTCATTGTTTTAATAATTTAGCTAAATTGCTGGGAAAACAGACAGTGCTTAAATCAATGTAACAGCCTAGTGTGGACACAAGTGTGTTAGCTATAAAGATATTTATTTCCGTATAGCTTTAACGAAAACAAGTCGCAGTGCTATAAATAAACGCTCTACCAATAATACTCTGTTTGTGATATGAGGTGGCGCCGATTTGAACTGAACCAATTTTCCAATTGATTTAATTATTTCGGTGCAGAGGCTGTATGGAGGCAAGGCCTGGGGGGGGGAGGATCTGACGTGAACAAAAAGGGTGTAGCAGGGTGTATCTTGACTGGTTTGCCAGACTGATTCCAAGAGAATTGGGAAAAATTTTAACAAGGAAGATATTTACCTTTTGAGACAAGTATAGTTGTTCCTTTTTTTTTTTTTTAATATGAATATGAAGTAATGTTTTGGGTTTAATAGTGCTTCTGTGCTTCAAACTTCTGGTATGAAAATACATTTTTTTCACTGCGAAAAGATTACAGGATTACTTTTCCAAGTAGCTCATTATGAAATATATCATTGTATTTATTCAACAGTTTATGCTGGAAGAAAAAATATCTCCAGCTTTTGGGAACTAGGACTTCTAAGAATAAAATGTTTTATATAAAATGTTAGTTTTCAAACTGACTCATTTGCTTGCTAAAGTTTAAGAACTTGTGTCATATATGTAGAATATAGTGCATCTTTCTCCTTTTATGCTTCTGTTCCCTGATTATATTCTGTTTATCAAATCAGAAGAGTCTGGCAGTAACTTTGTAAGTGAGGAATAAGAACCATTGCATTTCTTATTATAGGTAAAATCCTGCCCAAGCCATAATAAGGCGAAAGCTTGGAATATACCACGTACAGTATAAAGTTATTTGAATTTTCTTTTCAAAGGACAAGATTTGGTATGATTGTTCCGCAGTTTCTGCTGCTTAATATTTTTAATTATATTGCTAATGAAGTGATCGCACAATGGCAAGCCACGTTTTAATGCAAGCACACCGAGGGATAGAATTAAGGTTGAACGTTCATCGTTAACTGTGCCTATCCTCATTTTTATATGCTTAACTCTGCAGCTTTAATATTGCATTAACTTGGTTTTTACAGAGAACGTTTTGCCCTAAGTATAAGGAAAACGTTGATCTTTTATGTTGTCAGCCAGGGCAGATGCAAATCCTTCTCCTTTTTATTGAAGAATTAACCATCTCCCTCTGGAGCACAAATGCCAGCATTACTGGTATAATTTTATTTTTAAGGCTATGGCCTGTAGTAAGCTGATTGAATAGTATAATATGTTATATTCAAATCTGACTGCTTATGCACTTCGTTCCATAATGCCTTTGAAAATATATCATGTTCCAGGATGAATACAAGTTATGCATAAAAAAAGCTGTTTGTCACATAGCTCGGAAAATGTGGATTCAATTACTATTAGATTTAAGAAAACCAGGAGCCTTTTTGATTAAAAAAATATTTTTATTGAGTTGGTAGTAATAATATCAAGTTACAGTGCAACAAATTCCTTTCCATTAGAAAACTGAACTAAAACAATAACTCTTGAAGGGATAGCGAGTGTTTCAATTACTATCATGTCAATTTGTTTTACCATCTGCATGTATTTACTAACCCAGGACATCTCAGAAGGCCTGCCCTAAAAATCACCATGTTTACTCAGTTGAAAACAAATCTGAAGATCCCATTGCATTTGCCTGCCATCAGGATACGTTAGAGTACGTTCCATGTGTTGACGGATCCTTCAGGTTTTATTTATGGAAACAGCATTTGCGTGAGAGATAATAGGCTAAGAATAACCATTACCTCACCTAATTGTTGTCTCCTTAAGGCTTCTAAAAATGTATTTGGGGGTTGGAGAGCAGGCAGCACAGGCGGTGTAAGGAGTCCACCAACTGGTACTGTCTGTGTTAGTTACCAGTAATCCAATCACTTGGGATCAGATGCTCCTGAGACAGCTTCTTCTCCGGTAGACAGAGAGATAGTCTTAGAATAGACAGATATAGGGGTATGTGGTACACAGATATATAATAGCTATGTTGATAGTGGGTAATAATAGTAATAACGATAAAATAATAGATACATAAATAAAGCATGCCAGGACAGTGCTGTGCAACAGAGAACAGGCCAGTAAACTTGTTTAAAAAGGTGCATTTTAACCATACCCAAGCAAGACAGTTCTTTTTCTTTTCCCTCATTGAGCACTGATTCCTTTGAGGGATGCGTGTCACCGCTTGCCTGGTATTTCCAGCCTGGCCCTGTAGCCCGCCTGGAGGCGCTAAGCTGAGCGGAGGGAGACTGACCACCAGCAGTGGCTCACGCAGGTCACAGTCAAAGTCAGAGGGGCAGTGGATGTGGGGCAACGGTTTGGGAGTTGGATGGGGAAGGGGGTGGCACGGAGCGCATGAGAGGGAGGAGGAGGGAGGCGATGGGCATTTGGTGAGTAGGGAAACGAGGATCTGTGGGGCTGCCCAAACGTGGCGGCAGCAGATCCCCTTGCATAAGACCTGTAGGGCATTTATAAGGACCTTGAAATCCTCCTCTTAGTTGCCATCCTACATTTCTCCATAAAAAAATGACAGTGCTAGAGGAAAGGATGTTTTCACGCCTTAGTTCTTGCTTTCTTCCCTTGTGACCGTCGCTCGTTCTACTCCCACGCTCAGGTTTTGAAATGCCCCGAAACACGGGAGATCCTAGCAGCACCTTGGGCATGCTTGGGGCCAAACAGGAGGCTGTTTTGCCTGCTGCCATGCCTCTGTTCAGGGAAAACCAAAAAGCACACTTTCCCCAGGAATGCTGATGGAAACTTCAAAAATTGGTGAAGGTTTGGGAAGGAGTTTGACCTTTTCCTGACATATTTTTTTGACTCCAAAACAAAGCCTGCTTAATTTTTAGCTCTTGTGTTTTTCTTCCAAAAATTAAAAAGATTTGAAGGGAAACAAAAAGCTTCCCGTGAATTTTTGATAGTTGAGCACATTGAATTCTTGGGCAGCTTTACATGAAGAATCCGTACGGCAAATCTGACTCTCTCTCTAGAGGGCAAGACAGCAGACCTCACAGGTTATTTAATAAATAACCACAAGACTGGGATAGAAATAGGAAGATTTTTGTGTTCTGGAGACCTGTGTCGCCAATTACACTGACCGGGTGATAACGGAAAGCTGCGGAGGGATGCAATATTTAGGCTTACTCAAAACACGCCTGCGTCATCTGTGCTTCCAACTTCTGTGCTTCGCTACAGGGAGTCTTTTACGTGCAAGAGAAGTAAAGACCAAACTGTGTGGCAGGCCAAGCATGGGCATAGGAAGGCCATTAAAACACATGGATTTCCTTTAGGGAATCATTTCTCCCCCTCGAAGGAAAGGTTGGATGTTAACAGCTTCTGTTACCATTTCATAGGCAGCTGGAAGGTGATTTCCAACCACCCTAAATAGAAGCCAAGAGATTGAAGGTAATTTAATATAAATGTGGTGGCGTATGTGTGTGCCATTGTATGGGCACGAACAGCAACTCAATATTCACTGTTATACAAATATTTCCTAATATGTCTAAGGAAGACGCATAAAGAGTAACTGAGGCTTTCACTGGGAGGGGAGTGGCATCCGAAAAGACAAGAATGATGAAGTGGCATACTAATCAGTAAGAACTTTTAACTTGAAGTTACTACAAATTATTATGAATATTTTTGTAACGACATGGGTGCATTAACTGGAAATGGCAGCTGGATGAAGGATTTAATTTCTACCTATCTGCACAATTTTCCTGGTTTGTGGTCTCTGCCAGTAATAACTCCCATAGCTGCATTTGGGCTTGCTTTGACCGACATTGGCAAAGGGTCCACTGACTCCAACCAAAGTTACACAAGATGCGAATTGTGCCCTTACCTGTGTACAGCTTCTTATTTAGGAAAACACTTGATGTGAATCAGATTTATACAAAGGATTTCCCTGAGTCCTCCCTGGAGGACTGGAGCCCAGACTCCTTTCGCAGGACTGGGATACGGCTGTACCCCTTTGCGTTTATGAAATACATGACCATGAATCTCTCTGTGTTTGGGTAATTCCCCAGTCTGTGCCTGTAGTTCAGGCTTAACGAAAATTACATGTGCTAATACACTTGTAAAAATCTTCAGGGTTTAGTAGATTTAAATCTGAGATGCTTCTTTGAAGAATGTAGCTGTACGGTGACAAGAGAACTGCAGACCTTCAGCTGGTCTTGTATTTCTGAGCCAAAATACTCTTTCTGGCAAAGTCCTAGAGTAAAATGCAGATTCTACGAAATTCAGTGGGAATTTTGCTAGTAACTTTAATAAATGTGCATACTTCTTTCAGATACGCTTCTTTCACTCCTATTTTTTAAGAGATGTTTTCAATAATATATCTCTATAGAAAGACAGTGAATACTTTAAACGTCTCTTGAAAGACAGAATAAACAAGACCAAATGCTCGTTCAGTGCAGTCATCCTTAGCAAGGTGCAACAGAAGAAAATGTCTATAAAATACTCTGTTTAAAGGACTCTCTTCAAAGATTGGTCCACGCGGCAGGTGCTTGTAGCTACCTAGCACGCTAAGACTGGGAGAGAAAAAAAGCCCACTGAACCAACATGATCAAACATCTGAAAATTAGGAGATAATGGCGTTGTGTTTGTCGGGGCATTTTAATTCACTGAGCATTGACTCAAATGACACGCTCTTGGGCAATTTTGCATGAAAGGTGACCGCTGCCTGGTCCAGCCCCCGGGATGGAGAGCACTCGGCGCGGCGCAGCTGAGGGGTTTGTCCCTGTGCTGCTCAGGGCATGTGCTCGCTGCACCCCATTCAAACCCGCCTCAGAGGACGCTCCTCATTGCTTAACGGCCTTATAAGGAGAATCGTTGAGCAATTTTAATGACATGTGCAGGCTCATAATTGTTTCTTCTTGAACAGTAAACAATTTCTCTTAACTTAGTTTGAGAGCAATAAGTCAGAACCAGAGGAAAAATGTGAAGTTAAACCACCAGAACGCACCTGCAATGCCAAAGGCCAGGCGTAGCGCTTTTATTTGCCTCTTTTTTTATCTACTTAACCTTTTGGAAATGCTCTTTTGTTGCACCTTTAACACATGTTTACATGGAAGTGGAGACAAGAACGCCCTCCAAAACAAGAAAGCTCATTAAAAGTGAACAGTGCGTGTACCTGGGCTGCTTCAAAATAGGAAAACTATCTTACCTCAGGTTTCGAGGGTGTGGGTACCGCAAACCCCTTTCAGGCCATCATTAACATACTGTAAACTGTTCTCCAAAACAACATCCCCTACAGTGGCTCCTCGGGTCAGGGCCTCAAGGTACACCACTCCACGTGAGCACTTCAAGAGATGTGGTCCCCTAGCTGGAGATCAAACAACGTTTTCTCCACATGGAGAATTAAACCAACGCACGAGGGTGCCTTTATCAAACTGTGTTTGATAATGAAGGCTTCAAAAAGCTAGGTGGGTCAAAATGTCAGTGTCTGTCTTTTGGTCTGTTCAGGTTCTGTATTGCCGTACAAATTATAGAGGAAAAGGCTCAGAATGAGAGACGTCTGTTATTTCCCTTGGGAACTATTTCATTATTGGCAAGAACTTCTCTTCTGTATATTTTCTTCCCCCCCCTCCCGATTTCTTGTAATTTTTCCAAGTGGTGTAATCTGAAACAGTTCTTGTCTTTCTATCTCTTTATCTACCAGTGTCTTAACTCCCTACCCATAAACTGAGATCAACAGATCTGTGGGGAATTCCTGAAGGAAAGTAACGTCTCTGGTATTGATTTTTTTTATTGATTAATAGGAAAAAAAATTAAGACAATTCTTTCAAACATTCTGTCGCTGTAAGGCTAGCTTGGGTCAAGTCATATGATGATTTGAGTATGTGTGCAATAAAAATTATAACATGGATGCCTGTTGCTTTCTTGTAAAGTGACTTATGCAAAAACTGGTGTCCATTATGCAAAAACTGGTGTCCATTATCGCGTGGTACTGGATAGACCATGAAGCTGCTCTGCAGAATGTAAAAAGCATGTAAACAATCAGAAAAGGGAATTTGGAAATGAAGAGAAGTGAGCAAAGAATACCAGCTGATGAATAAAACATTTCCCAAAGTTCAGAAAAGTCAGCTGCTCTATGTTAAAGTGGTTGCCAGGCAACTCATCTTTTTAAAACAAGTACTTCTGTGGCAGATAACTCATAAAGACATTGAAATGGCAAAATTAACTGCTCTTGAACAATTTCTTCGATACATTAGGTACAAACAGGCTTTCATTCATCATCAGGCGTGCATATCTTCTTGTTATAACTTTTTTCCTTGAACAAATACATGTGTTTTGTCCAAAGCACTGAAATTTTAACTCTTTCTTTTCATCTCATTCCCCATGAGGAAACAGCTAGGAATCTCTGCCTTAAATCTGGGCGTTGCTATAAATCTAGTTTGGGCGAAATAGGGGAGCTCATTCTCTGTTCTGAAAAATCGGCGCTCTTGTTCGGTGGGATTAGAGCACTCGCGTGTAAAGGGGAGTTTGGTTGCAGTCCACCAAATACTTTCCAAGAGACAGAATTAGGCTGCAGACAGAGAGGGAGAGGCTCCAGCAGTAGATCGTCAAAAAAACTTCAGGAGAAAAGCAGTCAGGTCCTGGCGGTTCTCGCTGTGGAGAGGAGGATAAAGCAGTAACTGGAGGGGAAAACTGATCATATGGAATAATTTATTTGACTTTTTTCCTTGCCAATTTTTAACTGAACAAAGTTGTGTTGTTTTTTTTTTTTTTTTTTTTTTACACTATTGTGTTCATTATTCATGATTGCTCAATGAGCACTTTAGTGAAACGCTGAGCACAAAGGATGTTTGCAAGCTGATCATAATGCCTGGATTTTCAGCACTTTGCTACTTGCTATTTATCATTTGTATTTGATCACCCGGCATAGTAAGATACTCTCTCTGTTTTCAGATTGGGTAACTGAAAGTTCTACGGATGAGAAAAGGAAAACTGAAAAAGTTTCCAAGGACTTTCACAAGATTACTGTTTCCTGTTGAATGCAACAAAAAAATGTCTTTACCAGTGTAGAAAACAAATAGTAAAGCAGTTTTTACTAATTTCAAACCCGGAATCTTTCTGGAGCGTCAGCTCAGCTCTGCCACTCGGAAAACGCCTGGGATAACCCACCTCTCTAACAGAGTAGCGCAGGGCTGTGCTCCTTCCCTGGTGATTTGAGCACCGCCACAAGAAAATAAAAAACCCTCAGCGTTTGAACTAGTTGCCTTCTGGTGGCGATTCGGCCATGACAATTATTCCCCCAGCCAAAGTCAGTAAAACAAACAAACAAAAATCACTCAAATGACTGAGCAAAGTACGTTTTCTGTAAACACTACAAACGTACCAAACAAAATAACGCTCATTCAGATACAAATTAATGCCGTGTTGAGCTTTTTTTTGTTGGTAGCTCCCAGTCAGTCCTTTAAAGTGCTGCTGGGGGGACACGCGGTTAATGTTGGCAGACCAACTTCTCACTTTGCCGCCCGTTGCGGGGCTGGGGCGTTGCGTGCCCAGCGCCCGCACCGGCCTCAGCGCGGCACCTGCGGCGCCGGCACCAGCCCTCAGCAGCCAGCCGGCCCCTGCCTTCCCGTCAGAGCACGCCCGCGTTATTCTGGCTTGGCTATGGGATAACTTTACTGAAAACGTGTTAGGGAAAGAGATCGGCTTGAAAGTTGGGTAATGCTTTAATACAGTGTAGTTTTCATGCTGGTGTTAAAAATGTGTCGCCATGCTTAAGGGCTGTTGGCCTCAGCCGGTCGTACGATCCCTTGAATGAATTGATTAAGGCACAGACAAATTTAACTCCCACTTAGACGATAACTTGTTAAACAAGTATTTCTTATTGGATTTTGTTTACTCTTTACCTGACTCTCTGAACTTTAACTATTTCTAGTTCTGTCATCAAAATACCCTCCCGGGCTCTGCAGTCACACAGGGTGAGAGCTGTGGCATCGGCACTCGCATCCGTCTGATTCCTGTCCGTAGTGCCACAGAGAGTGCCCCGTTGCTGCCCCAAAGGCTACAGCTATTCCTCCAAAAAGGAGAGCTCTGCAGCCACCTGGGGCACACGCTCCGGCGGTGGCCCTGGGCTCTGCCCGCACGTGCCTCCGGCTGCTCCTCGTGCCCCTGTCTCGCCGTAGCAGTGCGACAGAGAGAGGTGAGCAAACAGCCCTGCCGCACCGTGGCATGGTTCTCATAGGGGTTCCTATGAGCGGGGACAGGTAACATGACGTCCTACGCAACGCAGTCGGTGCCACGGTGTCTGCTTCCCACGGCCCCCGTCTGCTGGGAAAATGATGGGTTAGGATGCTAGGAGCGCCACCGCTTCTTTAATACGCAGCTAATATAACATTTCCTCCTTCCTGTGTATATAAATACATATGTGCATGTATAATTAATGTACGTAATTACTTAGATTGCTTGATACAGAAACTTATTTTTGTTTGTAGTAAATATGTTGCAAGGCGTCAGAAACACAAATAGTTAACGAGCTTATTTAGGTATTCAAAATATACAAGATGTGAAACTTTGGAGTAGGAGGTGGTGTTGGGGGAGCGGCAGCCTATTATTCAATTCCTGGGGTCAGACCAGCAGCAGCTGTAGAAATCAATAAGGCTTACAAAGATGAAATAAACTTTAAAAAAGAAACATTGACAGAAGATATTCCACAAAGCTACTCTTGATGAGACCGGACCTGTTCACACCAAAACTGGGGGAAGTTTTACCCTTTACTCTAACAGCCTTGGACCAGCATCAGGAACTTGCAAGACTCTTTGGGCAAAGTTTTCCAAAGTCCAGTCTCCTGATGGGTCCAAAATGCGTCTGGGTACCTCAGTGCTGGAGCACGCTGAGGCGGTGTGTCTGACTCACTCCTTCCTGTGCTTCATTGATAGTTTTGATGAAGCAGAGTCCAGGGGTTGGGGTTTTTTCCTTTTTTTTTTTTTTTTCTGTTCAGGATCTTTCAGAGTAGTAAACAAAACACACAACCTTGCTGGTCTTGCAAGTAAAACCCACATGTGCAGGCATTATATGTCGCAGACCTGGGAGATCTTCATATAATACATTAGTGGGACAAGCTTTCAATATACATAGAAAACATGCTAAATAGTATTCCAAACCTAGGAATGACCCAAGTCTTCCGATATCCTCGTAAAACTTCCCTTCTTTCTTCTTCTGCTGTACCCTATACCTGTCTGATTTGAAGTCCTATCAGATGTAGTTGCAAAGACAGCTGTAATCAGTGCCTCTTTAAGGCCAAAGGAATTATTCACAGTCAAAAGCATCGAGTATTGGAAGATGTCTCCCTGTGAAAAGAGAGTCAGAGCAGGAAAAATTTTGGGCCCTGCTTTACGTAGTGTACTTAAAAAATAAACCCTGGTTAAACACAGTTCTTTTCTTATAGAGGAAATTACTCTGTACCAGTCTGGTGACTTTGAAGACTTTTTTCATGTGCTTAAAATGTTCAACAGAGTATGCTTGCCAAACCCAAGCGTTCAAGAGTATGTCACGCCCTTGAGCTAAGATAAGCGTAATAAATAAAAAAAAAAAGAGAGTCTGAAAAAATAATTTTGGGTCTTTTTTTATGTGCCGTCTCCTTTAATCTGCTTTATCGTTCATGCTTGCTAGATTTTCTCTGCGGTTGTGAGGGTTAGAAATTGAGAAACTGATGTTTTGCATAATCACATGATTCCAGGAGAGGCACTTTTAGGAAAAATGACCAAATGTCACAGACAGATGACAAGCATGCCAAGACTGACAACCATGAGACTGCGCTGTCAGTTTCTGGGTAGGGGCTTCCAGTTTTGGTCAAACATATGAACATAAATACGCTATTTCATTATTATGGAGTAGTATTTTATTTATTAACTCCTTCCATCAAAGAAATACTCAACTTACACTTTGGAAGTGTCTTCAAAACATTCAGTGTCATGCGGTTTGCAATACTCTTTTTATGGCCTCCATAATTTACAGCAAAGTCATTTAAAATATATACCTTGATTAGATCTACATTAGTCTTATATTTTTTATGTCAAATTATGTTAAAATGGAAATAATGATTAATTTTGCTATAGGAAATTTCATCGAGTTATAATAATTTCAGCCTTATCTCTTTGAGCTGCGTGTTTCTCCTATTGCTTTAAAACTAATTTAGGCCACATTATATACAAAATTAAATCTTACTTTTATAGCTACACCCTTGGGGTTCAATGAAAAGGCTTTATGAGCTAGAAATTAAAAGTACTGGTTGAAAATACTATTACATTATACAGGCTATTATTAAGGCAATTTACAAAGTTGGTATTAAAACTATGCACATTTTTCATTGTTAGCACCCATATATTCAGCAAGCCCATGGGACCATTTGGTATATAATCTGGCAAATAAAATCAACTGAAAGGTAAACAGTGAGTCCACAGCATTTCTTAGTAGGGAAAATTGCACTATAATAACTGCAAAGCTGATTTAGCCTAAGATTGTTACGAATTTAGGAGATACACACATTTGTTACAAGTAAAAGTAAATTTGAAACTCCGTATTCCACACATATTTGAAGACACACAGAAATATGAGTTTGCCTTCTCATAAAGAAAACAAATATTTTATATTCCATGAAATCCAATTTGGCATAAGTCTGATTTTGCATCTTAAAGGCGTAGTTTTTCTTCACAGTTGATTTTTGGCTCCTGTGTACTTACTTCCACAATTTGGAGGTTAGATAATTGCTTGTTTCCACTTGAACCCTAAGTAACATAATGCATCGTTTAATGCTTCGATATTTCTGAACAGTGATGTAAAAAATCTCACAACGTGATTTACGGCAAGTATAAGAAAAGGAAATGGTCTTTTAATTTTAAGGATGCTTAAAGAACAGAACAGAAACCACTAAGAAGCAGGACCCTAGATGACAATACTGAGCAAGAAGCAAATGAGCACGCGGTCGTCCTTTAACGTTATATATTTGCATGTTCCACATTAGAGCATCCTAGCTCTTATATCAAGACAGGACATGCTCGACTGTATTTAAAACAGAAAGGGAGAAGGTTTATTTTTCCTCTCTCAAAGGGAGACCCATTGCAATAGCAGAAATATTTTGGCAAGTGAGGAGCCAGCAGGACCGCCTGCTTGCAGCGTGAGTGTTGGCAAGAGCTGGGAGGAAGGAGCATCGCTGCAGCAGCGTCTCTGCTGCTCCGCGGCTGTAGGAATCTTGTTGGAAAAGCCGGACCAGCACTGTTGTGACTGGGAAGTTTTCCCACCTACGTCCGCTCTAATTTTACACCAAGCTGCCCGGTGTTGCCACACTGCTGATGGAGTCAGAGGACAAGATAGCGCATTCTTCCCTTGGCTCCTGGGACTATGTTCTAGCTACCATGTGGCAGTAAGATGAGGTGACCAGGTCTTTTGGGGTTTAGCTATGTTGCGCCGAGGTTTAGGCTTGTGGTTTATTGGGAGCATCATTTCTTGGAGGGGATTCCGAGAAAGCATAGGATTTGCTTTACCCCAGACTTTTCCCAAGGGCTTATCCTTGAGGTGGCAGATTTTATCCAGGTTAGGAGAGGGCGAGGATGCCCAGCCTGTCGCGGCAGGTTCAGTGGAGAGCTGGGATATTAACTAGAAACTTCTACGGGTCCTGGGGAAACAGCAAAATTCTTCTTGTCCCTACCCTTTTTTGGAAAGCTTGTGGCTCAGGAGTTGTCTGGGAAGGAAGAGCTCGTGTAGAGATGCTGCCCGGTCACGGGCATCCATTCAGGGGGTGGTGCGAGAGCGCTGGACCGCAGTGATCCTTTCCTTGGATGCTCAGCAGCCAGCCTCTGCGGGAAAAGTATGGATCAGGTGTCAAAGGTGACCAGCGCGCTGTATAATCCAACCAATAATCTCTGCTGTGTTACTGAGCAAAAGAAATTTTGGCTGTTCCTGTTGTGTTGGGGCAGAGGGAATCCCATGTGGGAGTGTTGCATGCAGCTGTTGTGAGCTGAAGCGAGTTGCTGGTCTGCACTGAGGGGGTCACAGAAACACCTGAAAATGTCTAATTTTGTTTATGTGAGTGATAAATAACCCTTTACATGAAATAATCTGAGTTCACCAGTTTTAGAAAGTTCATGTTTTCTTCACGTTACAAGAACCGCTTGGCAAAGAACATAATTTTAGTTGCTTAACCAAAACTCCTCCAACTACCCAACTTCATTCCAGTTGCTGGCTACAAGGATATGATTTATAGAAATTAAAGCAGCCCAATAAAAAAGGAATAAATGCGATATTGTATATAATTCTGGCAGACTCCATTATCCTCTCACTGTCCCTTAAAGAACAAGATTCTTTAACTATTACAGGATAATGCAATCATTGCTATTATTAGATAATCATATATTATGGCCTTGGAAAATGTTGATATATAATTATTTGTTTATGGATAAAGTAATTCAATTTTATATGGCCTACAATAATTTATTAAATACTGTAAAAGATAATAGATGGAGTGCAAAGGGAGATGGAAGAAATTATTTGTACTCAGAAAACTATCAAGCATCTTTAACATGTTTGTACAGAGAAAGCAAAAAAAAAAAGACATTATATAATACATCAATCAACTCACAGAGATTACATTTCCAAGCCTTTTTTTATTGAACAAATGGAGCTTGATTTTTAGTCTTTTAGAAGTATCTGAATTTACAATACTATAAATTTATGAATAATGCATTTTATTTTTGTTGCTATTGTTATTATGGCCCGAGGATCAAAGCCCTAAATTAGGCATCTGAATTAAATATAAACCCCCCTAAGAACAGAAAATCACCAAAGCAGATTCTATTTATATATCTTTTCAGATTTAAATAGCCAAATTATTTTTGGAAAAAATTTGAAGAAGACAAAAGAATGATGAAGAAAACAAAGTTTAGGAAGGGTGACTAAGAGAACTTATAGGACGCATCAAACCACAGTACAGTCCTGGAAACTCTTACATCCACGTAACTTCCCCAATGAGTGGCTTCCTTCACTTGAGTGGGGCTTCTTGTCTAAGGAACGTTACCTGTACACTTATTTCAGGAATTTATTTTACTTAAAGAGGATATAATAGCTTTTTTTCTAAATAAAAAAGTATGGACCTGACCAGATTTCTTAGTAAACGATACTTTCTCAGAAAGAAAGACTGATGAAAGCTCATGTGGATGGATGCAGTGGTCTCTTTGTGTAGGGTTTTGAATCTTTCTCTTATAAAATTGTGTCTTTCATATCCTTATACTGAACTGTGTCTTACTATAGTCATTTTCCCACTGATTTTAGCAAAAAATATATCGGGTTCTTAAATCTTGCAGAATTTTGCAGAAATACAAAATATTGTATGTGTGAACTAAAGCTTTGTATGGGATTGTTTTAGATTGTGATGTTGATGGTTTTCAGGGAAAAGTGCCTACTTTCTGCCTTCCTCTACTCCCTTTATTTTTTTTTTTAATTTTATTCTAAGGAAATCATATTTATAATAATCTTTGATCCCTGTTCTACAAACATGTACACCTTTTCAAATATGAAGAATCACTATAGTCAGAAGTTACCCACAAAATTGCGCCTACTTAATTACAGGTTGTATTGTTATTTACAATGGTGAACACAGCATTTATAGAATTTTCTATGGTTTATAGAGAACACAAACATTCTTGGTTTACAAAGGCTAAAGTAAAAAAAATTCTGCAATCTTTATCAGGAGTTGTTACTTCCTGATATCTTTCAAAGGTGAATTGAACTTCAAAAGGCTAAGCTTTTCTTATGTGAAAGGATGATAAAAATACAGAAAAAAATATTTCAGACTAAGGTCCAGCATTATCTGTTACAATGTTGTTAATATCACCCGGTTCTAAATGAGGATTCATTTCAAAGACACCATTTTTGTCAGTGTGTTTCATTGCCATAATATACTACATTTGAGATATATAAACATCAAATTATGAGATGCTTAGACCAAGATATGTAACCTTTCTCCTTTTTCAACATCTCAGTTTTAGAATTCTGAATTATGCTGAGCTGATTTGTTGCCTTCGAAGCTTGTCTGACACTCACCTATTTTGAATTGATGGGAATACTATTACATTGAACCGTTTCCTGGGGTGCAGGCATATATTTTTGAAATCTAATCGCAAGGATCTCTTTACTATAAGAAACAATACCCAGTTATTGCTGACATCGTACCAAGCAGATACGCAGAACAGAACCTTAAGTGCCCATGTTAGTTCCATACACAGAAGCAAGAACAGTTTAACTTTCTCTTATCGCGTTTCATAATAGTCTTGCATATACAAACGTGGTATAAATCTATTACTGCAATAAAAGCACTCCTTTGCCATTAAAAACCTCTAATTAATAATGCATTTGGTAATGATTACTTTTTCAGCTATTATTTAATGTAAGCAAAAAATGAACCTAGTTTTCAAACACGGCCAAGTAGAATTTCCTAGTCCTTGTTATTTATGAATCTGCTTTCTGAAGGTCAGATTATTTTTCATTCACTTCAATAATTCACTGGGTATGCTAAATGTTTACTTCATGTCTGAATGACAACCAATCTTGTCTTAATTAAATATATCTCCTGACATTGTTTTAACATATCAGTGAATTCAAATCAGTTAGTAAAAAATGTTAAGCAAATCAAATTTGTAGTCGCTCTCTACTTTGAATATCCACTTCTCTAGTTTCTTCCCACCTGCTGTCATGTGTTAATTTTTTTAAAGCATCATCTATTTGCAAAAAAAGAAAGAAATTGGTATTGTCTTGTGTTGTTTCATCCTTAAAGTGAAACCATTTGCAAGAAAATTATGGGTCCCTAGTGTTGAACTTCTTTGCATATTAATTTTGTTAGCCTTACCTCCTGTGGTCTTTAGTTCTGGAAGGCCTATTAGATAATATACAAGATAAATTTTCCCTTGTATCTTACAGCTAGTCGGGGGAAAAAAAATCCTTTTTTCTTAAAACTTAAAAATTGCAATGTTAGCCATGCATGTTTCCCCCCCATTTTATTAGCAAAGATTAATTTAGTGCAGCACAACAACCTAGTCAATATTGATTATATTTGTTTCCAGTTATTGAGAAATCTGTTTATGCTAATACGCCTATCAGAAGATAATCTAAGAAATGGATCCTGTGCAAATTGCCAAATGGTGGTGTCAGAATGGAGTCTGGTGGAATCTGTGTGTTATATTTAGTCTGAAACGTAGCAGCCGAGGGAAGCTGAGTAGGTGGAATAGGAAGAGACACAACCGTCAGGCACTTTGCATGGTTGCAAACGCAGGTTTACTTGGATATGGTTTGTCTTGGCTAGACCAGATGGTTGGAGACACTTTGATGCTCGGAACTACAGGAAGGTGCTTTACGAAAGAGTCCAAGCACACAAAACACTTGGCTCCTATTTTCAGTCTGTGGCAGTGAGTATTTTGGCATTTTGGTGAGTTTCTTTAAGTATCTGAGTACCTGGGACCGGAGCTCCCGCGTGGCTTTGGAAGTCTGCGTCTCAGCGTTATGATTACATAGCAGCTGACTTACAGCGTGTTTCTCCATGCCTGAGAAATGAACTTCTGGTTTCTGAAAAGAAAGGGCTGGTGTTATACTCTGCCACTTACAAATACCCAAATTACAGGTTAAACTCCTTCAGCTACTTGAACTCGGTCACTGTTTCCACCCCAGTATCATCAGCTGCTTCTCATAACAAAAGAAATGTGTGGAAAGCCCTCAGCTCCTGACAGACAACTGTTTTTGAGTACGGATTTCCCCCAAAACATCCTCTGCTTTTAGAACAATAGAAACGCTAACATTTCTCAAAACTTTATAGCTGATCAGAGACCAGTCAATTTGTTCCAAGCTTTCCAGCTCGTACTCTGAAAACAAAGCAAGACCATCTTTAGGCTAAATGACATCATTATTTACTGACATTGCCTATTGTTTAAAATGGCACACCAGGTCACAATCCTAAACAAGCCCATGGTAATTTTTTAGACTCTAAAAATATAATGGAAGAAAAGGCATTTTCATAGTTGCTGACATCACTAATTTACAACTGCATTGGTAACTAGTTATCAAACATGTTTCTTTGCTATTATCAGACATTTCTAAATATCTGCTTTATTTTGTAATGAAAATCCTTAAGACAATCAAAAGGCATTTTTTCTTGTTTGGATTTTGTTTCATTAAAATGTTTTTAAATCACAAACCTTGTGAGGACACTCTCTGCTTCTGAGAACTGGTAAGCCATTATCTCTCATCCTTGAATTACTTGGGAGGCTTTCTGGGAAAAAAAAATCCAACTTTTTTTCCCCCCTGTGCTAATCCACACCTGGATCAGACATGCAGGGAGAGACAGCACCCTTCACAGTGTGAAGAATCCACACCAAACCCACAAAACTTGCCTTGGTGATTTCCTTCAAAGAAAAAACCTAGCACAATGCAAAACTTTGCCCTTTTGCTGTCAGTTTGTTAGCATTGAGGCAGAGCGATTTAGACAAAGAGCGTGGCACCTGCCGGTATCAAAATAGAGTGCATTTTTCTAATTTAACTATAAGATTATCAATATTAACCAATTAAATATGCAAAACAGCTCAAGTTGTTCCAGACAATGGTCTGAAAGCAGGCACAAGGATTTTTTTCCCCCATTACTACTTGGCCACGGGATAAGTAACGAAAATAACTACACAAGCCATCCATAAGTGATCCCAGACAAGATCTCTGTTTCCTCAGGCAAATCTTTTGACCTTTCAATATTTCTGTTGTCCCGCTCTTTGCATATTTGATCTGTTTAGATTTTGGGGTTTCTGGAGAAAGAGTAGTTTGACTGTGTCTGTGGAGCACCCAAAACAGTTTTGAGAACTCAGTTTTGTATGAGGCCTCTAGGCACCACCAGGCTGTTGATACAACCACCGATACTTCGATCTACTGAAATTTCTGCTTTATTGCTAGAAACAGGACCTATCAATACAGAAGGGTTTTCAGCCTATGTTCTTTCATCAGAGCTCTTGCCTGCCATGTGCAGAGACCTCATCGCTACAGGGGTCGTTCGCCATATCTTCCAATTTCTGCTACTGCTTTCGCATATGTTTTGTAGGAAGCAAGGAGGAGGAGATGGCTATTACTGCAGACTGTGTTAGAGGAGAAGTGACATCATCGAGAGATGGCAAGGAGAGAGCAACGAGCTTCCCTACAGGGCGAGAAAGAGTAAAGAGCATGGCATGGTAGTATATTTGCAGAAGCAGGATGGAAAGAAGAATGAACAGAAGGAGAGAGTAATAGAGACAACAGGAAGAAGAGTAGAGAATGAGCAACGAGACAATATGATTAGAGCTTTTTTTCCACCAGGGAGAAACATTTGCAATGAAAACAATTAAAATCCGTTAGACTTTTCTAATAATGTTTTTCCATGCACGTAATCGTGGCCGTTGCCAAAGGGATGGGGAAGAAACAGCGGGTGGGATGTTTTTGGGTGTAAATGAAGAAGTGAGACCTGAGATTGGCGAACTGGAGACTGCATGTTTTTTATCTTGTGATTGGACAGAAGTAATGCAATGTAATGGCTGAAGAGGTGGTCTGAATGGATGCTAGGGGATGGAAAGTATTCAATGACCGTATACAAACGGTTCCTACTGAGAGTAACAGTTTTCATCAATGCTAAATATATGGATGCTCTATGTTTCTATACCGAGAGGAAAATCTTTTCTACAAGTATTCAGTACATAAGGAGTCAAAATGCTGCTCTTCACTGACTGGAAACCTGTTACAATTTCTCACTTAAAAGAGGAAAATACTCTAGCGGGCAATTTTGTGAAGCTTTGAGTATAGTATCTGGTAAATGCCTGTGTTTAAATCTGATGAAAACTGAATAGAAATTATCTTCAAAATCTTCTGAGATATATTGTAAATGTGGTGTGACAGTGGTCTTGTGAAAAGTCATTACATTGTACTCTGAGTATGTGAAGGACCTAATGCCATCTGATTGTGATAGCACTGGGATTAAAACCCAACAATACCCAGCGCCTTTCGCTGATTCTACCCTGGCCGGTCCATGCTGCTGTGCTGATGAACCAGAAAGTGACTTCAGCGCTCTTGCTGATGAAATTGCAATGCCAAATGGTCTTCATGTAAATGTAGCCTTGTAACACATTTGTTTAAGTAAGGGCAGGTACAGATGCTTCTTGAATGCTGCACGGTATCATTAATGTTCCATTTTTGTCAGGCTAACACGGCTGCGCTTAAAGGTCTTTGAGTGCTTTTCTTTGTTGGAAAAAAACTCTGAACTTGAAGAAATGATGTAGAAGATTTCAGTTGTGTTCCACTTCTTTCCTTCTCATGTTTGGTGGTTTCACAATCCATGTTAAAGAAGTGTTTTTCTTTAATGTTGCCACAACGTTCTGTTTTCCAGCAATTAATTACTAGGTTATATTTTCCATTTTAGAAAAGCTTCTGTTATCACTTTACGTCTTTATTTGTCAGTCTTACTATCTGTTCCTCTGAAAACTTCAGTAATTTCTTCAGTGATGATTTTTTTAGGTCATAAATAAACAAGAAATATTCTTCCAAAAATAGATCTTCGTGATTCTTCCCTCCATAGACAAACGTCGCTTGTTTTAACAATCAAAGCCAACTCTTTATCCGTTCAGTAGTTTCTCTCTGTCACTGTTTGTTAATCACTCAGTCTAGCGTTGAATATTGTACCAATATTTCCCCTGATCTTAAACCAGTTGGAGCAAAAATTGCTCCTGTTGACTCACTGTTACCTTCCAAGCTTTCCGTCAAGTTTACTTGCGATGATTTCTATTCTGTGGTCCATTGTTACTTTTTCTAAGTAATACATTTTAGATTTTTCTGATAAAGTTTCCACTATCTTGGATATGGATACAGGATAAAGATAACAAGATATCAGTTTGTTGTCATGTTCAACTTGTTTTTTACCAGTGAAGTCACTGAATCTGATCCCGATCTTCAACTTCTTGAAGCTTCTGTTATTTTTGTTCTCACAATAGGTGTTGTTTCTTCAACCTATTAGTGACTTTAAGGTTTGAAAAGGAATCTCTCTTTTTATTTTTTTTTTTTACTGCTTCCTCCTGAATAGTTTGACAAAAGCTTTTTTGTCATCTACAGACATTCCAGCTTCCTGATTTAATGGTTTTGCTGATCCTGATTTTCTTCTATAATTCTTCTTGTTTCCTTAGGAAATGTAAATCTGCTGCAGCATCTGTTAGCCATCCTTGTTTATTAATAATTAGGCATGAATGTAATTATAAATTCTTTAATAATTTACCTTTACCACCTCTGAGAGGCCCGTAACTGATCTCTTGTTTAAACATTTCAGATCTTTGTCTTACATTATTTTAATATATCATTCTCAACGTGTTGACCACATTGTTGATTCAAGCAAAATCTCATCCTCAGCTCTTGCCAGGAATTTATCTCTGAATGTGTTATCTCTTCTAATTGGACATTTGGGAGAGAACAGATTGCTGGAAGCTCTAGCCTTGTGGCTCCTTAATTCATAGCTGCTTGGCCCTTGACTAAATTAAAGCTGCATGGAGCTGCCTGATTTAAGAACTCAGAGTATTAAGAGTAGCAAAGGATGAGATACAGCAGAGCTATGTACTGCTATGCTGTTTATACACTCTATTTTGATCAGGCTCCAAGCACTAACATTCACTTTTCTCTTTGGCTACTTTTGCCAAATTAATGCTACTGAAGGAACCCTGAGCACAGAGGGATCTCCAGCCATTTAGGGGCTATTTTGACTGAATATGTAGTGGAAAATGGGATTAGCAGACCAGAAATCTAGTCCTCTTCAGGAGGTGAACAGATGTGCTCTTCCAGCTTCAGCTGTGCTGGTGGAAGATATTAGTAACCGCAGCCTGTCTCTGGGTGGTTATCAGGAATCCCAAATCCCTTCGATTCTGCTAGTAGCGCTGCTCATACAAGCTTCCACTAACCTATTTTTTTCAAAATGCACTAGATTAGCAAAGACTTGCCGTTTATCTAAACTAACCTGGCCTCGTTGGACTGAAATAAGTTGGGGAGTGCTCAGATAACCCACTCCGCCAGCAGATCGGTGGGGGCAGCAAAGAGCAACGGGCAGCAATCTGTCTCCCTGACATAGCTGCTGCAAAATACATGCCTGGCTGGACCCCAAATTCTGCTAGATACACACTTTATCTCCTTCCTATCCCCACGGTAATTCCAGTTCCATTTACTCTTCTAATTTCTGCACTTTAGACTATTCTGCTTTTGACAGCAGCACTTTGTTTATTTCAAAAGCTTTCATTCTCCTCACGGCTGTGTAGAGTAATGATCTGGTGAGCAAGAAAAAAGAGGGGCTTATAACCACACACTTATACTCACCCTGGTTGTCTCCATTTAATAAAATTTTGTTATTTATTACCTCTAAATTCCTCTGTGATAAATGACCAGAATCTGCCATGTCACACCACTTTCTATTCTGCATCACAGAAAAAAAAAATTAAATACTCGCTCAGAAAAGTACATCAAGAAAGACTGTGCCTGCCTCATGGTGCTTCTGGCTCAAAGGAAAGAAAACACAGATGTACCAGACACATTGTAGACGAGATATTTTGCTAGAACAAAAAGATAGCAAAAAAGTATATTACCTTACACAGGCTGGAGATCTGCTGCTTCCATAACAGCAGATAAGGTTTTTTCATTTTTGCGTTGCAGACTGGTAACGACAACAGTCAGCATTTTGCGTTCAGATTGGTCTATATGTCTCAAGTAAAATGCTCTTTTTTCCATAATTGAAAATGTATTAGAATATTCCCAATTTTCAATTTTCCTTTTTTTTTGACAAGAAATTAAAACTTAAACATCAATATTTTTGCCATTTTGAAGCTGATTTGTTTCGGGTTGGGGATTTTCAGCAAGAAAAAGAAAAGCGATCAAAATTTAAATTGCTTCAAAGATTTCAGAAAACATGTAGACTTCATGGTCTGCAGTTTTTCAGAGAGAAATCTGAAAGAGAATGAAAATATTGCACTGGAAGAGGGAGCCAGGTCCAGATGCACATGACAACCTTAAAAGAGTCAAGGAAATTGAGGGCAGCTGAAGAGAAAGGTGCAGTGGGATTTATTGGCATCAAAAAAGTCACAGGCTTAGAGAATTTTGGCCTGACTACTATTTACTGTGTGTTTAATCACAGAGGCTTTGGAGGGAGCCAAATCTGTCTGAAGAAAGCAGAGCTGAAAAAGTAATGCTTTTTTATTTTTTAATGGGTGAGAAACTAGACAAGTGGGGGGGGGGGGGGGCTGGAAAAATCAAACCAGATTTTGGAAGGGGGAGTGAAACAGAAGAACCCTAAATACATTTTTTTTTTTTTTTTTTTTTAATCAACTTGTTAATGCTAAACATTTGGCTGTGACGCATCCTTTTGCTTTAGGGATCACTCTGCCCCGCGGATGTACGTTCACGTGAAGAATGCGGTTTGGGAAGGGCTGAAACCTCTCAGACTGTTAAACCTAAAGCAGGCAGAAGTAAATAAATCTACCTGTCCCTTCCACCCAAGCCAGGGCGGCGGTGGGGGTGGGGGGGCACGCTGGTCCCAGTGGGCATTGCGGGAGCGGGACACGCGTGGGAACAGGCAGCGTCGGGGAGCGGAGCGGACCGGCCACCCATTGGCGGCGGTGGCAGGGGGACCAGGGGTGGCGGACCGGGGACGGCGGCCACCCCCAGCGGGGACCCGGCCGGGCTGCGGCACTGGAGGGTGGGGAGAGCGCTGGGGTCGCGGTGGGGCTGGGGAGGGTGGTGATGGGGGAGGGAGGCTGTAGGTCTGTTGCAGCTGTGGTTTATGGCTCCTGTGTGGGAGCAAATGTATTTATTTAGTGGTGGGAGGGGAAGGGAGAGGGGCTATGCCCCACTGGTAATACATAAAGGCTGTTGTGTGGCTCAGGGGTGCAGGAGTAAAATGGACCAGGTGGGTGCTCTGGGTAGGGGCCCCTTTATCCCCATCATCCCCATCATCCCCATCATCCCCATCATCCCCATCATCCCCATCATCCCCATCATCCCCATCATCCCCATCATCCCCATCATCCCCATCATCCCCATCATCCCCATCATCCCCATCATCCCCATCCCCATCCCCATCCCCATCCCCATCCCCATCCCCATCCCCATCCCCATCCCCTGCTGGGGGTTTGGGGCCGGGTGCCACCCTTCAGTTCTGCTGTGTGACTCCCCTGTAGCTGGATGAGATGTGTGTGTGTGTGTGTGTGTAAGTTGTTGTGGAGCTTCTCCCATGTCTGATCTCGTGTTGCAGAAAACTTTACTGTTTTGGTTAGCTTTCTGGGCCTGGCTTGAGAACAGAATCAAAGTTTATGAAGTCCTCATTCCTGTGGTGTTTTGCAAAGTAGATTGAAGCGAATGACAGGCAGGTGAGTCTGATTAGCGCATTTGAGAGTTGTTTGAGTTACAAACTTAAAGCTTTTCTGGCAGACATCATTTTGGCCGGCCCCTTATTGTTTTGACAGTGTTATGTGGGACTGATGGGATTTGATGTGCTGTAGATGAACACACACAAAGTTTGTCTGATTCGGTTGTTTTTTCTTTCCTTGGGACTGTGGCAAAAATGGCAGGGCTCTGAGGAGTGTCCTTTGATGTCTCAGGCTCCGGCCACCATGCCTCTTCCCTTGGTATGTTTTTAGACTTTCCCAAGGAGAAAAGAATGTGTTGGTCATGTACCATTTCTATTTTAAATTGGAAGGAAAAAGAGTTACTAATTTAATATTAGCATCAGAAGCACTTCTCTGGTGCTTTGATTGATCTGACCTTTGCATATTTCCATTGTTTAGAAGATTACTTAGATAAAAGAAAACAAGTTGGTCTATTAACAGAACAGGTTGTTTCCTTGATGAACAGTTATATTTTATTTGCCTGTGTTTTTTACGCACAGGTCAGGCTGACCTAGGAGCAATATGGGCAAATATGGAATAGAGCCATAGTTATCACAGGCAAAATAACACCCAGTTACAAGTAAGGGGCTGCAAGTAAAAAAAGAATCAAATCGTCGCTCTGGGTAAAGAAATGAGAGATTGGTAGAAAGCCTCAGAGGAGACTGGGTTATTTTAACAAGAAACAGTTGGTTCTGAGGTCAGTAATGTACTTGATGATGTCATCAGATTTGGTGGCTTTAGAGCCAGTTTTTAACTCTTCCTTTCCCTTCGTTGTTGAGCAACCCACAGAAACTGGGGAACAATCAAATCTTGACAAAGGACAGAATTTCTCAGAAATTTGCTGAGCTTTACCATTGATTTAAATAAGACTGCTTATGACAGCATTGTTGAACAGACGTTTCCTTAAATTTTGGTAGGACTGGGACCTTTGGATTTCCCTTTTTTATGAACTTCATATGATCAGCTGCAGAACCACATCAGTGGGATCACAACAATCACACCGGTAAGTTCTTCAGTCTGACTTTCCTTGAACCAGAGGAGGAGAGCTATGTCACCTTTTCCTGATTCTTTAGAGAATTTTTTTTTGACGTAATATTGTGCCACACTAGAGAGAGGCATGCTGAACTTTATTTGTGTTTTTAAGCAAAAGACAGAAGCATTTAGATTTATGAATAACACAAACTTGAAGATTGAGGGTTTTTGCTATAATAATTTAAAAAGAATACTTTGCCATATCGTAATATTTGGAGTCTGCTGTAGGACTGAGGAGGATGTGATATTAGCCCTTGGAGCAGCAGGGTAGATGTCTTTTTCTATGAGTGTCTTGGTTTTGGAGTGGAGTATTGTGGTTATTTTACATGTTGTATGAAAGCTTTTATTCGGCGAAGCACCTAAGCATGCACTTGAGGTTACTCTGTCGTTTCTCATTTCTAAATGACTTACTGCAATAAAAGTAGCATATAATAACTCCTACTTGCATTTGCTGATCAGGGCAGGGCTGATGGTGGACTAAGTAAGGAAAAAAACCAAACCAAACATTTTTCTAAGCAGTTGTGCTCTTGACTCCATCAAAAGCATTGCCATTGTGGACAAATTCTCAGTGATGGGAAGAATTTTCTAGAGCTTGTTGACTTCTTCAGGGAGATTTTTAGCAGCGACAAATTTGGGCATATGATTCTTATTGTGTCAACTAGCAGTTCTCCTCAGCTGTCTATATCAGCTTCTAACATAAAACCAGAAACCTTTTTACAATCCTGATAATATGTAAAAAGTTAACTTAGAGACATTAGTTAACTTTAGGCTGAGGGTGAAAATTCCTCTTCTCCAGAAGACCCAAATCTATCAGCTTTCACATCCACAAATCATTTATTTCACATGTTCTGTTCTCGTGCTTATGTCTTCTACAGATCTGATCCTACCAAAACTTTAATAAAAGAGGGCTACAACCCAAGTCCTCTTAAATTCTACCAAAGGGGAGTTCTTCACATCAAGATTTTTTTAAATCTGGGGCAGATAGTCTATGAGCTGGAGATATATGTAAGTGGGGCATGGATCAGACACTCTTTCCCATTGCTTGTGACCCTGTCATCCTGAATCATCCCTTATACTGCTGATGCATTTGAAGAGCACAGGGTCACTGGTAATTAAGACAGCTTTATAAAAGTGCTAGCAGTTGCAGCTGTAGCAAGAAGAGTACCTGGTGTGCAGAATTTGTTAACCATGTTGAATTCCCTTGGAAAAAGAAACCCTGACATTTGCACCTATGTCACTATCTGGTGGGCTCGTGAGTTGCGCAGGGTTGCATTAGATTGTTATTCGGATAGATGATCTCCAGCAAAAAAGCCAGGTGCTGCGGGAAGCATTGCTGATGACATGGTGGCCGGGACTCCCTCTCAGAGGCGTTAGGAAGCAGTGCCCCACGTGCCTCAGGACCTTTTGGGTTGATGGCAATGATGTCTTTTAAGTGGGCATCTCTCAGTTGAGGCATTTGTATAACACTGACTATAAAGCACGGATCAAGGACAACAGCCTGCAAAATCCTTCTTGATCTGTACGAGAATGACAGGCACTGTGTGATAGCTGCAGTCCAGGTGGGAAAGATCAGCATTGCTCTCTGAGCTAACCAAAACGGTGCGAGGGTCTGCAGGAGGGAATTTTGTAGGTGTTACAGAGACACTGAACGGGGAAAGAAACCAGTTTAAAATGCCATCTGAACCACATAAAATAAACTCTGGGGCTTGTCCTGCATACCTTCAAAGGTATTGTGACTGTGCTCGGTGGTTATCCTGTCTGTTTGCTTAACCCAGAAATCCTAGAAGAAAAGCATAGCTGGGAGAAGTACACCATCACCTGGCACACGCAGGCTGGTATGCCCGTCTTGATAGCTGCCATACATTGCAGCTTCTACACAACATGTTACAGCGACTTATTTACAGAAGGACTAATTTGTCTTGCTAAAGCAGGAGATTGAGACAATATGACTCAAAATTGTATTTGCAATCCAGCCGGTGCCAAGCCATCTTCACCTGGAGATGAATATCATGGCACAATGCACAGGGCTAGCAAAAGCATGAAGGTAATCAAAAGTATTTTTCAATGAAGCCTGTAAGTACAAAACAAGGCCCACGTCTCCCACTTGTTTATCTAAACAGCCCTTGGACATTACATGCCGTTGTTAATACTGATAGACAGATGCAGGAACCAGCGCGAGATTCTCTTTCAAATAGTGCTTATGACCAAGGTGTGTACCTGCACTCACTCTTCAGTGGGTCGGTGGCACGTTTATTCACTGGACCAGCTTTATAATAGAGGTAGGTATTAGGTAGCTGGGGTGAAGTGTTAGGTCCTGCCGCCTTTGAGCTACCCAAAGAAGGTTCCATTTCTGGAACAACTGTCAAGCAAAACCATCAAGCAGTCGTTTGACAGATACACTTGTGTCTAGCAACATCCCCTAAACATTCACTATAGAGCTGCACGCACCAAAGTTTGAGAGAGACGGTATATCCTACTGGACTGCACTGTAGTAAGAAGTGTCACAAAGCTGAGTTTCAACAAGACTGCTAAAGCACTGGTGTGAGAACAGCAACATCCCAGTGCTCACTGGGCAAATGGAGATCTCGTTATCACAAGTATTACTGTGCAGCGGCTTAAACACGAGATTGAACGTATGTGTTGCGGAGAAGTGGACCAATTTTCCCAGGTTCATGGCCATTGCTCTAACCACTTGATTATACTGAATTTACATTATTGTAGCAGCCATAAAAATCATGGGAAATTTTCCCCTGATTCTCCTGACCTTTGTATCGCACCCATTAAAGTGTGGGTCACATAGTCAGTGACTTCTCTCGACTTCGTGTCATAGGGACATTCTTGCTCAATTACTTTATCCTATGTAATGGAGGATTTATCCTATCCTACTTTATCTCTGTAATGGAGATAGCAATTAGAGAAATAATCTGCATGTGTGACTGCACATCTTACCCTCTTTCTGTCTTATCCTAGAAGTAAAAGTGATAGCAATCAGACTGAGTTCCCTCCTCGTTCCTCCCCACACCCTGCGACTTTCCGACAGCAGGACTGTGGGCTGGGACCCTGCAGCCCGCGTTACCTCTGCATGCCCTAACCGTGGAGCAGCTGGGGGCAGGTATAGCGTGGCTCAGATTAGAAAGTCTTCCCTGAACCATGAGCGTGTCTGCATCAGGCAAGCCTGGTGTAAATGTCTTTTCCGTCTTGCAAATGCCAAATTTGACCAAATACTCCCCAACATCAATACAAATATTTTGGTCCTGCGTTGGCACGTACATCTCAAACGGCTCCAACAAGGCAACGCAGGTTGGTGTTGCCAGCTCGTAGGTTGGTACCCATTGGCGTTGCAGTGGTGACGTGTAGAGCTCTGAAGGCCTGGCCAGGCGCCCCAGCAGTGCACTTGGAGCACTGCCACGGCCGGGCGAGCTCCACAGGAAGGACACTGTCTGCCCCCACCTCCCCTTGGCCGGGCTGCTGTGGTTTTCCTGCACGCCCCGCCTGGCTTTGTCACCCCGAAAGTGTATCGATGGATTCTTTGACTTGCTGTTTATTCTGGGGTGCCAGAGTCTCGAGGATAATGACTTCACAGCATAGTTTACCACAGTGAACGTTGTCAGAACAGCGATACACATTTGTTGTTGCAGCCAACTGGCATCCAGTTTAAGGATCTTTCCCTCTGACTGTTTAAATTAGAGTCTACATTGTCTTGTGTGATAATGCTCACAAAGCAATAAGACAGCATGCTTTCTATGAAATGTCTTGTAGCCGGTGATCTTTTAAGCCTTTCTTGGCTTGTCTTATGGTCTGAACATCTGTGCTCTGTCCCTCTTTCTGTGTTGCGTTCATTGATATTGGACGTTTTGCTTGAGGCAAGATCAAGTCTACTGTTCTCCATTTCCCATCCTAATCGTGGTGGTGTGTTGCTACTGCATGTGCTCTTAATCAGCTTTTGCAATCCATCCTGGAATGTGTATATAAAATTTGTGAAATATTCTGGGATCCTTTGGCATGACAGCAGAAAAAAGAGAATAGAAGGGAAAGGAATTTTTGGATCGGTAAAACCTTTTCAGTTTACTCTACAATATTCCCTATGTTATGTTTTAATCGAAGTCAATCAGTATCTAAATGGTTTCTAAATCTATGGTGCCTGGGAGGGAACCCACAAAATCCAAGCAAAACTGGCTTCCTCTGCTCTCCCTCCACTCCCATATTCTTAACTTTCCACTAGGGTTTCTTAGAGTCAAGGAGAACTTCTCTGAAGTGGTGGGTGAATAATCTCTGGGGCAGTACCTGCCCAGAATGGGTGCAAATGCCAAAAGGATTTTTTAATGTTATAATTATTTATTTAAAATGATTTTTCTGGTTGCTTTCATGAGACCCTTCTCATTGTCCTGGTGAACTAGCGCGCCTAAGACACGGGAGAATAATATTGTTTTATATTGGCATGTAGACTTTAATACCTCTTAATGTCACGCTTAATGCAATCAAAAAACTAATAGTAAATGCAATCGCTCTGTCTTGTGCTGCTAAAAAGTGGCCAAACTCCCGCAACCCGTGTGGCATTCGGTAGCGATGACGGCTGCAGGGTGTGCAGCGGTGGTGAAGTGACCGTATTTTTTGGTTCTAACAAAGTCACACTTGACCTTTGCCCTCACGTCTCACTCTCGGTCCCAAGTGTGGGGTCATCTCACAGCAACCACCTGCCCCGCAGTGTTTCTTCCACAACATATCAATTGCTCTGGCAAAGCAATCGCATACGTTTAAAAGATTTGCAGGCATATTGTTCCCATATGCGAGATCCCTCGCAATGAGATATTCAGTTGTCACTGCTGGGGAACACGGTGCCCCTTTAACCTCCAACCCAAGGCTTGGGAAGCCGAGTCTGGTGCTGAAAAATTTCCTCTGAACACTGCAGCCAGTGCTAAATGTTGTCTCTTACACAGATTTTTTTCTGAAGCCTGTTGTTTATGCCACTAGTCCAGGCTACCTCACCCACCATATTTTTGTGGCCGTGGCCTATTTTCTTAAAATAGTTAAATATAATTGAAGAATAATTCCCACCCTTTTGCATTTCGGTCAATAAAATAAAAGAGAACGATCCCCGCGCTGCCTTACTAAAGTGAGAAATTCAGCGTCAGGGAGAATGAAACGTTGCCGATCTGCTACAAACGTGACCACAACAATCTCGCTGTGTTTTCACAGAGAGAAAGTTATTAGTGTTGGAAAGTGAAATGCTATGCAGGGGGAAAGCTACTGGGGCCTTAACTGTTTTTCCCTCCTGCTTTGGTTGTCACAGATGTTAGTCACATCGCATAATGCACTACTGGAAGGCACTCAGCTACTACGGTGATGGGGGCAGTATGAGAACCTATATAGAATAGAAAAACTGTAAGCAATGGTGTCCTGTGAGGATGAATTCAGGGAAGAGGATGCCTAAGGGCTATATAAGCTAGTGGGTGGTTTCACTAGCCTGGGAAATGGAAATAAAGCTCCAAGCCTCAGTCCTTTAAAGGATTTTTTTTTTTCCCCCGCCATTCTTTTTTATTATCACTGAACAATCAGGAAAATGGGGAGCAAATCAGCATGAACGTTTTCAGGGGTTTTCCACACACCAGCCCACAGGAGCAAGGGGATACCTTTTCCCCAGGTGTCCTCTGGCCTTGCTTCTGCTGTGTTTCTCTTCTGCCTTGAGCGGTCCTGTGGGTACATAGGACGTATTAACCTGCTGTAGCCTATGCTGCCTCTGCCTTGCACAAATCAGTTGTCAAGGACAAAAAATTATTATATTATGCTACTAACCTAATGATTGCCTGTTGAAAGACTAATTTTCTTCTTCCCCACGCTCCAGAAACACTTGGGCTCTCCTCTCCACTGAATCTTCAGAGCCAAAGAGGTCCAAATAGGTGCTTTATCTCAGCGGGGTAGATGTGCCGCCCTGGTGAACCACAGCAGCAGTGATTGCTCCATGATATGGGTCAGATTCCAGGTGCCTAATGAGAGCGATGGGAGGTACTAAGTGCAGAGCTGGCCTGAAAATGTGGCTACTATAGTCTGGACATTAAGCACATGCTACTCCTCCTGAAATCAACGGGAGGCAAAGGCCTCTCAGCACTGGAAATGGGAATGTGATTCATCTCTGAAGTCTAACTTTACAGAGCAGCCGCAGAGATGTCTACCTCTGAACTTAAATCACGGCGTCTTAACTGCATTTAAAACTGATGGAAAGAAATAAGCACATCTAATCCTGGTCACTAGGTAATTCTAGGTGGCTGTAGGTAATTGGAGGCAATTACACTGATATGAAAGGAATTCTGCTCTTGCTGTCTAAAATCAAGGACTTGCTTATGGGGAGCAACCACAGTAATAGGAAACTTTTCAAGCTAATTAATGCATTCAGTGAAATACCTCATCAGAATAGCAGGGCCAAGAATAGGATGATGGAATCTGAGCTCCCATCCCCTTGCAATCATCAGGCACACCTGCAATTTAAAGTTTAGACTGAAGATGCCTAAAAAATGTATCATGGCTATTTTTAAATAGATGGTTAATAATTTTTTTTTTAATCATAGATGAATTGTTTAAACGGTCTTTTTTGGTGCTGAAACCACTAGTGCTTTTTTTTTTTTTTTTTTAATCTCATTGTCATTTTAAGCAGGATATGCAGAAATTAGTTGGGTACGTTAGGATGTCCAAGTATGAAAGACACTGCATCTTATCCCCTGGATGCAAGATAAACAGGAATTATGGGTGAGATATAAAAATAGATGATGTTCTTTAGCTATATTTCACAGTATTGAAAGAATAGTACAGGTGGTAAGTAAACCTTTTTAGGTTGAAAAATACCCAGTAAGTGCTTAACAACTTCTATATTCATGATAATGAGTAAGAAATGCGTTAACATTTGTGATAGTCCCACACCGCGGAACTTGAGAGAGATTTCAAGTTCATAAATATGTTAAATGTTTCCTTCTTTGCTATTGTACTAAGTAACAAGCACAAAAATGCACCATGTTGGATCTTCAATGGCTGACATTCATTCAGCCAAGTCTACTGCTTGCCCAATAAATTATGTATGTACATTAAAATATCATTTGTTGAATCTACACAAAATAGATGCACTCTGCAGTGCATGTGATGCTGGAAAAAATGCAATTATATTTAAATATATTTCTGTTTTACCTGAATATCTGTCTCAGTGGCCACATCCTCACTAGATGTAATTTGTTTTCAATGGATTTGGGAGAATCTGGTCCCCAAGACTTTAGTACTAGAGGGTAGTCGATTGTATTTACCATTCTGGGCTGGCAGTTGCACCTTTCGGGGATGAATATTAATTTTCCTCTTAGCATAAGCATGTTTAGAATATTCCCTTTGTTCCGTTGCCCAGATGTGTCTCATGTCATCAGCAGATGAGCTGAACAGCAGTGGTTTGACATGCTCGGCGGCTGATTAGGAGCACCAGTTTGAGTAGACTGTGAGGAGGCAATTTGCGTGGATGCGGTGGAGCTGTTTGAGTTGTGTGGTGGTGTTAAGGAGTGGTAATGAAGAGCCGGTAAACAGCACGCTTTTGTGTGTGCCTGGGTGCACGCGTCCATAGGGCTGTGCTCTCGCTGTCGAGCCTGGAATATGTTTTGGGGAGAGCATCAAATATGTGCAGGAGGTTACGATGGCACCAAACAGGAGCCTTTACATGTAGAAGTATGTCCTTTGACTGTTGAAAATCCTTTTGCAGTGGGGAGGAAACAATGGGAAATTTCTCCTGATTATGATTAGGATGAGTTAGACACAATTTCCCAGACAGCAGTAACACTGTGCCCACTGTCTGACTATGTGAGAGGAGAAAAAAAACTCCAGCTGGAGTTTTCTTGATCAGCTTCTTTCGAGCGGAGAGAAAGAACAAAGCTGTAGGTGCAACAGATGGTTTAAGATGGCCAGTGGCATCCCACAGCTTGTGTATCTTGTACCTGGAATTGGGTCCTCCGAACACTGCCTCAATATGAGAAAAGCTGTGAAAGGGAACAAAAAAACTGTGTGTGAAATAGGTGATAAGGCACGAGACAGTTATCAGCATTTGTCCCAGGCACCACGTTGATTATTTTATAGTCTCAAATTGTCTTAATGTATTTATTTCTTCTGTCTCCCCACCTAGAGCCTTGTTCTTTCGTTCCTCGTGCTGTAATGAACCAATCCAGAGTAGCAACCGGGCAACGAACTGTTATTTTTAGTTGGTGGCCAACGTCTCCAGTAGCAACCTCTGACATAAGCGAGCCCAATTTTGTGCCCGTAATTACAAGTGGGCCCAACTGTTTGAACTTGCAATTGCACCCATTTAGAAGCTTTGCAATTGGGCAGTTAGTCTTCTAAATGGGGACAATTGCAAGCTACAAATAACTACTCCAGCATTTAATTGCCGATGTAAAATGATTCCTACAACACTGGAGGTCAGGTAGAAGCCCAGCTCAAAACAAAACAGAGCCTATTTGGGCAGCACAGAGGAGGCAGGAACTTTGCCGGTCAATAAATCGGCTAGTGGACTACAAATGGTTGCAAAAATTGAAAGTCACGGGCGTTTTCCAGGAAAGAAAACTAAGGCCGAGGGCAGTGTTGTGCAGCAGCAGCGCAGCCAGCTGAGGCTTTCGCAGCAGACAGGTAGAGAAGCTGACTGGAAGGCGTCCAAAACGCAGCTACTGGTATTGCAGCCGCTGGAACGATGCTTGAAAAACGGTTCCAAAAAAGGTCACATTCCAGCCAGCAACATACTAGCAAAGTTTAAAGACCAAATAATTCTGGCTTATGTTCTACAAAGGAAAGTTTTATGTCACAGTCAAATTTGATACATAAACAGTTTTTGTACTTCAAAGGAGAAGTAGCACTACCCCTTTTCGAAACCTTGCCTTAAGGTTTTCACCGTTTCTCTGAAGGCAGATGAAAAATATTATTAGACTGATACCTGCTTCTTTTCTGCAGGTATCATGACAAGTCTTAATTACAGAACCAAGTAACATCTCTGAGTTGCATTTAAATATACGTACGTGTTGGGGCACGGGGTTATAATGGTCGAACTTGTTCCTTTGACAATTCTCACTCCTCTCATTTTTTATCACATAACGAATATGCCAGAAAGCATTATTCAGAAAGAATTACTGATTTCAGTGGTGACAGAGTTTTAAAGTATTTTCTACTGCAAACGGAAGAGTTGTTTTGTTTGTTTTTTTCATTTAATTTCAAACTGTGAAGGTTTCAGTGCAAGCTGGATAGAGGAAACCAAAAAAACCCCTTAAATAGCTGTTTGCATTTTTAAGCAAACTTGCTTTGATTATATTCACAGTCTTTAATATTTACTTCCCCTAAATATTCTTCTAGGCAGATGAGCTTTCTGTCAGGGATGGTTGTGGAAACAGTGAATTTTAAACACATTTGAAAATATTTGTAGAGAGCGCATTTTTAATTTGCAAACATGGTACGGCAACATAGTTCAGAGAGTTCTGCAAATTTTATCAAAAAGTAGGAATATGCTGTACGAATTTCTTTGAAATATTGTGTTAGCAGCAATCTTCTGTCAGATGAAGGAGAGTAGTGAGAAGTTGTTGTAACGGTTCTCTAAATAGCTCCTAACAACAAATGAATTGCCGGGCATCTAGAGTGTCTTCTGTGAACGATTCATATATAGAAAAAATCTGCTGGGTTATATAAATTACTTTATCAATTACGCTCAGACTGATGTTACAACTGCCAAAGATAGACTCCTGCCTGACACACGAAGTTATTTTAGAGTAACCCGCTCTGCAATGAAATAATTTAATTTTTTTCTTAGCAGAAGGCTAGTTAAAGCCTGAGGCTAATGCCAGTCCTGTGGAGAGCAAGGGAAAGGTGCACCTTTGTAATCCCACTGAGGACAAGAGAATTTGGATATTTTCAGAGAGGATTTTGGTCCACTGCTGTGAGGAACTGGAGAAACGGGAGAGATTTGTTATCTTACAGAAACTGGAGTTTATCTGTGAATCTTCTGTCAGCTATTGGGATTTCTACCTATACAGCTGCTAAAATATTTATGTGTCTTTTGCCTTGATGCCCACCAGTTCCCCCACCAAAATTGGTTCTTACAACTAAGCACGTGGTTAAACAGTTTGCCAGGTCAGTCTAGAATGGGCTGCCCCTGGGAGGACAAAGTCCTGAGAACTGAATCCCTCTGCAGACGAGGTTAGAGCCTTCATATATACTTTCTAGTCTTGGTTGAGCTTGTGATTATGGGAGTACTGATTCTGAGAGAGAATATATATAAAAAAATGTACACAATGTATAGGATTATTTTTACATACATGCAAACCCATGTGTATATGCACACTATACATACATATATATAATTTATTTTTTTTAATATTTTTTTTATATATATATTTGATTTTATATTCTGGACTCCTCACTGGCTCCTGGGTTGCAGCGAGGGGAAAGGCACCTCCAGAGAGCCTGGTTGTCCCCCCTCGCCCCAAAGTGCGTGGGTCTTGGGCACCAGGGGGGCGGTGGGGAGGTTGTCCTACTGCAGCATTGTCTTTCTGGTTTGGGAAAATGTTACTATTTACTTTTGGCTGTTGTGCACTTCCGATTTCTCTGCTTGGGAATACCTAGGGGATACGTGTTTGCTTGCAACGCATTACGGTTTAATTAAGCTGATTTCAGTTGGATTGTTTTGTATGCTTTACGGCAAGCATGGAACAAGCAAGTGGTTTATTTTATTTATTTTTAAAGAAAGAACTAAAAGGAAATGGTACAATGCAGAAGCATTATAGACAAGTATCCTCTGGGGCAATTGTTTATTGACCCACTTTTTAGCAAAACACCATATACATTATCATGCTACATCACAGATATGATTCTGCCCCATCAAACTGAAGGGGATTTTGGCTAGCATCTTAAATGAGAGAAGCATTCGACCCTAAAACAACATTCCTCACATCCTGATGAGTGTAAGATAGCTACCATTTGTACAGGGCGTAGGACAATAGTCAGCTCTTACTCCTTAAATGTATTTTTTCGTATGCAGTTTTAAATATAGTTTCCTTTTTATTTTCCCCTTTCTTTTTTCAAGCTCTTACGGAAGTTTGCCTAAATAATGTGCAGCCTGCTTTTCTTAGGTAAACATTTTCCAAACCGTGTTCATTAATGGCTATAAAGCAAATCCCAGTGCAAGCTTAGCTTTTATGTTCCCCCCCCTTATGTCCACATTTCTGAGAACGCTGATGCTGGAACCAATACAAACCATTCCAGCTGTCTCCAAAATTAGTACTGAGGAAAATAAACTGTTCTTCAAAGTAATAATTTTATACAACTAAATAAATAAATATTGTCAACACTGGGTCAAAAATACAAGCAAAATTACATCAAATTCACTTCATAAGATGGATTGTATGAATGCGTTTCAGTTCCTCTCTCATCATTCTCCTTTATATTTTTAGACAGTCTTTATGTGAATACAATGACTCCAATATCAAACATTTTAAATGATGCTTGAAATATCAGTCACTTGACTTTGATGTCACACACAATTAAATTCAACCCATCTTCTCTCAGTTAATAACAGCAATCTCACCAAGTCTAGTGCCTAATTAATACAAGCTATTTGTCACATAGAGGTGACACATGTATATCAGAAAGCTTGAAATATTGTTTTGTGCTGCGGTACCGCTAGCCAGCCCTGCAATAGAGAAACTGTCTTATGTATGATTGTCTTTAAAGATTTCAAAAGGCCTCAGAGTTTGGTGTGCTCAAGCTGGGACTCGACAGTGCATAGAAGGCGCTACTGATGTGTTGGCTCCCTTTAGGCTGCTAAATAGTAAGGTATTTAGAAAGAAACGTGGCTAGAATTGAAAGGTTCATACCTGACCATTCATTTAGGTGATCGGCAGAATTACGAATACACAGTGCCGGTGGTAATTTGCTTAACCTGCAGTTTTTAAGCTATGTGATAGAATACACAATCATACATTTTCTTATTGTTGCGTAAGCGTTTTTTTCCTACTATTTGTGCTCAGCACTTTTTAACGGTATGTTTCAACCAGGGTTGCTGTTGCCAAACAAATGAGCTTGTCTACCTCGTGTTAATTATCATTGTGTAATAAATAACTGTATAATAAGGCGGGCCTAATCCTGCCACCCTTACTTAGGGCAAAGCTTCTGTCTGCCTCACTGAGCGTTTTGCCTGTATTAAGGCAGCAGCCTTGGGACCAAAAATTGCCTACGTCGTTAGTAGCAGTAAATTAAGGATAATTTGTTATTGAACTCTTCTTGTGAATAAAGCACAACAGACAAACCCTCAAAGTAAGAAAAGGCAGGAAACATTAGTTATCTATGGATTAGTAACCATAGTAATACCTATGGATTTTCCGCGTATTATATTTTGCAGCAAGTATGTGAAGTTTTTCCCGGGTTTTTGATTACATGTGTTTTTGCTTCTTTTAGATACTAGCAGTAGGGTACTTGTAAATAACAAAAAACACCCACAGCACTTTTGGGCTTTCTTCCGCCCGTGAGCGAGCATGGGAAGTGCTGCCACAGCAGCTCTTCTCTGGGCTGTGAGAAGGAATACCGCTGCAAGCCAGGGGACATGGGATGCAAAAATTCACACCGGTGCGGTTTCTGGAGTCCTCTCTCTGTTCACAGCCAGTGTTGCTCATCTGCTGGTGGGCACGGTGATGTTTGAACTTCATGTGTACTTTCCTCTCTGGCTTGCCTACTGAGGGGTGTTTCTTAAATATAAGTCGTCAAAATCTTGCAGCAGAGATGGGTGTAGGTCCAGTGGGGTGAAGATTTTATGTCCCCTCTAGTCTACCTTGGCTAGCCCTCTGTTAAATACCCCCAGGAGTACGAAGCACAGGGAAACCTAAAGTAATCTCAAGGTCTGGCCACTGCAACACTGAGATAAGCTCTTTCTACATTTCTCTGTGATATTTTAGGAGACGGAATCATGTACATGCACGTTCAGTGAGGAATGGGTACGGGAGAGGCCTTTATAGCAAAAGAATTGAATTTTCCCTTCGCTTCTTAAAAAAATGTGAAAGGTTAATTTCACATGTTGTTAGACATATGCATGTGCACTTTTAAGCCCATCAAAATATGAGTCTGGATCAAGGTGAAACTGAGCAATAAGCCAGACACACGTGTGGAAGGGTAGAGAGTGCCCCAATCCCCGTACTGTTTGAGGAGAAAGGTGCTATTTGATCTCAGTGACAATCTTACAAGTTAGTGGTAGGATTTGTTTTTTTTTCCTCAGCTGTGGTGTCTGCAAACACGTCACACTTACTAGAAGGAAAGATTTAATTGAAAACAATGACTATGAAAAGGATTTAAGCGTTGTGCTGGATAAATACCTGAATGTGAGCTCCTAAGGGATGCTCTGGTTAAGAAGATTAATGTGGTAGTAGATGGTGGTGGTGGTAGTAGCATGTTGATCCCATTATGCCAAACACATCATAAAGAGCCGTAAGGGGTTTACAACCAATGCTTAAACTAAGCAGCAGGTAGGGTATACAAGCACAGTATGTTCGGTCAGATGGAGTGATTGGACGCTGAAGCCGGGCAGTTGAAGTTTAGGAATCAGGTGCATGTATTTGACAGTGAAACTATTCAACCACTTGAACACCGTATTCAGAATTATAGTGAATTCTTTATCACTTGGCATTTCTACACCAAGTCCGGAAGACTTTCTCAACGGTAGATTTTGGTACCCTTTATGTTGCAGTCTCTGTATAGTAATTGCTAAATGAAAATTTATGTCAACATTATTTAGGGGGTCAGGTTAAAAGATCATAATGGGCCTTTCTGGCCCTAAGATCTTTGAAGGATTAGTGTCTGAAAGTCAAGGGTTTTCTTTGTATCACTAGTTTTTCTTTCTGTTACCAAATCCGTAGACCATCTTCCTCCCTCACCTCTAGGAAAACGTATTGTTCTTACTTTTACTGCTGGTAACAGTCCAGTCCCTGAATTAGAAATCTCTCAAAGATGAAAGGATAGGAGAAGACCTATTGAATAATTTAATGATGTACTGTTAAAAGTAGAAATGGTTTGGGGATTTTGAAGATATTCTTGTACCTGGTGTAAATTGCAAAGCATGTTAGCTGCAGGAGTGAAATGGCAGGCTGCACAGAACAGCCCCAGATCAAAACTGGTATTTGATGCAGTGGCCGTGTCACCAACATGTCATGTATCGCAGAGTGTTACCATTCTCACTTAAAAGCCGTAGAGGTAGTTATCATGTGGCTTTCTTCTTGTGGAGTTTAGCAAGGATTGTCTTTTTATTTACTACTTTTTTTTTTTTTTTTAATATTTTGGTTAACTTCCATCGAAGTATGCTTCAATTACCGAATAGACAAAAAGCATTATCCCTGATGGTCTGTCAGCTACTTCCTGCTACAAAGCTCCCGGGGGCTGGAGCGCTGGAGACGCGCCACCCCTGGCAGGCGTCCAGCCGCCCGGCTGGCCAGCTGGCCGCCGCCGCCGCTCCTCTCCAGGTGGAGGACGCGGTCCCTTCACAAAGGCTGCAAAGAGTCTTGGAGCAACCGTTTGGATCGCCAAACCAGTGCAATAAGGCACTAACTCAAGATACAGGCAAGCGCTGGTTCATACCATATGCGTTTATGGAGAGCTGTGTGTTGTCTGTCCCAGCAACTGGATGACTTGGGAGCGATTAATGAAGATGTGTTGTTAATTGTACAAGGTGCTAAGTGTGCCCAGTGCTGTGCAGATGCTCATATTGAATGTTGTTCTGTTGCCGTATTGTTTTAGAGCTAACCCCCCCATTTTTTATGTAAACCCAAAACAAACTAGAGGATGTGTTTCCTCGTATCTTCAGCTGTGGCAGACGCGAGTATCTAGCCTGGCACGCTCTCTAGCGTGATGGAAGTAGGAAGCACGGGTCAGGCTACCCCTTCTCACCGTGTATTCGTTAACGGGGTGAGGGGAGCCGTGAGGGTCAGCTCCCCCCTGCTCTCCCCGGCCCCTGCTGCAGCCTTGCACCCTGCCGCGGCCTGCGGGCATGTGCCCAAAAACTGCAGTGTGGGTGTCCGGTCTTGCCAGGTTCCTCTTGTCCTTCTGACTTGGCATGCAATTTTCTGACGTCAGTTGGAGGGGGGAAAAAAAAAAATCAATGTAAGTGGGTCAGAATCCAGCTACCTGAGGCTTCGCTGTTTGCTCGTTAACGCAGTCACTGTATGTTGTTCCTGTGTGCGTGAGGGTGACGGTACGTGTGTGCGGTTGCTATTAGCGTGGGTTTAGATTTCAACTGGAAGTGTTGATGAGCTGTTTCATGTGGATCTCAGGACTGTAGTTCTTGAAGGGGACGTGGCGTGGCCTGCTCCCAGCGTATTGGACTGCGTTTATAAAGTGTGTGAGAACTTCTGCCCAAGTGTCTCCAAACAGGTCTTGTTTTGATCTCTTTAAAGGTATAAATGAGCTTTATTAATGAGAGTGCTAATAAGCCGCGCATCCCCAGAGCAAATGCAGCGGGACTGAGAAAAGCGTGCGAGGGCTGCCTCCTCCCGCACGCTGACACTCGAAATTCGTCTGTGATATTTACCCGCTCAGAGCTCTGTGCTAGTAGATTTGGGCAGCAGTCAGGCTAATGACATATACCTAAAAATCACTGGACTCTGAGCTAGCAGGGGTAATGAAGTATCTTGAAAATAGGGTGGTGAAGCATACAAAAACAATAAGTCCTGCAGAGGCCATTACAAAAGCTCAGTATTTGCCAATTATTGCTACATATGTAACACAGCTATCCCCTTTGCTTCCCAAAGTGAGATGGATGTGGTACAAACTCAGGTGCTGCTGTAGGCCGCCAGACACGTTTTGATTCTGCCTGGATGCGTCTGGCGTGGGGGCGGGTGGGGAAGGCCTTGGGATCAGGGGCCCATCCCGCTTTTACAAAGAGTTTTATCTCGCTGTTTGGACACCAAACACATCCCTCCGTTCCGTAACGGAGGACCATCCTGCCACCAATTATTACTGATATTTCAAAGATGGTCCTGGCTGACCTGTGAGTTTTGTTCCCCACCCTGGTGCTGCGTCTTGGTGTCCTCTGGCTGGTGCCGGGGCCAGAGGTGGTCCCGTGTCTTGGCCAGTGCATAAATACATGGGGAGAGCCCTGAGCTCTGTGGCAATAATGCTGGCTATTGGCCACGGGCAAATGGGCTCGGCCTGTGATTTGTTCCTCCGTGAACCGAAAGAAAGCGCCATTCTCACTTCTGTGCCTTTACGAGCCATTTTAAAGGTGAAGGATATTTTCTTTCCAATGTTTCCATGTATTAGATTAGGAAAGTTGTCAAAATTAAGCACGCCACAGTGGGTAGATGCTTTGTTTGTAGCCAAATGGGTTTCCATAAAGTGATGAATTAATGAAACGAAGTAGTGAGGATCATCACATTGTATTGCCAGAACAATGGGAGATCCATAAAATGATCTGCTTGTAAATAATTTGTGATAGCTGCTATGTGCAATGCTACTAAATGAGTCTTATTTTCTCTAATAAACACTATTTTCTTTTAGAGAAAAAAAGTGGAGTTGGACTGTCAAAATATTAAATTACAGGAGACTTTGCAAATATAATTTTATTTCTAAGCATTTATTTTACACTGTTTTATGGTATTTATGGAAAATACAAAGGTATTGTTTATTTTTTAAGTAAAAATCTTGCCACATCTCTAGCATTTTTGTATTTTATGACTATTTTACGGTATGATGAATGCAGAATGGTTGTGCAAGCTTTAAAATGTATAATCTTTCATGTAAATATTTTAGGGGAAAAATCTTAATGTGATTGATCTTATTTTTGAGGTGTGCCATTGACATCACAGAAAGGACATGTAAAAAAATACAACTAAGCAACTCAGTGGTTTTAGATATCCTAAAATACAGTACCGGAAGTAGTTTCGTTTAATAGAGCGATGAAATTATTTTTGAATTTCTAAGGTAAAGGGGGATCTTTGAAATAACATTCCAGAGTTTCAATGATATGTTTTTCCATCAAAATAATATTCTCTTGAAAGAAATCCTGTTTTGAAGTGTATTGTTTGGAATGAAAATGTTGTGGTGAAAATAACTCCTAGTGAGGACAGGTAAATGTTGCAAAAAAGGTAGAGAAAGCATAGTCCCGGGATATCTTATTTTTTTAGAGAATTTGCTTAATATTGCAGTAATGGCAACCAGTAGACTAAAGTTGTCCCTTTTCAGGTCAATATATCATCATCTGGTGATGAAACATTTTGGAGTTATGATCATGTTGATGTCTCTATTAGAAAATAAAAACACATTTACAAATCTCACAATCTGTGCTCTTTAATTTATCAGTAAGGATAACTAATAATATCAATCAAACGAAAAGAGCCCACTTCTTGTAATGCACCTACTCCTGCTGAATTCAGAGGGTGCGGAATAAATGCGTATTGGGGGGGGGTCTTAAAATAAAATGAAATAAAAGATGGTTTTCTCTCCCGTTGAAGTCTAAGGGAAATAGGGAAACCTGGACAATACTGGAGTTTACTGCAAGTGGAGTTGGTGTGACTCCAGCAGCGTGCATGTGTGTGAGCCTACCCACAGCTCATTAAAGGATCAGGGCCTGGCTTAGGAAACTAAATCCTTATCTTAGCAATGTTATGTGCAGTACCTTAAATCAGGAGAACTTTGTTTCTCGGCTGATAAAACAAAGCTTGGATCCAGCTACCTAGGGTTTGATTCTGCATTTCTTGCACATCAAGGAATTTGGCTTTACAGGGAATTTTAAGCTTTGAAAGAAATCCTGGATTAAGCTCCTGAATGATTAAAATTTAAGTGCTGTCAGATTTCTACATATGAAGTAAAAATAAAATAAAAATTAACATTTAAAAAAATAATACCCACAGTCTCCAGGACCTGAGGCGGACTCGGTGCATTGTAATGGAAATTTCAGTCCCATGTGCCACAGTAACTGCAGCGCAGCAACTTTTTTAAATAGCCATAATGACGCTGTTGCTGATGGTGAAGGGAAAATATCACAAACCCTTTCTTTCCTTAACACGTCTAGTAAAGCTCGAGAATATGTAGCCAGGTAGTACCTTGTTAATTTTATATGTGTTTGAAGATTGTTGATGGCTACTTGAAAAGAAGGAAAAAGAGTGTTTGCTTTACCATCTGAGTCTGGCGCTTCCTGATGGCAGACTCAAAGTTTGGCCAAACAAAAGAAATTACCAGCCTTGTGGAATTCTGTTTTCAAAATCTTCGTGACCCAAGAAACAGCTAGGAATGGAATTGACACTCCCGTTTCCAACAGATAAAAGTTTTTCCGTTCAAATATAGACCATTTTATTCATGTAGTAAAATGTTTGTTTCGGAATCTTTAATTTTTACTTTTGGGTAGCACGTTAGTGTTTTAAATGTAAGAGGATAATGTCTCCTTTACTCAAATCATCTGAGGATATGGTCTCATTCTCTACATAGTCCTGTGCAGGATATTATTGTAAGACCTGGTTTTGTTTAATTATTCATTTATTTAGTTGTTGCCACCCCCCTACCCCCAGCAACTTAATTTACTGGAGGATTTTTTTTTTAACTTAATACATAAGAAAGTTTAAAGGACAAACAGTGAGTGCTTTTTTAAATGGTTGAGATGACTTTGAGCGGTGATCCTTAGTGTAGATAGATTTAAGAGAGAACATTTTTTTTAAATCAGTTTTCATTTGTAACATACTTAATATTTCACATTCAAACTGTCGAAACAAGTTAAGCATTTTAATTTGATGTCAATTACAATTTTATGTCAAAATTACAAAAAAAGGCAACAAGATTTTAAAGTGACATAAAAGGTATAAAGTGGTGACACAGGCATGATACCTTTTTGATTTAGCCTTTTTAATCTGGTAGTATAAAAATACCTACATCAGTGCGTTAAGTAAGTCCAGACTAGAACCCTGAGAAAGCAGTCAAATCGTGTAAGGTTCAGAGTAGAGAGCAAAACCTTTTGGAATAATAATAATAAAAAACTTGCAGTATTTATGATGTTGAGAAGTCCTTTTTGTAGGTTACAGAACAAATGAAGTCTTAAGTTGCCTCTTCTGATTTTGACGGTAACAAAAGCAACCATTTCAGAAATATAGTGGTGTTAGAGCAATCAAAGAGACTGCTTTCTTACCATAATGTTAGCATCATCTCAGCATGTGGTGCCAGAAAGGTTCTCTTTCTGCAGCGTACCACTAATCCCGCATTGTCTTTATTATCTTTATTTTCTGATGCTTGCCCGTGCTGATCATTCACAAACTGTAAAGATTAAGGATGGAACACTGAGGTCTTCAAATACTGATAATTATATTAATATTAGGATATCCTGTAAACTCTTTAGTATCCTCTGAATTCCAGGTTGCAGTCGCTCCACAATGTGGTAGTATATAGATGTATAATAATATGAAATAAATATTTTACACTGCTGTCACTTAGGAAGAGGCAATGATTTATAGCTCTGCAGTAACAAGAAAATTTCATCTCTGGAATACATGTTTATGGATATCTTTTTATAAAAGCTGATTTTACAAGTGCACATCCCCCTTTTTGGATGGAAGAAAAATATGTGCCTGAAATATGTGCGTGTCTGTTTCTTAGAGCCTGTAAAATTGGTCTGCAGATATAAACCAGAACGGTTGATTGGCACGAGCCGTTACTGGGATGTGGACTTGTGATTTGTGCTTTAAATTAATTTTAGACAAGTGAGGACATAAACTGTGGCCGCAGAGTGTCTTTGTTACTGCAAAAGCTCCTGAACATAGAGTATTTTTGTCTTCTGCCATATCTCACCTTATAGATCTAGCTGTGAAAAACGTCTGTTATGAAACGTAGCGTATAACCTGTAAGTAATAGCAACTAAGTAGTTGGTAGTGAGTGGCTTTGCAGAAATTGAATATGAAAACGCTGTGAGTCCAATTACGTCATCTTTACATTGAGTGCTTTCTCATATGAGTATTTCTGTTGAAGTCATTTCACATACCTCCCAAAATGACTCTTTCAAAATAATTACAAAATCATTTTCAACAGTGAATAAATGTGTAAAGGCTCACCAGTGATTTTAAGGGTTGAGAAAAAGGGTCCTTTGTGTTAGATAATTTCATTGCTCTATGTTCACAAGTGATTAACTCCCCAATGAGATCTGATTGCTTTTTGTATTCAGACCGAAAAAAGAAATGTAAAACGAGCAAAATATTGTATTTTGAGTGCTGACTATGGGGCAAGTTTAACATATGCTTTTTGGGGCGTCACAGTGATTTGTTAGTAGCCATATTTGCTGCACATGTGCAACATGGTAGCCTGCCAAAATGCACACAATGGTTACATGATGGGTCACTGAAAAAATAGATTTCAAACGGAGTATCTAAATATTTAATTCGCATACAGATATGGGACCTCTTCTAAGACACTGTGGTCTATTAAGGAAATAATAATATAGGTTTTATTAGAAACACACGCTGCCTAAGGAACCCAGTTCCTTCTTCCCTTCGTGGAAATGAGAGCAAGCCTCGGACCGTTAGATGCAGGTCTAGAACCCAGTCCAATTAAGCGGTAGGGAGAAAGTCACTGGAAGGAAAAGAAAACCTCTCCTCTCGGGTTGAAAGAAGATGTAGACTTACCCTACAACGAGATAAGTGGACACGAATATAACGACCATCCCCTTGCCCTCTCCTCCCAGTGCTTCTCATTTGTTGCTGTGCAGGATGCAAACAGAGGGGAACGCTTGAAAGAGCGCCTGGGTCTGCCCTCCATGTGTGACCCCGTTCAAATCCCATCGCTGCCCTTGTGCGGTGGAACAAGACTGTTCTGTGGCTTCGGGACCTTGCATGGAAACAGGGCAGGATTACTATCTAATATATATATAAGGAAATATATATATAGGGTATTCTGTGGCTGAGCAATACGTCACAGCTGAAAGAAGTTCCTAGCGAATGTGCTGTAATAATAATATGGAAAAGTATCAAGAAAGACATTGTGCCATAGTCGACTGGTAAATAACTGTTTCACAAGTGATCTACATAATTAACAGGACATCAGAGGGTATGGCAGGTACCGCGTTACTTCTGCTATCAAGTCACTTCTTCCTATACGGACAGCTCAAATGTAGCAACTGACCTCATCCTCCCCTCAGCTGGACCAAGTACGGCTCTTTTCAAGAGGGGTGGGGTGGTTAGGGCATGGCACTGCTAATTGCCATGCAAATTGTGGGTTTTGTGGAACGGTGGGATTGTTTGGGGCCAGCCTTTGGGAATACACAGGGAGTTGCTGGGCTGTCACGGGGACTCCATCAGCCCTCCGTGTCTGCCTTGACATTGCGGGAAACGCAGCTGAAGTGTCTAATGCACACGTGTGCCTAGACAGCTCAGCGTGGTGTCTCTGGCGCTTACTGGGTAGAGGGATTTGGTTGTTCCTTTGGCCATATCCCAAGGTACAGGGCTGCCCTAACTTTCGCGGGGTTGGGCAGTGACCGTGGCCAACTGAGCAAGCATTGATTCTGGGTTACAAAGTCTTAGTTCTGCCATACCTCATATTCCGTTTTTTTAATAAATAGGAACCCCTCAACTATAGGTATGGGGTTATCTGCCTGCTGCCTCACGTTGCTGATACCCTCTTGGTTTGCTGGCGTGTGCCGTCAAACTGCGACACCAAAGTGTGGTTGAAATGGAGAAATCCCCAAATGGTTTCGCTTGGGTACCACTGCTAACCATTGCCTCCCAGCTTTATGCCAGGGATGGCCCTGTTATTCCTCTCTGTATTCCTACTGCGCATTCTCCCCATCCAGAGCTATGACCTCAACTCTTCTGCCCCATTTTGTCTCCTCTGGGAGTGCCAGCTCCATGTCTCCAGTGGTGACCATGCAGTTCCTCAGGCATCGGGGCCCCCTGATCCCCCCCATAGCCTGGGTTGAGACCCAGGCTGGGAGTTGAAACGCTCTGTGTCTTCTCCACGTACAGCCACTGTGGTTAGAGGTAATGGCTGTGATGTGAAAGCACTCAAAGCATAACGGACCCCATTATTATAGCTTGATACGATATCTACATATGTGGTGGGTTTAAGAAGTGGATTTATTTCTAGATTGGAATTTCTGAGTTACGACTATTTATAAAGATATTCTAACAGAGTTGTGTTTTTTTTTTTTTTTTTAAGAAAAAAGGAAAAAACTTTATCTGAATTTATGGAACAGAACATAATAGTCTTGACTAGTAACTCTTAACTGAATATGTTAAATACGAAATTGATTAGGAAAATGTTGCATACCCCCCCTGAATGTCAGGTGTTTGTATTTGATTTACAAGATACTAGTAAAAAGCAGCAAAGAATGTCTGAATTTAAAGTCATAAATTTTCAAATACAAAGTCCAGTTTGAAGTTAAAAAAAACTATTTAAAACGTGATTAGATGTGGAAGAAAAGGCTATTAGGTTTGTCATAATAACTGTGTCTTTGATATATATGTTAATAGCAAGACTGTTGACACTGGAGAGATTGAAATTAATACTTGTCTATTAGTCCAAGGCCAAAAGTTGTTGCCTCAAACCATAATAATTGATTCACCAGTGCATTTGTCTAATGGCCCTGCATTATTCCGTAGTGTGCCAGAATAGATGCTGCACTCACAGTCTACCTGTGTTTTGGTGTACGTTGTAATTTTGATAGTATTTACAGCAATGTAAAATAGGAAAAACAGCTACAGCCAGTTGCTGACATTTCAATGAAATGGGTGAAGATCAGAATCAGCTCTGTGGAGCTCCATGGGAATTAGGACAGAGATTTTCAGCCATGAGAGAAGTTTTTCTTCATCCCGCAAATATCTTTTTGAATATTTTGAATTTTTCTTTCTTTTTTTCTGAATTACCGCTTTTAGGAGTGAAGAAGTAGAGTTAGCAGGGTGAATCTCCAGGAAATTCCCAGTGATTTGTTAGGAAACGTTTTATTAGGACTACTTAATCACAGATACAATCATCTGTGGATATTAAAGGCGATTATATTTGACATTAATATTTTTGTTTGCTGCATTGATGTATTGAGTTCATTGATAACCAGACACTACTAATAGGCATAAAAACAAGAATTTTGGCTAGTGAGGAGCATAGATCTATGTTTGAATGGACTTTCTGGTTAATAATTAACTATATAGGAATTTCGAATATATGCGTAGCTCACTTCGGAGAGAAAGAAATTAATTTAGTATAATTTGGCTATTTCAGTGTTGAGAATGACTTTTACTATTTAGAAGATAAGATAAACAGTAAATTTAATTTGCATAATTAAGTTAATCTTTTTAGATTTTAATGTAGTGTGTCACGAGTTCCCAGGCTTGTAAATGAGGTTTTACTAGTAAAACTCTTATTACTAGGACATATACCATTTCCTCCTAGCATCCGTACAGAGCGCAAGTCTCCTAGGTTCCTTTGTCTCAGGGCCAGCAGAATTTTACCGTTTTTTCTTCTCTCGAGGGTTGCTTTAGAAATTGTAATAAAAAAATACAACTTCTGTGTAACGGTTGAAAGTCTATCACTTTGCAGAAAAATAGATTGTACTTCTAAGGACCCTCTGCCATAAGGACTCTTGTAAAGATGCCTGCCTTTAAAATGCAACTTTTTTGTTGGATGAACAGCCTAATGTTCCATGCATTGTACTAGTAGTAGCATTTTATGCAACATTGAAAGACTCAATTAATTTGCATAATTCCATGAGTATTACCATGACTTTAAGGTAGGTTAGCTTGCTCAGGAGTCTTGCCTGCCCAATATATATGTTTGCCATTTTGACAAATTAATCATTTCTGGAAACAATTAATTATACTTATGACAAAGTGAACCTTATACCCATGGGTCTTAAATTTTTATAGCAGGAATCTAATATTAATGTGTATAAGATCAGTGATTTAGTGAGTACCTTAACAGTCAACAATGCCTAAGGCTGAACAAAATTAATATTTTGTTTCCCATCTGGAGACTTCAGTAAAATTAATGAGGAAGGGTGCCTTTTGTAATACATAATAGAAATAAATTTACAATATTTAACCCGGGGATTCTACTGACATCAGCATTTAGATACTTGGTCTGTTTCCCAGTCTGGTGGATGAGCCATGCTGTCTGCTTTATTACTGTAAATATCAATACGGCTAATCCTGGCTGTATAGGGGACTTACAGTTTTGCTTTTACTGGCAAAGGCAGACAACCGGAT